>NC_051064.1:133990008-134290008 GCF_004664715.2 Peromyscus leucopus
GTTGAGAGACAACTACAACCAACCGCTGTGAATTACAAGTTCAGGGCCCAGCTCCATAGCTCGTCCTTCCAAGAGTTCCGAGAAGGGGCCCTTGTGGCCTTTCCATCGTGGGAAGAACTATGGTGCACAGCCTCAGAATGCAGCCTGCAGTGGCTAGTTTTATGTCAGCTTGACACAGACTGGAGCATGGCTCTCAATCTTCCTAACGCGGTGACCCCGTAATACAGTTCCTCCTCCTGTGGTGACCTCCCAACCATAAAATTATTTCTTCATAACTGTAATTTTGCTACTGTTATTGATCGTAATGTAAATATCTGATATCGTGATCCTCAAAGCAGTTGTGGACCAGGTTGAGAACTGCTAGGCTAGAATCATCTGAGAGGAGGGAACCCCAACTAAGAAAGTGCCTCCGAGCTACCAGGCAGTGGTGGCACACATCTTTAACCCCAGCACTGGGGAGGAGAGGCAGGTAGATCTCTGTGAGTTCGAGGCCAGCATGATCTACAAATTGAGTTCCAGGATAGCCAGAGCTGTTATACGGAGAAACCCTGTCTCAAAAAAAAAAAAAAAAAAACAAAAACAAAAAATGCCTCCATAAGATCAGGCTATGGGCAAACCTGCAGAGCATTTCCTTAATTACTGGTTGATGGGGGAGGGTCCATCTCATTGTGGGTTGGGCCACCCCTGAGCTGGTTGTCCTGGATTCTCTAAGAAAGCAGGCTGAGCAGGCCATGAGAAGCAAGCCAGCAAGCAGCACTCCTCCATGGCCTCTGCATTAGCACCTGCCTCCAGATTCCCGCCCTGTTTGCGTTCCTGTCCCGGGCTTGCTTCAATGATGGGCTACAATGTGGAGGTGTAAGACAAACTCTTTGCTCCCCAACTTGCTTTTTGGTCATGATGTCTCATCACAGCAATAGAAACCCTAAGACACAGCTCCTCAATTCCCCTGATTCCACCTTTTTTTGTAAGACAGGGTCTTACTCTGGTCTTAGCTGACCTGGAACTGGCTCTGTAGACCAGGGCAGCCTGGAACCCATAGAGATGCTCCTGCCTCTGGCTCCCAAGTGCTGGGATCAAAAACACATGCCACCATGTCTAGCCTAATAAACTCTTATTTTAAGACAGGGTCTTATATACCCTGTGTAGCCATGTATAATGTATGACCTTGAATTGATCCCTCTGCCTCTACTCCCAGTTTCTGTACTTTGTGGGGATCCAACCCAGGACCTCATGCATGCCAAGCAAGCACCCCACCAACCGATGCCCAGCCCAGCCCCTAACTCCAATCCTTTGCCCAGCTGATCACTTCCACCCCTGCTCAAGTTGACTGATCTTGATGGGAGGGACAGGTTGGTCGGAGGTTGGGAGCAGAAGGAAGGTACTGAGTGACATGTCACACTGCCTCTCACCATTGTATGTAAGTGTCCAGGGATCCTGGCCGCAGTGGAACGAGGCCCTGAGCTTCCTTCACCCAGAAGTGGAGCTCTCCACTCAGAGGCTGTCCTCCTCCTGTGGGGACACTCCAGTTCAGACCACCACCTCATGGAACAGATCTCCCACCTCCCAGGGGCCTGCCTGTCCAGCTTGGCTTCTCCCAGGGCAGTCACTTACCCTCTGAGCCGGCAGGGACGTACTTGAGGGACAGAGAAAGCAGTCCACGACTGGGGAGCTCATCGGGAGATGGAGGAACCTGAAAAAAGCCGGGAGTGGGCCTGTCAGCGGTGAAACAGGCCACGGGGTAGTGTCTCAAGAGGCAGTTAGGATATGGAGGTTAGGAGCAGAAAGGTATTGGCAACAGGGTCTCCACTGAGGATCCTGATGGGCAACGCTCCCAGGGAAGGGGCACCCTGGCTGGCAAGCTTTGCCTAATTAATGATAACAGCCAGTATGAGGCCCAGCGAGGCTCTGTGGAACGGTCTGCAGGTGCCTGGTGGCCTGTGGGATAAAGGAGGGATGTTCATGACCACACACCAGCCCTTACCCGAGGCTGCAAGGGGAGCCAGGTAGCCTTAGAGTCCCAGTTCCACGTGTCTAGGGGCACTTCGACCTCTCCCAGAAAGATGTTGCGACCCAGACTTTCACGGTGCCACACAGACAGGCTCAGTATGCGGCCTGGGAGGTCAGCTTGCTGGACGGGGTGCTGGGGACAGGATGTAAGTTTCAGTGGAGTGTGCTGGAGGCCCTGGCAGGGCTGTGGCACACCTGTTGACTGGAGCTGGTCTCACTACACTCCCTTCCAGGATGGGATCCTGATTCTGGGTTAGCTAGGGTCTCTCTATCACAGCCCAGTACAAATTGTCAGCCTTTCGATTGCCCGAACCAGCAGCGGCCCGTCATTCCCCTCACAGAACAAGGCCCAGAGCCTCCCAAGATTAACCAGGCGGACCCTGCCACTCACCCCGCGGCAAAGGGCACCCTGTTCATTTGCGGGGAGACAACACCCTCATCGCCTCACCCGCAGAGTCTCGTTGAAGATCGGGTTCAGATTCCGTTTCTTCACGGACGTCTTGCGCTTGTTCTGCTTATCCGGGAGGAGGTAGGTTTTCACGTAGCTGGGCGAGGGAGGTGAAGGCTGGAGGTAAGGAGGGGACTCTTCCAGAGCCTTCGTCCAGCTCTGGGGACATCCCCAGCCACCATCCAGAACACAGCGCCCCGCGCGGAGGCCTGGTGCTAATCAATTAACAGGCATCCAACTCAGCACGCCTCCCAATAACATCGTCTTGCCCATTTTGAAGAGGAGGAAACTGAGGCCAAGGCAAGTTGAGTGGTGGGCTGGGTCTTGGAGTGCCCTGGAGCCCCCAACCCCCCCGCAGCCCACCTGTAGGGTAGGCACTCACGGATCGGAGCGGCGACGCCGGGCGGCGGCCAGCCCCTGGCACTGGATCACCTGTACACGCAGCTCGGCAGCGCCAGGCTCGTAGCGCAGCGCGAAGTGCACGGAGCCCCGCACCTGTACCGTGCCAGCCTCCGCTTCCCCCGACAGGCTCATCAGGCTGCCGCTCAGCTGCGGGGGGCGGGGAGGGGTGGGAGGTCAGGGTCCCAGGCAGGCTTCCCAGGGCGGGACTTGCCAGGGCACCCCGCCCAGCCCCTCCCTAGTCCTTCACCGTGGAGGAATTGAGGCTGGACACAGAGGAGTTGCTGCTGAGCATGCGGTCGAGGGAAGGGCGAAGCCCTGGGGCCTCTTCCCCATTCTCCTGGATCTCGGGGGTCACCCTGATCTGGAGAGGGGAGAAAAGTGACAGGGTACTCTCTGTTTCCCTGGACCATGCAGGTGTCGCCGATGGTTGCCATTCCCGGGGCAGGCACACTCTCGGTCTGGAATCCGCTCCCGGTCTTGAGAACAGCCACTGGCCACTCCCGCCTACCTGGGCTGGCGACGGCCAGGACTCCTGCTCCGCCCTCTGCTCAGGATCCAGCGCTGGGTCCGTCTCTGCCACCTGCACACCCCCTTGGCCGGAGGCTGGAGTGGGGCACAAGCTGCTGACACAGCCCCTCTCTTGTGTGTGTCCCTAAGCAAACCTGGAGGGACTTGTTCACAATTCTAGTCACCTGTCAGCTTCAGGCCCCAGTGGTGACCTGGGGTTGCCCATTGGGGGTGAGGGGTGGGTGAGGGGAGAAGAGGAAGGTGAACATGGTGGTTGGGGTCATTAAAAATTGCCTCCGATTGCCCCACATCTTTTGCTCCCCAGCACAACCTCCCACTCACCTTCCTGGTCCTGGGGCTCCTCCTCATGATCTGAAGCTTTTGAGGCTACATATGGTGAGGGGCAATCTGGTCCCTGAAGAAAGCAAAGGGTAGAGGTCATGATAGGGGTTAATGAGGAAGGGGTCAAGGGTCAGAGGTCAGAGGTCAGAGACGCCAGCCTGCACACCTCAGTGTTGGAGTAGGGCTGCCCTCAGGGCAGGGCTGGCTACCAGCTGCAGGACCAGTCCGGCCTGTACTTCACACCCTGGCATCCCAAGGCCGGTCCCTCCTGACTTGCCAGCCTGAGTTCAGGTGGGGGGGGCCATGACAGCTGAGTCCCTGGCCTCAGCCTCGCCCACCTCAGCCCAACCCCAGAGTTTCAGTAGTGGGCTGGCTTCACGTCTCCTGTGTAGTTGAGGGTGACCCTGAACTCCTGATCCTCCTGTTTCTACCTCCTGAGCTCCACGATCACAGGTGTTCGCCACTTTGCCTGGTTTATGAGGTGCTGGGGGTCAAACCCAGGGCTTCCGGCAGGCTAGGCAAGCACTGAGCCAACTGAGCGACAGCCTTATTCTTAATAGCTGCATTTACAAGTGCCTTAGAGACTTGGTCCAGGCCACAGGTTGATCCAGTTGGTGAAGCTCTGAGCAAGAAGAGACTTGTCCAAGTTCCCAGGAATGGGGGTTCCTTCCCTGGTGTTTACCCCATTTGGAACCACAATGTGCTTGCTATTAGCTCACCCAGTCACTGGGTACTCACTTGGGTCTCACTGTGCCTCTCTGGAGCAGCCATCTCTATGGAGACCCTAGAAGGAGAGAGCCGGGGTTTTCAGGGCTGGGCGATCAACTGGCACTCCCCTCTCCTCTCCATTCTGCCTCCTCACCTGGACTCTGGCTCTTCCTCAGTGGTGTCTTTCCCAGCAGCCTCTGCCTCACCATCACTTCCCAGAGCCTGGTCCCCTGGGCTCAGGTGAAAAATTCTGTGAGTCTTCATTATCCGGAAGCCCCATACTGGCCATGGCCCACAGGAGATGCCCATCCACCCCTAAAGCCCACCGAGGGGCAGCGCTACTCAGACACTTGGTATGGGGGCAGCCAGCACTAGAACCCAGAGCCTGGTCCTGCCACATTACAGTCTGCACCCTTGGCTTCCAGAAGCTCCCCCGTCCCTGCCTTGAGGTCTCCCCTCACCTCTGGCGCTCTTCTTCCTGCGGATAGAAGCCCTGACAAGGTCAGACCCAAAATGGGCATGGCGATGCCGCTGGGAACGTGCTTCTTGGAACCAGTCTCCCGTCAGGATCTTCAGCTGCCCGGGGTCTGCCAGCGAGGCTCGGAGCTTGCTGGAGGACAGTGGAGGACACAGCTGTCACTACTCACCCAACCAACATCCCTGACCCCCACTCTGGACTAGGGCCCGGGGGCTCAACAGCAAATCACACTTGATCCTTGTCCTGGGGTCACTCAGGCTACTAAGGAGACAGAATCCAGAATAGACAAGGACGGTGATGGAGGTAAGGGGGCCTTTTGTGGGAATCATCTCTCTCTCTCTCTCTCTCTCTCTCTCTCTCTCTCTCTCTCTCTCTCTCTCTCTCTCTCTTTTTCCTGAGACGGGTTTCTCTGTGTAGTTTTGGTGCCTGCCCTGGATCTAGATCTGTAGACCAGGCTGGCCTCAAACTCACAGAGATCAGCCTGCCTCTGCCTCCTAGAGTTTTGGGATTAAAGGCGTGCGCCACCGCCACCTGGCACAAATCACTTCTTAAAGGATAAACTGGAATTCTCCAGGTTGAGAAGCATAATCATCATTCATGAAGCAGTTATCGTGGGCCATCCCTGATAGTTTATTTGTTGCACATGTACATGTAATGTATGTGTGGTCTGCATGCATGTGTGCATGTTCCCATGTATGTGGAGGTCAGAGCTGGTTGGCCAGTCCTTCTCTAGCTCAGCTCTCTCCGCCCTACATATTGAAGCAAGGCCTCTCACTTGAATCCAGAGCTCACTGATTTGGTGAGCCCAGCTAGACAGCTTGCTCCAGGAATTCTCCATCACGATTTACCCGAGTGCTGGGATTACAGGCGCCCCACCATAGCGCCCTGGCATTTATGTGGGTGCCGGAGAGCTGAACCCTTCCTGAAGCCTATGCCATGGCGTCAGCCACGGAGCCATCTCCCTGGCCCCTTAGCTCTGTTTTAGCTGAGAAAGGTGAAGTTCAAGATAAAGGCAGCCGCCCAGGTTTACACAGCGGTCCCAGACAGTGCTCGTCACTCTTGAGGTCCTTTGCCTCGGCTGCTCTTGTGGGGAGAAGGGACATCTTAGGCTTGGAAGAGCATTCCAGGATTGGGAAGCACTGCATGGCTAGAGCACGTTCATGTATATCTGGGTGGGGCTTAGAGGAAAATGGGTGACCCGTGGACACACAGGCTCCGGGGAGGGTCCAGCAGAGTATTAAGGACAGGTGGTGTCTGTCCACCAAAGTGTCCTGTCCCCAGGTAGTGACCAGAGTGGGAAAGCCCAGAGACAGGGAGGCTTGAGGAGGACTTGGTACAGGTTTGGGAGAAGTGATGAGCTCTGAGTTGGCCAAGGTCAGTGGAGACCAAAGGGTAGAGGCAAGGACCACCCAGACCCAACAGGCAGCCTCCAAGGACCCAGGATCCCTTCCTTCTGGCTGGTGGCTGTCCTGTCTCACCTGACCCGCCCCTCCTCCAGTTGGCGCAGGCGGGCATCTCGTTTGAGGACATTAGCGATGGCCTCCTGCTCTTCCTCTGTCAGGAAGCTGAGGTCCAGCAATCCCTCAGCTTCAGGTTCTGGCCCATGTGCCATGGGGAGGAAGGGCAGGGCCCAAAGCCTCTCCTGAGATGTGTGGCCTCTCTGGGGCATCAGCTGGGGTTGTGCCCCAGCTGGGCATATGCGGCTTCCTGGGGGGATAGACCAAGGGTCAGTGTCTTCTCAGATATACAGTACATCCTGGAACCAACGGCCTGTTTTCTCCCAAGCACATACCTGAGTAATAAGGAGCAATCGAAGGGAGGCCAGGTCAAGGTGAGGTGCGGTGTGGGGGAAACACTGTAAGAAGCCTACAGAACACCCATGTACATACCCCTAGGACACACGGAGAACTGCAAGCCAGTACACACTGATACATGTACCCACTATTCTACACACAGTCATACGGGTACACGGATACCTGGACAAAGACAGGTAATGGACACACATCTCCATGACAGGATTGTGCACACATGCACAAGAGACCCCAGCCCAAGAGCTGTGCACAGTAATTCTTAAACCTGCACACAGTGTGTGCACACCAAGGGCCCACTCAGGTACAAGAGTAAGTCCCCGCATATCCACAGATCTCTCTGGCTTTCCTCACACACACACTGCCCATTTAAGCCAGCTGGGAACTCCTTGAAGCCAAGGACCACTCATTCCCCACAGTCAGTACTTTGCACACAGCCTAACCTGATTCTTAATGAAATGCGAAAACACACCTGCACAAACATGTAAGTGCACACACCCAGCCTTCTCCACCACTCATGTTTATACCCCTACCCAGGGAGCCTCCCAACGCAGCCTGCCTCTGCCTTCGCCTCCCTCCACCCCGCCCTGGCCCGTTTGGCCTTCCTGTCTGAGGCAACCTCCTCCCCAACCCTCACCCCCAACTTCCTCCCCCCGCAAGGTAACCGCAGCACCCAATTCCACTGAGGCCACCCGCCCTGGGATTCCCCCGCCAACAGCCCAACAGCCCTGCCCTCTTGCTTGGAGGAGATTCTGAGCCCCTCTGATTACAGGGCCTCTCCCCAACCCCCAAACTTGGCTGGAGGCCTCAGCGGGCCAAACAACTCATGCCTAGGCACCACAGCCACTCCGGAAGGAAAACATTGCCAGCTGAGAGGGGCGTGTGGACGTGGCAAGGGCCCAGCACTCAGAACTGGCGCTGGCCTGGGCCCCCTGGGCACTCTCTCTTCTCCTTCCCACCCCTTCCATGCCAGGCCTCCAGGTGGGGCTGAAGGGGGACTAGAACAGCTCAGGGGCGGGTCCTGGCTTGTGCCTGTCTCCTCCTGCCCCTGCAGACTCCAGGCTGAGTCAGTGTCCAAGCACAGCAAGCCAGCCTCCTCTCCTAGCCTGCTTTCCCTCCGGGGGTTTCTGTACATCTGCATCTACATAGCCCTGGGCAGATGCCGCTAATACCTACAGTGACTATTTCCCTGCATGGCTGTGCTCCAGGCGCCAGCTACGAAGCCAGCTTGGGACTCTTCTGTGGACGAGCATTGCTGTGTTGTGTTAACTGCTGAGTTAACAGGGTAGACATGTCTGCATCTGACAGGGAACCGCACAGCATCTGAGCCTAAGTGCTGTGTTGTTGTGTAACTACGCCTTGCAGGGTGGGGTGGGGGGCGACGTGTGGGTGT
This sequence comes from Peromyscus leucopus, assembly GCF_004664715.2. Lineage (NCBI taxonomy): Eukaryota > Metazoa > Chordata > Mammalia > Rodentia > Cricetidae > Peromyscus > Peromyscus leucopus. The sequence continues at coordinate 133,998,102 of NC_051064.1, forward strand.
ATGCATGTCTTCCTGTGTGGTTGGCCAGCTCAGGCAATGTGGTGGTGTGTACACTAGAGCCCCGGGGACCACCAGATGTGTCTGAGCGTGAAGCTGGAGGGACATTTGGCAGCTCTGGGCCTGGCCTTGTCTTACAGGTCTGCTTGGTCCGGGCTGGGAGCCTCCAAGCCCGGGGTTCTCTCTACCTCAATTTCCCTCTCTTTCAGAAGCAGGTCAAGCGCCTGGTGCCCCCACCCTGTACTGACATCATGGGACAGACCCTTTGGTGATACCAAAAAAAAAGTATGTCAATCTGCCTGGGCCGGCCAGAGTCATAAACCTGCTCGAACTTCCCCCACCCCCGAGCCCCCAAGGTGCCAGAGTATGCTCAGGACACCAGGTGGCAGTGCCCGTCCCCTAGACCACTGGCAGGGGTGTGTTACCTGTAGGGGTCCGGAAGGGAGGACAACTTCCAGAGCAACTCCAGCTCTCCAGGAAGGAGTTTCGGAGCCCAGAAGAGCGGTGAGGACTAAGGCTGACTCGCCCAGCCGCAGCTGCCCCAGCCCTGAGGAGGTGGAGGAGGAGGAGACACCTCGGCTGGGCCTGGCGCAAAACCGGGCCTGGACTCCAGCTCCCCAGGTGTGCTGGTGCACCCGCAGCCGCTGTCCGGGAACCCAGGGCCAGGTGTGCCGCCCCTGGGGCTGGGCCCAGCTGTCCTGGAGATTTGTCCCGTAACTGAAGCATGCCTCACCTGCAGGGCTGGCTCGGGGCCTTGGCTGGCCCATCTGTGGACTGGGTAGCAGAGCCCTTCTGCCACAGAGGGCCAACAGGAAACTCTTTGGAAGCGAAGTTAGAAACTTTTCTAAGAACTACAGTAACGGGAAGATTGTAGAGCTGCCACTGGGCCACCTAGGCCGGAGGCCTGGCTCCAGCACCGTGAGGCTTTGCGCAGGTGTCTTAACCCCTCTGAGCAAGCGTTTCCTTCTATGCCAACTGGAGAGTGGAACCCAGAGACGTACAGATGGCACACAGGTGCCTGGTACAGATGGCATGTCGTAGATGCCAGGTATCCTCTCGCCAACAGACCAATGCCCATGGCCATTTTAGCACCTCTGAGCATCCATGTTCACAGAACCATCCATGTCTCCTCTCACCCCCAGGGTGTTTGAAGGGCTCCGGATTCCAGTGCCAGCAGTGGAGGAGCCCAAATTCTCACCGTCGAGTTCCACATCCTGCTCAGGAGAATCTATTTTGGGTCTTAGAGTACATGGCTTTTGGGATCATGATGTTCTGTAGCTCTTCACATTCTGGTCTTAGGTACTGGAGGCCACCTCTGTCCTTTTGTGTGTATAAATGCTTTGACTACATACATGTAAAACACACGAGTGCCTGGTGCCCAAGGGAGCCACAAGAGGGTGTCAGACTCTGGAACTAGAGTTATAGATGGTTGTGAGCCGCCTCCTGCAAGAGCAACAGGTGCTTTGAAGTGCTGAGCTACCTCTTCTTCCTCCCCCCGCCCCCACCCCGCCCCACCTTTTTTTTTTTTTTTTTTTTTTTTTTTTTTTTTTTTTTTTTTTTTGAGACAGAGTCTCTCTGTATAGCTCTGGCTATTCTGGAACTCACTCTGTAGCCCAGGCTGGCCTCAAACTCAGAGAGATCACCTGCCTCTGCCTCCCAAGTGCTGGGATTAAAAGTGTGTGCCACCACCTGACCTTTAGCCCCCTTTAAAAGTTTTTTTTTGTTTTGTTTTTGTTTTACATTTTATCTGTGTGCATGTGGAGGTCAGAAGACCTCACAGGACTCTTCTCTCCCCCCTTTATGTGGGTTCTAGGGATCGAACTCAGGCTGTCAGCCTTGGCTGTTAAGTAACCCTCTGAGCTTTGGTGGTCTTCAAGCTTGCTTGCTTTTAAATGTTTTTGTGTATGGGTGTTCGTTCTGCCTGCATGTATGTTTGTGCATTAGGGGTGTGCCTGGTGCCTGTGGAGGCCAGAAGCGGGCACTGGACCCCCTGTACTGGAGTCACAGATGTGAGGTGCCATGTGGAGCTGGAATCTGGTCCTCCGGAGGAGCAGTCTTTGCCAATTGCACCCACTCCTCCAGCCCCACTTTCTAGGTATTCATTTTCACTCTGGTTCTGACGGTTGTGAGCCACCATCCTCTGGAAAAACAGCCAGGGCTCCTGACTTCTGAGCTACTGCTCACCCTGACTTGTTTCCGCCAGCCTTCTTTTCAGTTTCTTTTTCCTTCTCTAAGTCGGCTGGTAATCATTTTTGGTTTTCACCACTATTGAGCGAACCCCAGATTCTCAGATAACACATGTGTAGGATGGAGGCAGCTCAGGGAAAGCATGCATGTATACATGTGCTTTCCACTGTGTCCCTTGTGGGAGTGGTCATCCTGTGGCCACCTGCACCCTCCTCTCACTTCCCAGCACCCCTGGAAGGTATCCAGTCTTGCCTGTTTTCAGGCCCAAGTGTCTTTTCTAGGTGGGCTCTGCTGGCTTTTGGGTCTCTTGCTTCCCCTGAACTTGGACAAGTCACGTGGGTGCCCATTTCTTCATCTGCCACGTGGGCCTGATAGTGCCCGCCTTGCAAGGCTGTCGGGAGGCTCCATGCCTGCAGCTCTGTAACAAGGGCCAGCGTTTGAGTGCTGGGGGTGGAACCCAAGGCCATGCTCGACAAGGGCTGTCAGTCACAGGCTGTCCTGGAAACAGCCTTTAAGCTGGGCTTTGGTGGGAAGCAAAGGGTCAGAGTTGAGTACACACTGGTATGTGGTGAGGAACATGGAGAACCCTGGCAACCATAGAAAAAGGAACCAAGAAGCAAGCTAGTCAGTGACATGATTGTGGGGTAAACATGGGGAGCTCAACATGGCCACCACACACACATGGCCAAGGGCTGCCATTCCTCTTGTTTATTCCAGCTGTGCACTCCTGGCTGAGGATGCAGGTCACTGCCAACTCCAATCCTATTGCCAAGTTCTTCCCAATAGGGAAGATGGAAGATTTCCTTCTAGAAGGAAACTTGAACCCAGACCAGGAGTGGCAGGGACTTCCCACAGCATGTGCAGTGGCAGAATTTGCAAAATGTTGATGTGCCTCTAAGTTCCAGTTGGAAAGGCTCCGACATGTTGTTAGTAAGCAGACCCCTCTGCCCCAGGACCCAGGGGTATATGGGCTTAAGGAATCCGGGGTGGGGAGGGGCAGAAGAAAATGACAGACACCACCTGGACTTGAAACTTTATTTCCTGCCAGGGAGCCCCTTATAAAGGAGCGGGGTGAGGCAGGTGCACAGGGCCCACAGCAGCAACCGGAAGTAGAGCCAGGAACCGGAAGTAGGGCCAGCCGATCCACGGCGCTCCAGCTGCTCTGGAGTTACTCACACTTTGGACATAAGGGGTTCTATCCCTGGGCTGGAAACAAGTGGGATTCACCTTACCTGATTTACAGGGGACCCACTCTGCACGTAAGACCGTCCACCTTGCTAGCCAGGGCCCAGATTAGGGCGATGGGGTGCACACTATGGCACAGCTCTAGAGACATGGGAAGAGCCTAGCCAGCCCTTCGAGTCCGTTCTAGGCCAGCAGAGAAGGAAGAAGGTTCCAAGTCTCTTGGCTCATAGCGCTTCTCAGAACACCACACCCCACTTCTGGACCTGACAACCGGCCAGAAGCAGCTTCAAATCCAGCTCTGCCCACCGTGTCCTCGCCGTGTCCTGGGCATGGCAGAAACAGCCCAGTGACTGTGGCGGGAGGCGCTCTAAGGGAAGGCCTTCCCAGGACAGCAATGGGGATACCACAAGGGTGAGGTCACAAGCCCAGGGAGAGAGGACAAGGAGGCTCTAAGTGGCCTCATCTCACACTCTACCTCAGCACTTCCATCCCAAGCCCTGACCCTACTTCAACCCAGGAAGCTAACTGTCTGAGGGTGGCAATAAGAGAAATGGGACCGGGGTGGTGACGGGGCCTCCCGGGGCCATCACCGCAGAACTGGGACCGGGGTGGTGGTGGCGGGGCCTCCCGGGGCCATCACCGCAGGTTGAAGATGAGGCTGACGGTCAGGATGATGCCCAGGAGAAGGACAAAGGGCAGCCAGGTCTTCACGAAGGCGCCAACACTGCCGGGAGAGCACAGGGACACGGTCAGTGAGCAGGCCGGTGGCCCAGAATGCCTCCTGCCCCAACCCTGACAGGGCTTAGGTTCCTAGGAGGCTCCTGGAACTTACTCCTCAGTTTGGTCAGCCGAGGGACAGGGTCTGATGCCTACTATGGAGGCCAAGGAAGGAAGCAAACGTACAGAGTCTCAAGCCTGGCTCTGCCTCGATCCTGTGCCCAGTTATGTTCTTTTCTAGGGGCAAAGAAGCCCCCTGAGAATTTCCCTTCCAGAAGCTCTTAATGATGAGCACAATGAAGGACAAAGTTGGGAGGCAGGGGATCAGCTCAAATGTGAGATGGTTCCTAAGTCTGGGCTCTGCTGTGGGACACAGAGAACTCACCCACCCTGAGTTCTCTCAGTGTGAACTGGGATAAATGTCTTAAATCTCACAGGTCACGAGGCTGTGGCTTCAAAGGCCTGCCTAGACGAGGAGCTCAACTGTCCAGAAGCCTGCCTCTGACAGAGGCCATGGGGCGGGGGCTGTGGAGGGGGAAACACTATCCGTGAGATGTGTTCATCTCAACACCCGGACACTCATAGCTTCTCCAGGAGCCAGAACCACCACCGCCCTTATCAGGGACAGCTGTAGCCCAGAAGCAGCTACCCAGAACCTCGCAGGATCGAGTGACAGGTGACCTGGAACGCGTGTGAAGTAGGACTTTGGTAGAGGCCACCTTGCTCCCCACCAGGAACTCGGTCGCTCTAGAGTAGAACCCAGAGTCTGTTCCAATTGTCCCTGGAGACTGAAGGACTCCAGTGACTGCCTTTCCAGGATCTTTGGGAGAGCGGCCTGGGGAGCCTGCAGGTGTGAGGACGGCTCACCTGACGTACTTCCCATAGATGAGGCAGAAGAAGCAGAGCGTCACCATGTTCCAGTTGGTACTGTTGTTGTAACGCATCAGGTTCAGGGCCAAGGCCACGTGTGAGTGGCAGTTGTCACAGCAGAGATTGTGCTGCAGACACAAGAGCAGCCAGGTGAGACCGCGCTGGGGGAGGGGAGGGGAGGAGAGGAGGGGAGGAGGGGTGGGGAGGGGCCCCACCCGTTCGCTCCCACCTACCATCCGGTGCTTGTACTCCTCAGAGGCATCGTGCACAGCCGCGTCCCACGCGTTGGGGCCACTGGCGTATACCTGGGCGGGGTCCAATTTCCAGAACCTGAGGGAAAAGGGAATGTTCTGGGACCGGCCCCGCCCCTTTGGGGCCTTCCAGATTTATGAATGCTCTCTGTGGGGTGCCAAGGCTGTGGGGTGAACCAGGTCCAGGTCTACTGTGGTGTGGCTCTTTCCTCCCAGTAGAAACCTTCTCTTCTGGAGGGAAGCCGGGAGATAATAAAGAAGCCTCGCGTGGCTCAGGAAACTCCTGCAACAGAACTCTCAAGGCCCTCCCTTCCTCCCCAGGGTCTACAAGGGGGAGCAGCTGCTGGGGAGAAGAGACTCTGAATGCCCGGGTGCCAGCGTGACATGCAGGAAATGCAGGGGTAGGAATACGCACGTCTCATGGGCTGCGCCCACCATGTGAACTTTTCTGGGTGTCAGTGGACAGACTTTGGGACACTTGCACTCCTGTAAGTGACCCCAGTAAATGCAGGCTCATGAAGCTCCATTTGGGTACAATCAGTGTCCAATTTGGGGTGAACAAGTCTGTTCACAACTCTCCAAAAAGTGAGACAATTGTGACCCGGCAAGACCCACAGTGCCACAATGGCTCCTGGGAAGACTCCGACTGGTCTAGAGTGCTGTGTGGTCTGAATGTTTATCTCCTTTTTTTTTTTAAGTTTTTCAAGATAGGGTTTCTCTGTGTAGCCCTGGCTGACCTGGATCTCACTCTGTAGCCCAGGCTGGCCTCGAACTCACAGAGATCCGCCTGCCTCTGCCTCCCGAGTGCTGGGATTAAAGGCGTGCGCTGCCACCGCCACAGGCTGTCCCCCTATTCTTGTGTTGAAATCCTAACCTGAGGAACTCCCTTCGGAGTGGGGTCAGTGACCTTAAAAGACAGGCCCCCTCCACTCCTTTCATCACGTGTGGGTACAAGGAGGCACTGTGGCCCCGTGAGGCACTGAGTGTACCCACACCCTGCTCTCGACCTTCCTACTCTCCAGAGCTGAGACATTTTTGTTGTGGAGGAGCCACCCACTCAATGCCATTTTGTCATGGCAACCTGAATGGATGAAGACAGAGGGAACACCTGAGTCTAGGCTGATGGAAGAGGGGTTCGGTCAGCACTGGGGGCTGTGGGAACAGCTTGATAGAGGTGGGAAGCATAAACTGTACGGTGTGTCCCAGAAATAAGCGACTGAGCAGTCCTGGAGGACTCAGGAGAAAACAAGGTGTGGGGAGTGAACGGGCAGCTGAGGCAGGAGAAGCGGATGTCGCACTGAGGTGGTTTACCCAGCAGCAGCGTCTCCCCAACTCAGCTGGCAGAGCGAAGCCCTGAGCACCAGGCAGGTCCGAGTGGCTGCTGGAAGCAGCAGAGCGTCCCGGGGGCCTCAGGCAGAAGTGTGTGTGTGTGGGGGGGGAGGACGGGACAATGACAGGGGATCACCAGCGGTCGTGGCAGTGAGAAACCACCGGGGCCCGGACTATGAGGCTCAGGGACTCGGGGCTCCTGCTTGGAGCAGGTTGTCCTTAAAACTGCCTTTGGAAATGCGAATATTAAACAACTAAAACACTCTGAAAAACAGCCCAAAGAAGCCCCAGAACCACATCTCCACCTGCCTGAGGAAGCCACTTCGTCCAGCAGCTTCCTGGCTGGCTTGGGCCACAGGTCACCTGCTGTAGTTCTGACGCACTGTCACCAGGCCCAGTTACAGGGACCACCCAGGGCTGAAGTAATAAAGACAGGCCTGGAGCGATGGCTTAGCGGTTAGGAGCACTGGCTGCTCTTCCAGAGGTCCTGAGTTCAATTCCCAGCACCCACATGGCAGCTCACAACTGTCACAACTCGGTTCCAAGGGCACACCAATGCACATAAAATAAATAAATAAACAAGGAAGAAAAGAAAGACAAGCCTGGGTGAACTTTGCTCGCAAAGGGCCTGAGCGGCTTTCACGCCCTCCAAGCAGAGCTGCGGTAGAATCCCAAGCAGCCTCCTCTACCTGAATGGCTGCTTGTTCCCCAGGCTAGGACTCCAGGCTACACAGAAAGACAGACTTACCGGGCGGTGGTGGCGCAGGCCTTTGATCCCAGCACTCGGGGGCAGAGGCAGGCAGATCTCTGTGAGTTCGAGGCCAGCCTGGGCTACAGAGTGAGATCCAGGACAGGCACCAAAACTACACAGAGAAACGCTGTCTCAAAAAACAAAAACAAAAACAAAAACAAAAACAAACAAACAAAAAGGCAGACTTGGCTGCATAGAGGCGGCTTTGATGCTTCCTAACTGTGTGACCTTGCCTGAGTCCCGTCCTTTTCCGTACTCCCGCGCCACAGAGTTGAAAACACGACCTCCCTGAACCGAGGCAAGACCTGGACGGTCTACAAGATGAGGTCCAGACAGGCACTGACACACGGGGTGCTCGTACAGGGCGCCGTGTGCTAACGGGCTCTGACTGTCCTCAGGGTGCTGGCTCCTGCTGCGTCTCACAGGGCCTGGCCTGTTCCTTGGAGCAGGAGGAACCTGGCCCTAAATCTCGACACAAGACCATTCACTTACTTGGCAGGCTTTCCAAAGGCCATGTTGTCTTCCTGTTGAGAGACAAGAGCAGAAGTCAGTGCAGACTACAGCCAGTCTAATGACAACCCGGGCCAGAGGCTCAGGGCAGTGACTCAGAGGGGCAGCAGGGCCGGGACATGGCATGGCATGGCATCGTAGTGCCAGAGCCACTGCTCCGTGGGGAGGAGGCCGCGCGACAGCCAGGGGCTCCTCTGGCGCTCTCCCGATGTGCTCGGGGCAGTCTTGGATCTTTCACCGTGGGCCGGAGCTTTCCTTCATGCCCGGAACCTCAGCCCCCTGACCTCTCAATGCAGCAGTGACGCCTCACACGGGACCTGGAGCGGGACACCTCAGAGCGGGGACACCTCAGAGCGGGGACACCTCAGAGCGGGACACCTCAGAGCAGGACACCTCAGAGCAGGACACCTCAGAGCGGGACACCTCAGAGCGGGGACACCTCAGAGCGGGACACCTCAGAGCAGGACACCTCAGAGCGGGACACCTCAGAGCGGGACACCTCAGAGCAGGACACCTCAGAGCAGGACACCTCAGAGCGGGACACCTCAGAGCAGGACACCTCAGAGCAGGACACCTCAGAGCGGGACACCTCAGAGCAGGACAGAGGCTGCTGGACCCAGAACTCTCTTATGAGGGAGACTATGGAGAGCCCTAGACTCCGTATGCGGACACACGCCCACCCTAGAAATCTAATTATATATGCTGAGACAGGGTCTCTCAATGTAGAGAGACCTCTCCACAGAGACCGGGTGTCCTTGAACTCACTATCTCTGTCTCCTGAGTCCTGGAATTAAAGGCAAGTGCTACTATGCCTGGCTTTGTTTTGTTTTTTTGAAGCAGGGTCCAACTCTATACCCTGGACTCACTATGTAGCCCAGCCTGGCCTTAAACTCTGAGGAATCCTCCTGCCTCGGTTTCCCAATGCTGGGATTAGAGAAGTATCCACTACGCCTAGCTAGTAAAAGTATTCCATTCACAGCAATAGACCTTGTCCTGTGTGGATGGTTGGAACAACCACTAACGGAAACAGGCTATGTTATCACACCCCTGTTCCGCCTTAGCTACCTGAAAATAGGCAAATGCCCTGTGCTCATCTGGAAAGAGCCCACTGGATAGTGCTGGTCCATCCCCAGGAAGCAGAGTTGAGAACACACTGGTTCAGTCTGAAAGCCCACCCTGGAAATCATGTCAGCCTCCCCTGTCCCCCAACCATGGCTCCCACCTTCTGAAGGTCCAGAGATGTGGTTCCTGGATGGTCTGACTCCACTCTTGCCTCTAACCCCTACCCATGTCTTGGTACCCAGGGATGGGGGCAAAGGGCTGGGCCAGTTACTTAAGATTCCTCTGCCACACTGCCCTGCTGGCCTGTCCTGGAGGCAAGAGAAGGGAAGGGGTCAAACACTGGTGAGGGGCAGAGCCTAAGCCCAGAATTAGCTGCGATGTCCTGGGCCCAGGCCAGCCTACGTGAGCCTGGAGACGCTCCAGGGCAGGGCAAAATGGGGACTCACCGAAACAAAATAGGGGCCGGCGAAGTCCCGAATGACCCCCGTGGATGTGCAGATGCCCATGTGGCCGATGATGGGGAAAAACCACCTGTAAGAAAACAGCAGAGAAAGGACAGAGCGGGGTTAGGCAGATGCCAGGGAGCAGGTCACACTGTTTCATGGTGAGTCACCTTAGGGAGGTCCACAGGACTGGGGAAAGCACCAAAGAAAGGCAGCTGTGACCTGGAAGCACAGTGGGGTAGCCTGCACCACTGCCAGAAGAGCTATCACTGACACAGGACACGAACACCAAGCACAGCAGAGACGCAGAGCAGCAGCCCGTGGACTGGGGAGATAAAAACACCTCCCTCGTGGGAAACTGTCCGCTCTGTAAGCTACACCTCAGCAGCTCTGAGGATGTACAGACAGAAACAAGGCCTCGTGCCCCCAAACTGTGTACAGTATAAACAAGGCCTTGGGTTTGAACCCTAGAACTGTGAAAAATAAAAATCCTCAATGAACTGCACTCATAAAAATGTGTACCTCTTATTGGGGCTGAAAAAAATGGCTCAGTGGTGAAGAGCACTGGATGCTCTTCTGGAGGACCCCGGTTCAATTCCCAACCCACACACGGCAGCTCACAACCGTCTGGCCTTTGTGAGCACCAGGCAGATGTGCAGCACAGATGTGCAGCACAGACATAGATGCAAACAAAACATTCATACACATAAAATAAAGTGTATCTTTTCTTAAATGTAAATTATCTTAAAGTTAATTTTTTAAAATAAGGTAACAAAACCCAATTGAGCTGAACATGGCTGGCACACGCCTGTAATCCCAGCACTTGGGAGGCAGAGGCAGGCAGATCTCTGTGAGTTCGAGACTAGCCTTGTCTACATAGTGAGAGCTTGTCTCAAAAATCAATGGGACTGGAGAGATGCCTTAGCCATTAAGAATACTTGCTGTTCTTGCAGAAGACCTGGGTTCAGTTCCCAGCACCCACATGGTAGCTCACACCTCCATAATTCCAATTCCACAGGATGTGACATCCTCTTCTGACCTCCAAGGGCACCAGGCATGCATGCATGCATGCAGTGCACATACATACATGCAGAGAAAACAAAATGAAGCTCTTTAAAACCAAACCAAACTAACGCCCCCCTCCACACACCCAGAAATAAGTAAAATCAGCATAGCCTGGCCATGGTTCCATGTAAAAATGAAAGACACATTTCCGCTACATACAACATACTCTCAAGAGTGTATGCCTGAGCCAAGTGTATGAAATACAGTACTGTTTAGTGTTCCAGAGAAGACAGGACAAATCTATGACTATCGCACTGGGACTGGCAAGATGTGGCTCAGCTGTGTGGGTGCCTGCCACCAAGCTCCATGACCCGAGTTTGATTCCTGGGACTCCATAAAGCTGCCTCTGACCTCCCCCCGTGTACTGTGACCAACTCCCTCCTGTATATACACACATTAATAATAAAACGAAAGTTTTCCAGTGTTATTTTAAATTATGTGTATGTGCATGTGTCTGCATGTAGGTATGCATGGGCACCCACAAGTATAGGATCCCACCAGAGCCGGACTTACAGGGCTTGTCAGCCAATGGACACAGGGGCTGGGAAGTATACTTGGGTTCTCTGTAACAGTACATGGCCTTAACTGCTGAACTGTCTCTCCAGCCCATAAACAGGAAGGAAGGGAGGGAAGGAGGGAGGGAGGGAGGGAGGGAGGGAGGGAGGGAGGGAGGGAGGCAAGCTTAAAAAACTTAGTTGGTTGTAAGCTTAAGAATTGTGCACCTTGCCGGGCGATGGTGGCGCACGCCTTTAATCCCAGCACTCGGGAGGCAGAGCCAGGTGGATCTCTGTGAGTTCGAGGCCAGCCTGGACTACCAAGTGAGTCCCAGGAAAGGCGCAAAGCTACACAGAGAAACCCTGTCTCGAAAAACCAAAAAAAAAAAAAAAAAGAATTGTGCACCTTATAATATGTAAATAATACTTCAATGAGGAGGTTTCAAATGGGGAGGGGTCTTCAGGGCTGGTAAGATGGCTCAGTGGTAAGGTGCTTGATGCATAACTGAAGAGGGAGTGGAGAGCTGAGAAAGCGGAAGGGAGACGGTGTAGAGGCGACTGCTGAAGTCGCAGCCCCAGACGACAGTCCTGACTAGATAATCGCAGGTGATGGATTCAAACTGGAAAAGGAAGAGGGCTTTCTTTTGTTCCACCATTAATTTAACTATGTGTATCTGTGTGTGGTGGTATGGGACATGAGAGCAGGCAGGTGCCCTTGGAGGCCAGAAGAGGGCGATGCCCGGGAGCTGGAGTTACCAGCCGTTGTGAGCCACAGATGTGGGTACTGGAAACTGAATCCTGGTCCTCTACAAGAGCAGTCCTGGCTCTTGACCACTGAGCCCGCTCTCCAGCTCTCCCCTAGACTCAGGGTTCATAGGCGGCGTGCCTGGCACGGCACACAGCTCCAACCCCCCATGTGTTGTCAGGGGAACACTGACCAAATGACTCGCATTTAAGAGTAGAGGGATGCGGCTGGAGAGGAGGAGTAATTTCAGTGTTCTGTAGACAGTACGGTCACTATGACTGACAACTAACTGCAGACTTCAAGAGTCAGGAGAGAGTTTTCCGAATCTTCCCAACACAGAGAGGTGATAGCTGAGGTAAGGGATGCACCATTTACCCCTGATCTGATCGTCCTAACTGTGCGGTGTGTGGTGTATGTGCATGTGCCCTGGTGTGTGTGTGGAGGTCAGAGGACAACCATGCATGTTGCTTTGTCCTCTGCCCCAGGACAGGACCTCGTTGCTTCCAGTGAACGTCTGGGGATTCCCTGTCTCTGCCATCTCACCATGGGAGCCCTGGGATTGCAGGCTCCTGTTTCCTATGCCTCCCTCTGGAGGGTTCTGGGGATTTGAACTCAGGTCCTCATGTTTGTGAGGCAAGCACTTTGCCCACCCATTTTAAAAATACATATTGAAGCCAGGTGGTGATGGGGTATGACTTTAATTCCCGCACTCAGGAAGTAGAGGGAGGCGGATCTCTGTTCAAGGGCAGCCTGGTCAGACTGAGTTCCAGTACAGCCAGGGATACACAGAGAAACCCTGTCTCGAAAAACAAACAAACAAAAATACATACTGGAACGCCATACTGTACCCTATAAGTACATAAGATTACTCTATGTGACAATTAGAAAAAAAAAATGAAGTCAGCATTCGGGAAGCAGAGGCAGGTGGATCTCTGTGAATTCAAGGCCAGCCTGGTCTACAGACTGAGTTCCAGGACAGCCAGGACTACACAGAGACACCCTGTGTCAAAAGCCAAAAATAAAAAATAAAAAAAAGAGAGTGAAGTCAGGACTGATTGAACTTTTGAGCAGGCTATTCATTCCCATCTTCCTGCTAATAACAAGTATTTGGATGAGGGGCCACCGCTCGCAATTGGTGTAAAACGCTGCTCACATGTGGGGTGCTGAATGGTGCGCTGAGTTGGTCAGCAAACACCTGCTACCTGACGGAAAGGGTAAGCAGCTGAGGATCCATGGTGAACACAGGACGGTAACCAAGAGCTCTGGGAAACAGTTCCCCTGGCTCTCAGTACCCAACCCCAGATTCCTTTCCAGTGGCAGGGGACCTGGCTCTGAGCAGGGCTCCCTGTCATGACCGTGCTGATGGGGACGGCACTGGGGACGGAGGTTGGAGAGACACCACTAAAGCTCTGTGCCCGGCAAAGCCCCAGGGAAGCAGCTCCCAGCGCAAGCTTGTCAGCGCCCCGAGGACAAGCTCCAGAGCTCAGCCAACTGCTGTGTCGTCTGAGCTAGGACAAAACGGTCCTCAGAAAGGTTAGTGAAGGAGTTAGCTGCTCATCCTGGACTTCCGTTTCTTTATCCCTCATCTACAGACGAGCAACAATGCCTGCCTTCCCAGCTGATAAGGACTGGGTGACACCGAACATGAAATGCTCTGATGACTGGCAGCACCCACTGCTAACATCTCAGAAGAGATGGACAGGTCTTGGACTCAGTGTCTTCCTCTGATCTTCCTCTCACAGACATGGAAGTCCCCATGCCACGTCTACCCCTGCATTCAGCAATCTCACATAGCCACTACAAAGTCATCAGTGTCTGTCCCTTCTGCTGAAGGGCCAGTCCTCCCATGGGAGCACCTTCGAGTCTTAGAAACACCTGCAAACACATCCAAAGAGAACTGAGATGTAAGCTGCTTCTAGCCCAGACAGTGGGGAACTGTGCGTCTCCACCTCAAGTTGCTACCATTTCTCTGCAGAGGACCAGGCCACAAACAGTTCTAAAAATGAGGAGCTGACCAGATGGTTTTGGTGTGTGAAGGCACCTGTGTTTGATCCCAGGACTCACACGGCAGGACAGAACTAACTCTGTAAGCTGTCCTCTGGCCTCCATAGGTACTCATACACACATAGACAATTTTGTTTTTCGACACAGGATTTCTCTGTGTAGCCTTGGCTGTCCTGGAACTCACCCTGTAGACCAGGCTGGCCTTGAACTCACAGTGATCTGCCTGCCTCTGTCTCACGAGTGCTGGGATGTAGGGTTCGTGCCACCACCCAGCAGAAATAATTTTTTAAAATGAAGAAATGAGAAAAAGGCCAACATGGCTAGCATGCCGAGTTTTCACACAAATAACCCATCGCCTGAGTACCCAGCCACCCTACAGTAACAGTCCGCTCTCTTCACAGCTCTACTCATATCTGCAGCTCGCTCTCGTAGTTACTTGTTTATTCTCTACCCCTCCCATCAACTCAAGGGCAAGCAGCTCCCCTGCCTTACTTGACAGAGTATGGCTATTGGCTATATACCATACATCTAGGCCTTAATACCTACAACAACAAGGTCCAAGGCATTTAGCAAATGTGTTGGAGGTACATCTAATGAATTAACAAGCGCATATTGTAAATTGTTTTGTTATTGTTCTGTTTTTTCTTTTTAGTTTTGACTTTTGGATCCAGGGTCTCACTCTGGAACCCTAGGTTGGCCCAGACCTTGCTCTGTAGCCTAGGGTGGCTTCAATACTCTCAGGGACCTTCCTACCTTAATCTCTTGGAGCGCTCGTGAGCCACTTCGCCTGGACTCAGACTTTTTCTTTTACGGTTTATTTACATAAACGTTTTGCCTGCATGTATGCATGTGCACCACATGTCTGCCTGGTACCCATCAGATCCCCTGGAACTGGAGTTACAGGTGCCCGAGTACGACCATGAAGGTGCTGGGAATTGAACCCTGGCTTGCAAGAGCAACAAGTGCTCTTAACCAACGAGCCATTGATTCAGCCCCACTCCCACCTCGGTTTGGCTCTGCCTCCTGAGCGCTGGGATTACAGGTATCTATCACCATGCCAGGTGGGGAACCTTACTTTTGGAGACAGTATCTAGCTGGCCAGCAAGCCTCAGAGATCCTCTTATTTCCACTTCCTCAGCTCTGGGACTACAGACAACGCACAGCTTCGTTAGTTTTTCACATGGGCGACAGGAATCACAGCAAGCACTTTACTGATTGAGTCCCTACCCAGACCCAAGAAGTTTAACATAACACAAAAATTAGGGTCATTAGCTGGACGGGGTGATACAGACCTGTAGTCCCAGAACTCAGAAGCCCAAGGCAGGGGGATTAGGAGTTCAAAGTCAACATGGGCTACACAATAAATACTAGGCTAGCCTGGGATACGTATTGAGATCTTGTCTTAAAACCAATAAAATTAATACAAAACAAAAGATTAAAGTGATTTTAAGATCAGCAACATTTGAAGCTAAAAATTATTCCTTCTCCACACAATTTGGCTGGTTTTGTTTCAGATTGGGTCTCACTAGGCAGGCCTGGCTGGCATGGAATGCCTGTCTTGTTCAGGCTGGCCTCCAACTCAGACATCTGGCTGCCTCTAACTCTGGGTGCTGGGATTAAAGGTGTGGATCACCATGCCTGGTGGTTAGTTTTGATAGAGGAGAAAGTATGTATCCCCTCAGGTGAGGGGTGCTAGGACATGGCTGAAAGACAAGGACACAGTAAACTTGACTTCTGAATGTCTTCTTGCTGGGACAGTGAACTGACCAAGACAATGTGATAAGGAACTCAGCTTCACCATGGGGGGGAAGCAATTCCTACTTTAGAAATGGGAAGAAATGGGAATGAACGAGCTTGCAAACTGTCTGGGCTGTTAAGACTAAAGAAGGAGGGCAGTAAGCTGCAACTATGTACCTGATTCTGTTTTGCCACTCAGAAGATGTAGGGGGCAAAATGTTGGTATGGACCTCCCAGTGCTGACATCCCATGAACCAGTATGGCCTCAATCACACTCACTTTTGCTTCCAAAGGCAAAACGTCTTGCATATAGCAGATGACCAGGAAGCATTCATTTGCTCAATGAGTGAACTAAATAAATAAATAAATGAATGAATGAATAAATACATAAATGAATGAATGAACACACCTCTTCAGACAAGGTTAAAGGACTTTTCTGTGCACCTGAAGCTTAAGGGCTCGCTAGTCACCTGGCCTTTCCCGCTGATCTACACTTGTCCTCCTCCCCAATTAGATTAGGGGTAACCATGATCGGTAGCATGCATGCAGCTGGAACGCGCACCGCACAGGTGGCGGGGTTCTAGGGACGGGGCGCTGGCCTGGCCCGGGGTAAAGGTTGCCCTGAGTCTGAGAAAAAAGCTAGAACGGCACACCGGAGGACGCTCGTGCCCTCCCCGTCCTCACGGCGACACCGGAAGAGACTCACGTGAGCACCGGGATGGGAGTCCATACCACGCAGTAGGGGAAGCGGCTCCGCTCCACGTCCATGGCGACGCCACCGGACCCGTGGTACGGCTTCATGTCCGTCTCGGCCGCCGTCGGCGCTTCTACTTCCGCCATCCGAGGAGGGGGCGGCGGCGGCGGCGACAGGAGCGGAGAACTCCCTTCCGCTTCCGCCATGCTGCGCGCGGCCCTCTCGGACAGGCCCAGCTCGGGAAGGCCTGGCTGCGGCGCCGCTCACCCCTGGATCGTCACTTCCGGGAGGTTAGGGGTCCACCCGGTTGGTCTTCCCTCCGGGAATTGAAGTCTCGTCCTTTTGTGCCCGGCCAGCCTAACCTCTTCCCCACGCCTGTAGCGGGGCGTCTACACCGTCCTCCGGCAGCTCTCAGTCTAGCCCTGGGGAGACCCACAGCCAATCGCGGTTCGGTTCGCCGGCACGTGGTGCAGGCAGTATTTATTGAGCACTTCTTAGGTGCCTTCAAGCACTTGACATCCATTGTTACTACTTTCCATAAGCTGATTAGACCTAAATACAAGTTTAGTTGTTTTCCTCGGGTTACAAATGAGGGACTGAGGCTTGATGAGGTGAGGGGTCGAGGTTCAAACACAGGTTTTTAGATTTCCTTTGTCCTTTTTATTCTGTGGCATGAGTTACAGATAGTGTCAAGGAAGGTCAGACTAAAATCTTGGTGTGTGTTCGTGAGAGACACACACGCAGCGCAGTGAGCAAGGGGGGCAAGATGATACTGATGTTTGCCTCGGGCCTGGGGAGGACACGGATGCAGAGATGCAAGGACAGGAAAGCCGTGAGGGTCACTGTGTGCGGGCCAGAGGATATCATCCTGGCTCTCGAGTAAGTCACAGGACTTAGGTAGATAGATAGAACCTCCTTATTATTGTTTTGGGATGGTGTTTGGTTTTGTTTCGAAACTGGGTCTCACTAAGTAGCTCTAGCTGTCTTGGAATTTACTCTGTAGACCAGGCTGTCCTCAAACTCACTGAGATCCGCCTGACTTGGCCTCCCGAGTGCTGGGATTAAAGGGGTGTGCCACTACGCCAGATCCTTTTTTGTTTAATGGGAAAACCGAGGCCCTCGGCAGTTATCAATTGCCTAAGATCACACCTGAGAACACAGAGCGGCCAGGCTCCAGTCTTGGAATCTTTTGGCTTTGAGAGGGATGCCCAGAGAGACAGGGAAGTGGAATGTGATGAAGTGGGGGTTGGAACATGAAGGGAACCAGGCTACAGGAAGGTGTAAGAAAATGATGCAGAGAAGCAGACAGATAGTCTCAACAGGCTGAGACTGTCTTATTGGAACAGTGGGGCTGGAGGACAGGTATATATACACAGGTAGCTACCAGGAAGTTACAACTCTTTTCTGCGGTTTGTCTGGGACCAGAGTGACTTGTTTTCCATACCCAGGCATATTGCTTCTGCAGGTGGAGCAGACCTGACAGGTTAGGGGTAAGCAGTTCTTTCTGTCTAGGGGCTATGGCCCAGTACAGCCAGACTCATTTCCTCATGACCTAAGGTAAGGCTATTAGCCAACAGAAGGTATGGGCAAACACACTAAGGAAAGAGAAGTTGTGCCTTTGAGATGATCTTCCATTAAAGTACCCTTCTTTAATGGAGACCTACGGAAAAGCCTGCTCTCCTGATACTTACATTTTTTTAAAAAATTATCTGTGCTGTGGAAAAATCTAAATGTCTTTGACTACACTAGCTAGCACAGTTCCCAGAACTGTGCACATACCTGTTGAATGCACACTAAATGTTCCTCGATTTAGATATCTTTTAAAGCTCTCACTGGGCCAGGTGAGGGTTTAATCCTTTAATCCCAGTACTCTGGGAGCAGAGGCAGGCAGATCTCTGCTAGTTGGAGGCCAGCCTGGTCTACAGAGCTAGTTCAGTCAAGGCTACACAAAGAAAAAAAAAATCTCACTGGTATCATAGCTGAAACTAATTCTAATCTGCTCAGATTCCTTTGAGCACCTGTACCTCTTCATGAATGACCCTGGGCTGTGTGAACCCTGGGCAGTGTGAACCCTGTGTGGTGTGAACTGTGTGGTGTGAACCCTGGGCGGTGTGAACCCTGGGCAGTGTGAACCCTGGGCAGTGTGAACCCTGTGTGGTGTGAACTGTGTGGTGTGAACCCTGGGCGGTGTGAACCTTGGGCAGTGTAAACCCTGTGTGGTGTGAAGTGTGTGGTGTGAACCCTGGGCAGTGTGAACCCTGTGTGGTGTGAACCCTGGGCAGTGTGAACCCTGGGCAGTGTGAACCCTGGGCAGTGTGAACCCTGTGTGGTGTGAACTGTGTGGTGTGAACCCTGGGCGGTGTGAACCCTGGGCGGTGTGAACTCTGTGTGGTGTGAACCCTGGGCGGTGTGAACCCTGGAGGGAAGCCACCCCGCCCGCAGGGTTTCGAAGGGATTAAGCGCCCAGTCAACAGTGGTTGGATGAGTTGTCCCAGTAGTTCTGGACTCAGTCACAGCAGTTGTCTAACTTCTTCTGTGCCCCAGGTTTTCGAGGAAAATGTGTGTCTCTGATAGTCCTTTACCAGCACTGAGTGTATGTTTGAATGAGTAAACAACCAAAGCAAGTCTCGGGGTTCTGCCGCAGAGCTGGTGGTACTAACAAAATGCCACATATAATCTGACAAGCTTCGATAGCTTCCCGTGGC
This sequence comes from Peromyscus leucopus, assembly GCF_004664715.2. Classification (NCBI taxonomy): domain Eukaryota; kingdom Metazoa; phylum Chordata; class Mammalia; order Rodentia; family Cricetidae; genus Peromyscus; species Peromyscus leucopus. Next base: position 134,016,848 of record NC_051064.1, read on the forward strand.
ACTTAGTATAAGACACAAATATCTACCGTGGTTTTTGTTGTTGCTGTTGTTTCCGAGCCAGGGTTTCTCTGTGTAGCTTTGGAGCCTGTCCTAGAATTAGCTCTGTAGACCAGGCTGGCCTTGAACTTACAGAGGTCCACCTGCCTCTGCCTCTTGAGTACTGGGGTTAAAGGTGTGTGCCACCACAGCCCTGCTATATCTATCATGTTTAATTTACAAGGCTCTGCACCTTCCAGACCGTGTCTTATCTCTTACTTCTTCACTATTGATACCCTAGCCTTTGATCCCTTCCTTCCATCATCCCTTCATGAGGAACATGGCCCACACCCCACCCCTGCCTTTAATATACCCCTCTACCCACTTACACTAACTTCCGTTCATCCTTCCAGACTTAGAGGCAATGTCATTTTCTCAGCCAGCCAACTTTTGGCTTCCAGTCTGAATTAGAAAGTCCCTGTCGCTCTCCTCTGGAACACGCTTTTCCACAGCACATGCACGCCCATGTATTGTTTGCTTCCTCCACTGTGGAGGAATGGTTGTCTTCACTTCTAAACCCAGTGCCTAGTAGAGTGCTTAGTGGTTTTTTTTAACCAATATTCACTAAGCCAGATCTGTGACAAATCCTTATAGGCTTGGCATAATATTTTGGTAACAGACTGTTTGAGCAAAGGGACCTAGCTTATCGTCTGCTACTTCTTGTGCTCTGAGCCCTTTGAAGACAGGTTCCTGGAGGCTGGTGGGCACAGCGTTTTAGTCCTATGCTCTGAGAGAGCCCTCGAGTTCTTCTTACAGCCTACATTACCCTCCCTTTGCCCTGGGTAGCTACAGAAGTCAGGACGCAAAGGTCGTGTGGCTGGATAGCGAAGCCAGCTCTGACTCCTGTCGGGGGGCGCCTCTCCCGGGCTCGGCTTCCCAGGGCCCCTTCTCTCACACCATCACCTTGGTTCTCACCCAGAGCACTCAGTTCCCTGGCCTGTGTCCTTGCCTGGCCTGCCTGTTTCCCTTTTCCCCCAGCCAGATGGATAATCTCCATCAAAGACTATCGCTGCCTTCCAGGCTCAGAGGATCACAGCAGGGCCTGGAAGAGGCTCCTCTTACACAGAGTTTGTTTGAGGATTGATGGGGTTCAGAGCCACCCCTCCCCCAACACATACACTACCCAAAATAGGAATGACCATCTGGATCCATTTATGGGGCTGCCTGGGGGAGGGGAGGATGGCAGAGTGGAATCTGTCACGCTGGTGAACCTTTGGCGGTAAGATGCCGCCCCTTGGAGAGTGAGCTGAGGGTGCTCCCTGTTTTGAGGGAGTCAGGACACTTCCTCAACCGACTCCATGTAGGACTCCCCAGGGCTCACACACCTCCTCTCTCAGGGCATCTCACTCATCCTGGCATCCAAGGCTCTCCCTGGGCTGGTCCCACAGTTCCTTTCCAGGCTCATCTGTGTCCTTGTGATGTCGTGATGCTGGCCTCACTGTACCTCATGCCTCCTGTCTTTGCTCACTCTGTGCTTAATCAGGAATGCCCTTTCCCTCCTCCTCAGCACCACGTTCAAGGTTTCAGGCTAATGCTTTCCTGTGCTTCCAGAGATGAAGGCTGTTTCCACCTCTTGAATATTCATGTGTGCTTGCATTAGCATTAGCTGTTTACACGTCTGTCTCCCCCTGGAGACTGGAGACTCCTTGAGAAAGGGACTGACTGGATCTAATGGGCCCTATAGTCAGTCGGCAGAGAGGGGTTTCCCAGGGAGTGCCCTAGGAGCTATTTGTTGACCATATATGGTCTCCTTTCTGGGGAAGATGCCTCTCAATCAGTAGACCTGCAAAGGTGAAGGAGCGCCCGCCCCAGCCAGGGGCTGCGTGGCTGCCAGTTGGAGGAGCCCGAGGCTGGATGCTGGGTGTGGCACCCCAGGGGTAGTGTCTCTGTGGATTTGCAGTCTTTGGCTCAGCTCCATCACTACACTCTGCCTACTAGAGACTGGATAGGTTTCTCTCCCTCGCCCCCTCTCCCCCTCTTCCCCTCCCCATCTCTTCCCCTCTCCTCTCCCTCCTTTTTTCAATCTTTCTGTCCCCATTAGGACTGTGAATCTTTCCACAACTCAGAGGGGACTGAGGGGCCAATCATTTAATGCAAAAAACCATTGACAACTAAGCCCTGACTCTTTTTTTTTTTTTATTATGTATACAGAGGAGGGTGCCAGATCTCATTACAGATGGTTGTGAGCCACCATGTGGTTGCTGGGGATTGAACTCAGGACCTCTGGAAGAGCAGCAGTCAGTGCTCTTAACCTCTGAGCCATCTCTCCAGTCCCAGCCCTGACTCTTTAGATATCACAGCACAGCTTCCTATCGCCTCCTTTTATGGGTGAATTTACCCAAGCAAGGTTACAAACCGTACAGCTAGGGTCACAACCTAAGTCTCCCACTTTGGGACAGACAGTAAAGCATGAGGTAAAACGTGGGCTTGAGACATGGCCAGCCTGTTTACGGTCTGAAGCCTAGCTGTCAGGGGCTACTGAAGTAGCTGAAATAGGACATCAGTTTCCTCATACCTGAAGTAGGAAACAGCTGGGTATATAGTTCATTTGGCACAGTGCTCTGGGAGCATATACAAGGTTATCGGTTCAATCCCTGGCACTCCATAAAACTGGGCATGGAGCTGGGGGTGGGTGGGTGGCGCAGGGCTCTAATTCCAGTACTCTGGAGGCAGAGACAGGAGGATCTCTGTGAGTTTGAGGATAGCCTGGTCTACAGAGTGAGTTCCAGATAACAAGGATTACATAGAGCAGTGGCTCTCAACCTGTGACCCTTTAATTCAGTACCTCATGTTGTGGTGACCACCCCAACCATACATTATTTTTTTAATTATTTATTTCGGGTGCATTGGTGTTTTTGTCTGCATATATGTCCATATGAGGGTGTTGGATCCCCTGGAGCTGGAGTTGCAGACAGTTGTAAACTGCCATCTGAGTGCTGGGAATTGAACCCAGATCCTCTGGAAAAGCAACCAGTGTTTGTCGTAACCACTGAGATTCCCAGCTCCCCATAAAATTATTTGGTTGCTACTTCATAAATGTAACTTTGCTATTGTTATGAATCATAATGTAAATATCTGATATGCAACCCCCAAAGAAGTTGAGACCCATAGGTTGAGAACTGCTGACACAGAGGAACTCTGTCTCAAAAAATAAAACCAAAAATTAAAAAAAACAACAAAGAGTACTGGCCATAGTGGCACAAACCTGTAATCTTGACTCTTGGAAAAAGACCTTGATTCTAAAAAGAAAAAAAAATCTTATAAAACAAAACAAAACACTGGAACCTTTTATTTATTTGTTTGTTTATTTATTTATTTTGGTATTTTTCCAGACAAGGTTTCTCTATGTAACAACTCTGTCTGGAACTCACTTTTGTAGACCAGGCTGACCTTGAACTCACAGAGATCTGTCTGCCTCTGCCTCCTGAGTGCTGGGATTAAAGCCGTGCACCACCATGCCTGACAGATCTTTTATCTTTTAGATTTACCTATGAGTGTTTTGCTTGCACATGACTGTGCACTACATTCATGCCTGGTGCCTATGAAGGCCAGAAGAGGGTGTTGGCTTTCTTGGGACTAGAGTAACAGATGGTTGTGAGCCATCATGTGGGCGCTGGGAATCAAATCCTGGCCCTCTGCAGGAGCAACAAGTGCTCTTAACCACTGAGCCATCTCTCCAACCAGTAAATACATTCTTTTTAAGCATGTGTGCTTTGTATCTCAAGAGGTTGTGTACATCCTGTGCCACCCTTCTCTGGCTGGCCTGTGACTTGCTAACCAGACAGGGTAACAGTATCCATTTTACTGAAAGAATACATCCAAAGAGGTTGTTGGAGTGGGGGTTGGGGAGACAGGGGGTGTACAGGAGGGATTGGCTGAGGTGGAGGCACATATTAGAGTCCAACCCACATCTGCCTGTCTCTGGTGGAAAGAGAGAATGAAAAGAATAGGGAGAGTCGGCCTGAAACAGTAAACTACGGTGGCAATAGAGGGCAGGACCATGAGTGGCACATTCCTACCGCAGTGCAGGATGCCTTCATCTGAGCGCCTTCCCTGCTGATATCGTTAGGCCTGAGCCTGGCACATGGTAGGGCACTCACTGATGGGACAGTACTGGAAAGGATCCTGTTTCCCACTGAAGGCCAATGTTCAGGGCCACACACAATCCACTTGCTATTCTACAACTTCCAGATAATCTGGAATCTCTGGGCTGGCAGGAACTGGCAGGAACCAGGTCTATTGTATGCATTCTCATTGAGCCAGCGGCCAGCCCAGTGACAGGCACACAGTAAAAAGCTGAAACCTGTATTAGAAATATTAAAATAAGAAAATGTCTGTTGGGGCTGGAGAGATAGATGGCTCATTGGTTAAGAACACTGACTGTTCTTCCAGAGGACCTGGGTTCAATTCCCAGCACCCACATGGCAGCTAACAACTGTCTATAACTCCAAGATCTGACCCCCCTCACACAAACATACAGGCAGGCAAAACACCAATGCAAATGAAATAAAAATAAATTTTAAAAATGTCTGTTGTGTTTTAGTGAAGATAATAACCAGGTCCTTGGGCATGCTAAGAAAACGATTTAAAATTTTTTGATTTATTTTTAAAGATATATTTTATTCTCATGAGTGTTTTGCCTATGTGTATATCTGGGCACCATGTGCATGCCTGGTGCCCTTAGAGGCCAGAAGAGGATGTTGGATCCCCTGGAACTTGAGTTGCAGATGGTTCTGAGCACCACGTGGGTGCTGGGAGCTCCCTGCAAGAGTAATTTACCAACTGCTGAGCCATCTCTCCAGTCCCAAGAAAATGACTCAAAAAACTGGTCTAGGAACCAGAGATCAGGATTTAATCCCGGAATTGCTTCGTCCACTGTGGGGCCTGAGACAAGCCATCCTTTCCCTTTCTCTTTGGAATTCATTGTTCATGCTCTGGGGAGGGGACGAGGAAAGTATTTAAAAGATCCCAGGTGGTCTAGATTACAGCCAGGCCTGAGAGTCACTGAACAGCTAACTTGTCTCTGAGGTTCTGCATCCACATTTGGACATAACCTATAAAGAGGGAGGCCATGGCAGGCTCTGGGGCTACACCTGCCCACCATGAACACAGACACCTCTGTTTGTCATGTCTGCCTTGCTGTGCATTTTCACTGTGTGCTTATCTGAGCTCCAGGCTCTCGTCAGCAGGGCCAGCAAGAGCTTTGGATGAGTCACAGGAGCAGAACTCTTTACAAATGGAACACTGCTGATCCTCTTTATACTTTTGCCTTTCCCATACATATGTGGCCAGAGCCACATAGATGGAATCATAAAACATTTTGCCTTTACTGATGTCACTATGCATTTATTCTATGCACATTAAAATATTTTATATGTGTGGTAGTTTGAATGTACTTGACCCCTATAAGCTCATAGGGAGTGGCACTATGAGGTGTGGCTTTGTTGGAGTTGGTTTGACCTTGTTGGAAGAGGTGTGTCACTGTGGAGGTGGGATGTGAGGTTTCCTATGCTCAGGATACTGCCCAGTGAGTCAGTTGACTTCCTGTTGCCTGCCCATTGAGCTGTGGGACTCTCAGCTCCAGCACCACCCCTGCCTGCACGCTGCCATGCTCCCCATTATGATGATAATGGACTGAACCTCTGAAACTGTAAGTGAGCCCCCTCAATGAAATGTTTTCTTTCTAAGAGTTGCCATGATCATGGTGTTTCTTCATGCAATTTCTTAGGCAATAAAGACGCCTAAGCCAATACGTATGGGTGTTTTCTCTGCTCGGGTCTGTGTACCATATGTGAGCCTGGAAATGCCTGAGGCCAGAAGAGAGCATGGGATCCCCTGGGACTGGAGGTACAGACTGTGAAAGCTGCCCTGTAGGTGCCGGGAGTTGAACCTGGCCAGTCTCCTGGAAGAGCAGCCAGTGCTCTTAACCGATAAGCCATCTCTCCAGTCCCAATTGTTTTTTTTCCTGAGGTAGGATAGGTACTGTTCATGTTGGCCTTGAACTCTGAGCTCAGGCCACCCACCCTGCTTCAGTCTCCTCAGTAGCTGGGACCACAGGAACAAGCCATAGCACACAGGTAGATCCCACTTATTTATTTTATTTATTTTTGTGGCTCGCAGAGATCTGCCTGCCTCTGTCTCCTGAGTACTGGGATAAAAGGCTACCATGCCTGGCTTTTTTTTCTTAATATGTATTTGTATGTATATGAAAAAAAATGCCCCCCTTTTTTTTCAGGAACATTCCATTGTATGGTTGTAGTTAGTTTATCATCTGACCTTTTGAAATACATATTGGTTGATTTGTTTGGACAATAGTGAACAAAACACTTATAAATACACAAATATATGTTTTTACATAGATTTTGTCTCATTTCGGTAAATACCAAGGAGTATGATTCGATTGTGTAGTATACTATTGGGTAGTAGCCGGGTGAAAGTGACTCACACCTTTAATTCCAACACTCAGGAGGCAGAGGCAGGCAGATCTCTGTGAGTTTGAAGCCAGCCTGGTCTACAGAGTGAGTTCTAGGATATCCAGAGCTACACAGAGAAAGCCTGTCTCAACAAACAAACAAACAAACAAACAAACAAAAGAACTGTGAACTGTCCTCAGACATGGGTACATTAGCTAGGTGTTGTGGGATCTTCTAATTCCAGCACGGGGGTGGGGAGTGGGGGGTGTGTATTAACAGAAGGCTCATAAACCTGGGCCACTCAGAGTTCCAAGCCAGCCTAGGCTCTGTAGAAAGGCCCTGTTTTGGATTATCTGAATATAGTTTTGCATTTTTCCAGCAATAAATAAAGCTCCAATTGCTCCACATCCTTGTCAACATTTAGTACTGTCGTTGTTTAAACCATCCCGATAGGTGTGTAGAGTTTTCTGTTACTTTGCTATTCTGTAATGACATGTCGTAATGATTTTTTTCTAAAAGACACGGTCTCATTCTATAGCACTGGCTGGCCTGGAACTCCTTATGTAGACCAGGTTGCCCTCAAACTCAGAGATCCTCCTGCCGCTGCCTTTTGAATATTGGGATTAAAGACATATGCCACTACGCCTGTCATATTAACTATCTTTTCACAATGCTTATAAAACATGCTCGGTGAAGAATCACTTTAGATCTTTTTGGGGGGGTGAGGTGGAGTTTGAGACAGGGTCTCTCTAATACATAGCTCTGGGTGTCCTGGAACTATGTAGACCAGGCTGCCTTCAAACTCACAGAGATCTGCCTGCCTCTGCCTCCTGAGTGTTGAGTGTGTGCCACCACGCTTGGCTTTTTAAAAGTATTTATGTGTGTGAGTGTCAGCTTGTGTGCATGTGTGCACACTACGTCCATGCAGTGCCCAAACAGGCCGGAAGGTGTCAGATGCCCAGTCATTAGAGTTGAGGCCCACCATGTAGTTGCTGGAAACTGATCCCAGGTCCAGTGGAAGAACAGGCAGTGCTCTTAACCACTGAGCCTTCTCTCCAGCTCCTGCTTAGATCTTTCCCTCTCCTCCCTCCCCACCCCACCCTTCTGAGGCAAGATCAGCCCAGGCTGGCCTCAACTTCCTGACCTCCTTGCTTTTACTTTCAACTGCTGAATTACAGGTGTGAGCGCCCCACCACACCTGGCTCAAAATTAGAGTCCTTTGGAGGTGGGTGTGCCGGCTCGTACCTGCTGCGTCAGCGCTTCAAGCTGCTGGGAGTTCCTACCGGCCAGCCCAGGCTGCACAGTGTGGAGCCACTTGAAAAAAGAAGACAAAACCAGCAAGCTGGACGTGGTGACCTATGCCTGTAATCCTAGTGCTTGGGAGCTGAAGGCAAAGGTCAGGGAGTTCACAGCCAGCCTAGGCTCCAAGAGACTCCGTCTCAAAATACAGGAACTGGCCTAAGGGAGCTCTCTGCGCATTTCACACCCAAGTCCTTTGCCCCATGTTCTGGCACTGTTACCTCATAATCTTTGGTTTGGTTTTTCATTCTTTTATAGTGTCCTTTGCTGAGCCAAAGTTTTTAATTTGGATGAAGTCTTACCTACCGATTTTTCCCCACTTATTTTTGATGTTGTATCTAAAAACTCATTACAAAACTCAAGGTCACATAGATTTTCTTGTTATTTTCTGTGAAGTTTTACTGTTTTTGACACGGTCTGTGTAGCTCGGGCTGATCTCAAACGAGATCCTTTTGCCTCAACCTCATGTACTTGGCATTACAGGAATAAACCACCATGCCTAGATTCTATGCATATATATATATATTTTGAGATAGTGTTTTGCATATATATATTTTGAGATAGTGTTTCTCTGTGTAACAGCCTTGGCTGTCCTGAAACTTGCTTTGTAGACCAGGTTAGCCTAGGACTCAGAGATCACTCTGTTTCTGCCTCTGGAATGCTGGGATTAAAGGTGGACTGGAGAGGTAGGTCAGAGGTTAAGAGTGCTTTCTGCTCTTGCAGAAGAGGTCCCAGCACTCACATGGCAACTTATAACCACCTTTAACTCCTGTTCCAAGAAATCCAATGCCCTCTTCTGGCCTCTGGGGTCACCTGAACTCATGTGGTGCACACAAATGTGTGCAGGTGTGCACACATACACAAAATACAATAGCCTTTAGATTTTTATTTCTTTTGTTTTGTTTTTCGAGACAGGGTTTCTCTGTGTAGCTTTGCGCCTTTCCTTGAACTCACTTGGTAGCCCAGGCTGGCCTCGAACTCACAGAGATCTGCCTGGCTCTGCCTCCCGAGTGCTGGGATTAAAGGCATGTGCCACCACTGCCCGGCCTAGATTTTTCTTGACATGTGAGTGTCCAGTTGTTCTTATCAAGTGGATTTTAGAAAGAGTATACTTTCCCCATTGAACCGACCGTTCCTTCACCAAAGACAAGTTGGCTCTATTTATGTGGGTCTGTTAATTTCCTTGGTCTGTTGATCATTTCTTGCCAGTGTTGTCCTGTCTTTATTACTTTAGTATACCTTGCAGTTGGGTTTTATTGCTCCTTCAACTTGGTTCTTCAGTATTGTCTTGGCTATTGTGAATCTTTTACTTCTCCATATACACCTTAGAAGCATTCTGCTGATATTCATAAAATAACTTGCCAGCACTTTTGGAAATTATTTGTTGAAGTTATAGATCAAGTCAGAAATGGCTGACACATTAATGTTAAAACTTCCTAACTATAAGCAAGAACAATCCGTTTAATTTTATATTACCAATTTTGAATTTTTATAATATAGCTCTTGTACTGCTGGGCATGGTGGCACACACCTGTAGTCCCAGCACTCGGGAGGCAGAAGCAGTAGATCTTTATGACTGGAGGCCAGCCTGGTCTACAGAGTTGAGTTCCAGGTCAGCTGAGGCTACACAGTGAGGCCTGTCTCAAAAACACAAATAATGTGTTTCATATGTGTGTGTGTTGTCACTCTGTACATTTTGTTAGATTTTAAGAATTTTAATTTATTAACGTGTAAGTGTATGTGCACGTGCGTGCCAGTGAAAACCGGAAGAGGGCATCAGATTCCCCAGAGCTAGAGTCGGAAAGCTCTGAGCGGCCCAGTAAGAGTGCTGGGAACCAGACTCTGTTCTTCTAGAAGAGCAGGAAGGACTCTTAACTGCTGAGTCACCTCTGCAGCCCCATTCCTAAAGATTAAAAAAAAAAAAAAAAAAAAAAAAAAAAAAAACTTTAGTAGCCAGGCAGTGGTGGCACATACCTTTAATCCCAGCAGAGGCAGGTGGAACTCTGAGTTCCAAGGTCAGCCTGGTCTACAGAGGGAGTTCCAGGATAGCTGGGGCTACACAGAGAAACCCTGTTTCAAAAACAAACAATCTTTTTGGGGGGTTGAAGAGGTGCTTTGGGAGTAGTGAAGCTACCCTGTATGGCAGTGTAATGGTGTGTATCTGAAGTCTGCTTCTGTAATCTGTACAGTGCAATAATCAAAGTGTAATCAACACCAGTTCATCCATGGTAACAAGTGTGTCACAGTGCTATGGCTTGGGTAAGAAATGCCCAGCTAGGGGCTGGAGAGCTGGCTCAGAGGTTAAGAGCACCGACTGCTCTTCCAGAGGTCCTGAGTTCAGTTCCCAGCACCCACATGGTGGCTCACAACCATCTGTAATGAGATCTGGCGCCCTCTTCTGACCTGCAGGGATACATGCAGACAGAACACTGTATGCATAACAAATAAATCTTTAAAAAAAAAAAAAATGCCCAGCTAGGTGGCACTACTGATAAGTGGCTGGGTCTTGAGGGTGCAAAATTCATCAATGGTTAATCCATCAATTGTGGGGTATTAAGGGATGAAGCCTGATTGGAGGAGAGAGGTCACTGGGTGTTTTCCTTTTTCTCTCTCTGCATCCTGGTTACTTTGAGGTGGGCGACTTCCCTCTGCTCCTTATCCTGTGTTTTTGCTTTGCCACAGGCTGAAAGGTAATGGGACCAGCTGTCCATGACCCAAAGCCTATGAAACCACGAAGCAAAAGAAACCTTTCCTGCTGTTTGTTTTTCTCGGGCATTTTGTCACAGCAACTAACGTGACCAATATATAGACTAGTGGAAGGGGCTCAGTGATGGGGACACACTGCTCAGTTCCCTTTTCTCTGTGGTGTAGACATGCACGTGTGTAGATCAGAGGTTGGTGTTGGCTGTCTTCCTCTAGTGCTCTATTTTTTGAGACAGGATCTTTGTATTAAACCTGAAGCTTGTTAACTTGACTATCCAATCAGCAAACTCTCTGGATCTTCCCGTCTCTGTCACCCCAGAACAAGGACTACAGCTGCATGCCACATTTGGGTCCTTATACCTGTGTGGCATGAGTTTTACCAACTAAGTCATCCCTCAGGCCCCTCAATTTTCTGCAAGCCTAAAACTAATCTAGTGGGAGAAAGGGTACCAATGCCAAATAAAAGGAGCTCCTGGTAAAATCCTTAAAATTCCTTCCTCACTGAGCATGGTGGCCTTAATCCCAGCACTCGGGAGGCAGAAGCAGGTGGATCTGGGGTGTTTGAGATCAGTTTGGCCTATATTGTGAGTCCTAGGACAGCCAGGGCTACAGTGAGACCTTGTATCAAAAACCCACAATGTGTCTCACTTACTGTTTGGTTACTTATTTCTATTTCGTGTATGCAGGTGCACCCCGTGTGTGCAGTGCCCATGAGGCCAGAAGAGAATGTTGGGTCTCCTGGAACTGGAGTTAGAGACGGTTGATGTGTGTGTGTGTGCTGAGTACAGAGCCCAGGTCTTCTGCGGGATCAAGTGCTTATATAACCAATGAACACTTCTCCCACCATCTTGGTAAATTCTAGTGGCTCCTCCTTGTCTATAGAGACCAAGCCTGTAGTCTCTCTCTGAGGACATGGAATGCTCCGGTTAACACCTCCTGTTCACCATCTACAATCTGGGTCCCCAGAGAAACACACCACTGCATTATTTCCTTGCCCTGGGACACTGTACCTCTCTCAAATGGTCTGGACATATCTTGAGGCTTCTGGAGACTTAATTTGGGAACACAGGGTCTTTGTCTGGTCTGTCTCCTGACCTGATGAGATACAGCCAGCTAGCCCAGCTTGGTTCTTCCTGCAGCTACAAAGAGAAGATTCTCAAGTTTCCCAGTGGAACTGTTTCCCTGGCACTAGAGCTCCTAAACTGTATCAGGGGACCTTTTGGGGTCATGGCGGGGTGTCGGCAGCAAACAGGAGCATTTTCAATTTGAGAGCTGCCAACATCTACGCACCAGAGAGGAAGGGACCAGCTTGAGGTAGTCTTCAGCCTCATTAGGAGACTGCACCGTACCACTTTTGACTACGTCATTTCGAGAAGTTGGGTTATAGCTGGGTGTAGCAAGATACACCTTTACTCCTGGCACTAGGGAGGCAGGCAGATCTCTACCTACCAGGAGAGGTAGCCAGGGCTACATAGCAGATCAACCCTGTTTAAAAAAAAAAAAAAGTTGGTGTTTTAGCAGTCACTGTGATAAAAAGCAAATCAATGTGGAAGTGGAAGTGAGTGGTGGGGTTTGCTTAGAATAAAAGTTTGCGAAGCTGTGCAGCACCCAAGTACTGGGATCCCACCCGTAACTGGCTATTTAAGGAAGAACTGGGGCTGTGGGTGGAGCTCAGTCAGTGGACAGTGCTTGCCCAGCATGCCCGATGCCCCGGTCCATCCCTAGCATGCAAAAAACTGCATCACATTAGCTGGGTGTGGTGGTGTACACCTGGGATCCCAGCGCTCAGGGGTTTGGAGGCAGGAGGATCAGAAGTTTAAGGTCATCCTGGCCTACACAGTGAATTTCAAGGCCAGCCTGGGCTAGAGATCCTGTCTCAAAAGTGTCTCCTAATTTCTGTGTATTATTTTTAAAAATATAACTAATTTGCTATGACATAAAAACTCCTATGTGATTTGACTTACATACTTAATACATGGACTCAGCCATTTTTTGCTTTGAGGGGGCTCCATGAAAAATTACTGTGATGATGATGCTGTAAGGTGAGAAATTCTGGAATCTTCTGGTTTAAGAAATCACTAAATCTAGGACACAGGAAAAAAAAACAAAAACAAAATGAACCTGTGGATTCTAGAATCCATGCAGTAGGCTACAATTAGAATTCTTTTCTGCAGTAAGACAGAAAGGGACACAGAACACACAGCGTGTGTCAAGGGCAACACTACTGGGTTGTAACACACACAAGAAACACGTGCCTTCTGGACCCTAGAGTGGAATCTGCATTTCTGACTGGGGTTCTAGTTGAAGGAATCTGAAAAACTACTAAGATTTGAAATCCCTCATTTCACAGGGAGAAAGCCAGTGAGGAAAAGCTGATTATTGCCAAATCACAGCCATCAGCTCTGGGCTTTGTGCTCGGCCTGCTGGGCTGAGTGGCCGCTGTTCATGATGACTCTCACAAGGCAGGTTTCACTCTGCAGAGGTGTGGCTGCTCCAGGTCGGAGAGCTCTGGAGGCCAGGGACTCAAGACCCATTTGTAACCCAACAAATGCCACCAGTCACAACTAGAACAAAATGGTTTTAATCAATTGCGTCCGTCACCCTCACTCTCCTGGGAGCAGAGCAACAAAAAGACTCGGCTCCTGCCCCCAGAGGACAGTAAGGCTTGTGTGTCTCTCCACGCTGCAGGGCCCAGGCTAGGCAGCTGGCGGGAGACAGGAGGATGGAGGGAAGAGATGGCAGGTGGCCTGAACACAGGAAAGCAAAGGGACCCTGGCCAGTTCTTGTGGCCCAAGGCCTAGCCCAGCACTCCCTCTCCCCCTCCCTGGCTTGAGAAAGGTCATGAGGAAGAGACAGGGGAGCGAGTCCCAGCAGCAGGAGCAGCAGCAGCAGCTGTTCCCTTCACCAATAAATACACTTCATTACCAAGCTACAAGAGAGGGGTGGGCAGAGGGCCTGGGGTGGGCAGGAAGGGGGAGAAGCTGCCACCTGTGTCGCTGAGATTAAAGCAATGAGATGGTGCCAGACCCCCACCACTAGCCTCACCCCCTAGTCTTCTGAAAACTGTGAAAAAGCTTTTAACATGGCCCTCCTGTCTCCAGGCTGCTCAGCTTGACTGAGAGGAGGCACCTGGCAGAGACAGGGCTGAGGGAGGAGGGAGGGAGGGGGAGGGAGAGAAGGGAGGCTGCTTCTCCTCAGAGGCTGCAGCTGGAGGGCTGTAGCCCAGAAGCAGCACGCAGGGCCGCAGGGCCGGGGTTGGCTGGGATGAACCAACTCCCACCTCCAGAGCAGGAGCCAAGGGGGCAGAGGGAGAGGGGGACTTGGTGGTGGGGTGGCCGCGGTGTCCAGTGTAAAGCTTGGGGGCTGCTGAGGAGGGACCTTCCCCCCCCTCCCCCCAGAGCAGCAGGGGACAGAGAAAAGCCATCACTTCTTTGGTCTTTGTGGCGGCTCAGCACATGGTGGAAAGGAGGGCAGAGAGGGCGACACGGGTCCTCAGGAAGCGCCACCTCAGCAGAGTAGGCCTGGCTGGGAGCTCTGGCAGAAAGGTCACAGTGAGGCCAAGGAGCGCCCCAGGAGAGTGGCCATGGCGCAGAAGTCCTTGCAGGGGCAGCTGGGTGGGGATGGGGTGCCCCACCTCCTGTCACATCATAGGAAAAGGCAAAGCCCCCAGGAACAGCCTAGGAGAACAGGCCCAGGAGGGGCCCAGGAAGCTCCTCTGCCGCCAGGGCAGGTGGCCTGACCTGGCCACTCCAGGGCTCCATCTTTCCTATGCTTCCACCCTAGCACTGGTGGCTGTGAAGGGACCTTCCAGAAAGACCACAGGGGAGCTAGCCCTGTAGGCGGGGAGCAGGAGCGGCAGAGGGCCAAGGCAAGCCTCTGCCGGCCCCCGGCCACTCCCTTCCTGCTGCCAACTGAAGGGCAGGGCAGTCCTTGAAGACAGCTTCAGCTCTGGCCTCCCCACTGGAGGCGGAGAGAGTTTTGTGAAGGGCCAGAGCCTTCCAGAGACACAGAAGCAGGAGGTGAGGGCATACGGAGGGGCTTCCCCTCCTGCTTTTCTGCTCAGGGCTGGGGACAGTCAAGGGACAATCAGCCCAAGAGTCTGAAAGCCAGCAAGTTGCAGCGATCCCCACCCACAATGCCAAACTAACAAACAAAACAGGGAAATGAGAAATGGGGGGAAGACAAAGCAAACAGAAGCCGGCCCCTCCTCTCCTCACGGCTGGGGCTGGCCTAGGAGCATCTAGCTGGGCCGGCACTGCACCTGGCCCTCTGAGCTGTCCTCGTCATCAGAGGCCCCAGCACCCCCACTGCTCAGGCCTGTGATCCGGTAGCCCATGTCCAGCAGCATCGCCTCCAAGGGATTGGCATTCATGCGCCGCTGGTTGGCCTGAGAGGCACCCTCCATATCCTCCACCACTCGGCCTGTGAGGTCTTCACTCTGTCAAGGAAAGACAGTGACTCAGGCGGAGGGCCGGCAGGACACGAGGGAGGAGCGTGGACTGCGGCGTATGCATGCACAGGGCTGGGGAGGGAAACACACACACTGGGATATATAAGAAGAAATACCCACTTCCAAATATGTAAAAGAGGAGCTGGAGAGATGGCTCAGCGGTTAAGAGCACTGGCTGCCCTTCCAGAGGACCCAGGTTCAATTCCCAGCACCCACATGGCAGCTCACAACTGTCTGTAACTCCAATATCTGATACCCTCACACAGGCACAATATCAATATACATAAAATAAGAATAAGTACTTTTAAAAAAGAATATGTAAAAGAGATCGCACTAGTGTATCTATGGGGCACACAAGGTAAAACACATTGGGAGGGGATATGTACACAGGAATACATGTTGGGGGGAGATGCTTCCCATCAGGATATTATGTGTATATGGAGAGCACATGGGTGGGTCGGGGACCAGATGCAGCCCCCTACCCCTAACAGTCCTTCCTTTATCTTTTCTTGGTCAAGGAAGGCTCCTATGGGGTCCCTTCTATAAAAGTCACAAGTCAGTTCTGGATTCAGATCTACTTTGTGAACTTCAGTCTGCCAGCTGCCTCTGGAAGGCTCACCTGCCTACTGGCACTGAGAGCAGAGGTGGCCACACTGACCTAAGTGTTCTGTGGGCAAGACTGCACAGACCTCACAGCATCCTCTGGAGTTGTATCCCCCCATGGTTGAGCGAAAGGGTAGACTCAGACTTAAGGTAGTCAGATTCCAAAGTCTGTGGACATTGCTGGGACTCGAGGAGTCAGCCTTAAAACAGCTTCTGGGCAGATAAATCTCAGAAGCCTAGGAAGGGAAAGGCCTCTGGGGAGCGTGAGGCACTCCCATGAGAGGCTGATCTCGCGCTGTCTTTCTCCTTGTACACCTGCTCTTGGTGGACGGGCATCTCACCTTCATGGCTAGCTATCAGGGATACGCTCCAAGAATGCAAATGCCAATCTCACCCCAGAAGTGCCCGGGGCTCCCCGCTTCCCAGTAGCTTTTAGCCTGTATGGCTTACTCACTTGCCCAGCACTGAAGCTCAGCCTGAGGCCCTGAACACAGTCCCTGGCCCTTGTTGTCTGGCTTTGGCTACCTGGCCTGTGTCCTCACCTCTGGCCGTGGGTTCCACAGTCGCACAACTGGGTCGATGCCACTGGTGGCCAGGAAGCAGTAGCTGGGGTGCGGCTGCAAGCAGTTGACGATGGACTCATCGCCCTGGAGCACTCGGACTAGGTTGGTGGTCTCCTTTTCCCAGACGAAGAAGGAGCCATCGTCAGAGCCACTGACGATGTACTGAGCATTGCTGGCAGGGGACAAAGGGCAGGGAGGTCAGAGGGGAGATGCCCTAAAGTCTCAAGTAAAGGCTTGAGGGAAAAGGCCAAGCCAGGGACCACTCAGTCCCCCACACTCACGGAGCTGCCCTTGACTCAGAACTCTACTATGCGAACTGGCTTGCTCCTCCCACACTGCAGGAACCAGTCATTACTGTGTTAAAACCCAACATCAGTCAGGCAGTGGTGGTGCACACCTTTAATCCCAGCGCCCAGGAGGCCGATCTCTGTGAGTCTGAGGCCAGCCTGGTCTACAAAGAGAGTTCTAGGACAGCCAGGGCTACACAGAGACACTCTGTCTCGAAAAACAAACAAAAAACCAAACCAAAACAAAAAAATAACCCAACAGCTATGACTCTCTGGGTCCCTCCAAGATAGTACCACAGTATCCCCAAGGTACACTGTTACCTCCCTGGTGAAGGACCAACTCTTGTATCTCTCTTAGTTCTCTAAGAACACTCTCATCTAGCTAAGTCTTCCCACAGCAATCCTAGACTTTTTGGGTCCTGCTATCAAATCCTACAGCACATCCACAACACAGCCCTCACACACTGTTGACATTTAGAGGAGATCTTGGCGGAGACTCTCTTGCTTTGTGTCCATGTGTCTTACCTACCCAAAGGGTATAAACAGAAAGGATGGGGCTTAGGGTGGGAGTGTCTGAGACTACCTAGGGCCCGGTCCTGAGCACAATGGTCTGACCAGCCTCTCTCTGACAGTTCTTGCCTCCCCTTTCAGCAGCAGAGAAAAGCTCTCAGTGTCCAGATAAAGCAAGCAAGCTCTAGGACACTAGACGGAGTGGGGAGGGGGCAGAGGAGACCGTTTCCGGCCCAGCGCTGGATGCTGCACTCAGGCCAGTCTATGATGACTCCGAGTGCCACGGCTGGCTTCACTGACTAGACAAACACTAGCAGAGGTACCTAAGGGGACAGAAGCAGAGCCAGGCAGAGTGGCCACACCCCACCAACTGTCCCTGACCACCGTGACAGCACCCTCCTCCTGGTCAGGGCCTCAGACCTGCCGAAGAAGTTGGCCTCCTTGATGTCTGTCGTGGTGTTACAGTGGCCGCAGTAGCGGAACTGGTAGTCGTAGCTCCGTTCCCGCAGCACCATTTCATCTTCGGAGATGGAGTCCTTGCGACTGGTGCTTCGAAGGCGAACTGGACCCCCGCCAGCCGCCTTCTTCTCCTCTGGGGGCAGAGACGGAGGAGGAGAGGTGAGAGGCTTCCCTCCAGCCCTCGCTGTTTCCTCTAGCTGTGCCGCCGCCGCCGCCCGCAGCCCAGGACTAGCAGTGCGCGGCTGTCCACCTCCACTCTCCCTCTGGACATGAGGCTGCAGGGATCTGTTTAAGCCTGAGCAGCGTTCCCCGGACGAACAAACCCGTGCTGGTTATCTGCCCGCAGGGAGCCCATTTTCCATGTTCGCAGCCCACGTTACCAAGACGCAGCTCCCCCGCAACTCTAACAAGAGGAAGTGGGCAGCTCTGGGTGCCCTCTGCAGAGGCCCCTGGTCTGGAGGCCTGGTGGAGCTGAGCGGGAACAGCGCGTCTCCACCGCCCGGGCCGCCACGTCTGCCACTCGCACAGACTGGAACAAAGGCGCAAACAGCACTGCTCTCTCTCTCGGCCCAGAGAGCTGCCCAGGCCCCGTCGGGAACAGGTGGGAAGGGCCAGCTGGAGCCCACTCAGCCTGCCTGGGCTCCGACGACTCCTGTACTGGCGTCCTGAATGCTCTCACTACCCTAACAGAGGTGTTCAATGGGAGGTGCTGGCCACCCCCCCTCTTCAGGTGTGGAAACTCAGTTTCAGGGGTCAACAGACTGTCTTAGGCCCCGGGGTTTCTGAATCTGAAACTGAAGTTTCTGCAACCGAAGCCAGGGCTTTGCCATCACAGAACCGTGCCCTTCCCAGACCATGTAGCCTAGGTAGGTAATCCACAGCAACCTCCCCTCGGCACTCACTCACCACCATCATTTTTGGAGAAAAGGGCAGCTGTGATGTCCCGACCCAACGCATCACAAGCACTGCTGTGGGCCTGTTCTGGGAACTTCCCTTTGAAGTCGTCCAGGCACTCCAGAGCCTCAGCCACATACTTCAGTTCAAAGAGACATCGGGCCAGACGGAAGTGTGCCTTCAGGTGGCAAGGGTTCAAGGAGATGGCCTTGAGGCAGTCGCGGAGAGCATCATAGTGGTCGCCATCCCTGGGAAGGTAGAGGAATACAGCTTAGAGGTGGGGCCACGGCGCAAACCCAAGGTTCCACTCAGTCTCCTCTAACAGACTTCAGGGTAAGGAGACATGGAATGAAGCCTTGGCTTAGCCCAGTACTCCCTCCTCCCTGGGAGATGGAGCAAGCTAAAGAGCAGCCAGGCACGCTGAGGTTTGAGACAGGAAAAAGCAGTGCCCGGCTGCCCTCTGTCGGCCACAGACGGAACTGTGCGTGGCTCACCTCAGGCACCCGCAGCTCTGCAGCAGAAGGCCTGGCATCTTGCCCACCTCAGACTCCCCGAGCCCTCCTTCTCTTCCTTCATCCACCTCCTCAAATCCCCTGCTGGCCTTCAAAGCTATGTCCAAGGCAGGGGGCCCTCAAGGACAGTTCTGTGGTCTGGAGAAGCCAGAAGTGCTAGGCCGGGGGCTCAGGGTCTGACCAGCAGGCAGTGTGCCCTCAGCCAGACCCCCCTCTGTCCTGGCTGACTGATCTGCAGCAGCTGTGGCCTCCACCTCCTGGGGCTGCAGGATGGGGCCTGTCTGGCAAAGTCAGCTCTCTGGAAGCTGACGGTGAGGGGCTGTGCATGCCAGGAGCTCCAAATCCTCTCCACTCATTTCTCCAGTGGGAAAGTATGGAGAAAGGAAGTGGAGACGCTCTTTACTGGAGGGGAAAGGGAGAGGCCCTCATTTTCCTGTATGGAGCCTTCCCTGCCGCCAGATCTTTGCCTCTCATCTGTAGAGCCAAGCAGCAACGAGGGCCGTTTTCCCCTTTAGAAACGTGTATTTGTCCGTTTGCTCTGTGTGAGGGACTGAAACCTCCCCACCCCTTCCTGCTAGGCTGGGGTGGGCCTTTCATAAAGCCAATGGGGCCTCCAATAAAGGAAGGGTACAGGTCACAATGTTCCTGTATGGCCAAAGTCAGCCTGTCACAGAAGATGCCTCCTGACCCTCCTCTGGCCAGGTCGTCAGAAGGAACAGCCAGCCCTTGGAGCAGCCACTGGCCTAGGAACCAAGAGCTAAGCAATGTGGGGCAGGCAGGAAATGGAGCTGCTCTGATGGTGTGTGCTGCGTCAGAATGAGTGGGGATGACGAAGGGCAGGCAGGCGCTGTTTGGAAACCCAATTACTGCCTGCAAGGTGTCCCTTCTGAGCTCCTAGCAAGAGCCAGACCAGAGACCAGCCAGGAGCCAGAGGGTGGTCTGTTTCCAGGAGCAGATGGTAGCCCTGGGGAGACTGGCCTGGGACAGAATGTGACATTCTTGGGGTCACTGGCAGGCATGTGGGGATGGAAAAAAAAGAGCAGGCTGGCCCCAGGGCTCACCCATCCTCAATGCACTGGCAGATCAGTCTCCCTGAAAAGACAGCCCTCTTCACATCGCTGCTCCAATCTCGCCAGTAGCTGCCCATCACACACTGAATCAAGGCCAAACGCCACCCTCTGCATTCCAAGCCCTTTCCAGGCAAGCCCCAGGCTACCTCACAGACTCATCCCCTGCCAGTCCTTTCCAGAACCCTGTGCTCCAGCCAAATGGATTTGCTGCTCTGAAGCAGGCTCTTCAGTCAGTCCCCCGCCCCCACGCCTTTGTTCCCACCATTTCATCTCCCTGCGATGTCCTTCCCCACAGTCCTCGCCTGCCTCCCCCTCATCTCCTCGTGTGAGCTGCCCACACTTCCAGCCACTCAGACACCACGGCTTTCTGAGCCTTCCCTGGTCCTGAGCTGAGGTGACTCAACTCTTGCTGATGCCCACAGACCAGACCTGCTGCCTCCTGCGTCTGTCACAGCCCTCATGCTGAACTACGGCTCAGACTTTATCCTTGTCCAGCAGCTGGGCACTCCGGGGCACAGGGACTCAGAGGGACAGAACTCTGTTTCCCCAGTACCTAGCACATAGTAGGAGCTCAGAAAGCAAGCTGTGAATGAGGACATCACCAACTTTTCTCAGCAAAAATACTGACACGAAGCAGAGCTCCCAGTCAAGTTGAGATGAGAGCTGCCACATCCTATCCAACCACTGAACAGAGAGGTGACACACCTCAGATGGCCCCCAGACAGTCCTCTTCTGAATTTGGGTGCTACCTGATCCCTGGGGAAACTCCTGATGCTTAAGCTGACTTCTGTGTGTGTGGCGTCTTCCCTGCCCCCACCCTGCTGACTTGGGTGGGTTTCTGAAGCTTCCCCCAGGCCTGCCTAGTTTCAGCCAGACGATGGCACACCAGCTGGCCTGTCTGTCTGGGCAGAGCCGACGGATGCCAGACGGAGCAGAAATGGCTGTGGGCCCAGCTCTCTCCATCTCTAGTCTTGGCCCTGGCTGGGGGATGGGGGTCCGCCCGCCTGCTTGTCTGATGGCACCACGGGCAGCACTGAGACCCTGGTGGTCTCGGAGGGGTTTCTCGGGATCTGGACCTGTCCTCTCACCACCGTCAGTGCATCCCAACACAATCTACACTTGACTTCAGATGTCTGAGGTCTGCTCTGTACTTGGTCCAGTGAGGGGGTGTAAGAACCCAGAAAACAAATGCAGGGCCACTGAGCTGCAGAATCATTTCATGAAGATACAAACTGAGTTCACCAAGCTTCTCAGCTGCATCTACCAAGATTCCATTGTTCTTTCGGGGCCCAGTTCTCTAGTAATTAGTATCAACAATTAATTTCTCAAACCCCACCTCAGCCACACTTTGTAACAAAGCACTGTGTGCATTTCTTGTGAACACGCACCTCTAAATCTCTGGGTGCTTGAAAGAAGGACCCAACTACCTTCAGTCTTAGAGGTGGAAAGGAGTGGCCTACGTTCAAGAAGCCCCAAGAGGTAGCAGGCTGCCGACGCCACCTTCTCTGGATGCCTTAGCAATTTGGTTCCATGGTCCACCTGCCTCAGGCCTTGTCCTGACCACCCTGGTCCCTCCACAGTGCCCACCCACTCACCACTTGCGCTTCATGTAGGCAGCAGCTCGGTTTCCATAGAGCATGGCGTTGTGAGGAGCCTTCTGCACGGCCTTGCTGTAAAGCTGGATGGCCTGGGTCCACTGCTGGCAGGCAAAGGCCTCATTGGCTTGCTGCTTCACACGTTCCAGGTATGGGGGCAGCTCCACCTGGGGGCTAAGGAAAGAAGAGTCAGTCAGACCAGTTCAAGGTTAGCAGCGCTACCCAAGGGCATATGCATGGTTTTGTGGAGCCTAGGATCTCACTGGCATCCAGAAGAAGCCACCTTCACCTTGAGCTTGGGTTAGTATGTATATAATTCCAAATACTGTGGGCCAGTAAAAGGGAGGCAGGAGTAAGGCCATCTGGACAGATATACGGCAATTCCTAATCAAATGCTTGGCTCAGGGGCCAGCCACTGATGTTATCTGCCTCCACACTGAATTAACCTTAGACCATCCTATTTCCTCCTGTGACCCTCTATGGAGAGTGCAGATCTTCTCAGGGACGAGAAAATTCCCACATCTATGTATCTAAGCCCAACAGAGGTGGGAAAGGGTGAGGCAGGAATATGCTATGTGACAGGGAGGGCCATCTGGGTGGGAGAGAAGGCTCAATGTTAAGAGGAGGCAGCTAGCCTCCAGACCCGCACCCCAGACTGGCAGAGAAGGACAGCTTCAGTCTGGGGATGATCTGTAGCCTCCCAGGTAGAAGCTGCCTTAGGAACACTAACCACTCTCTAAGAAGCCTCTCTGGCCCAATCTCCACCATCTGGGATTCATATCTGGGTTCAAGTCAGGAGAAAGATAGGTGTGTAGGGGTGTGTGTGTGTGTGTGTGTGTGTGTGTATGCGTGCGCGCATGTGTGTGCGTGTGTGCATGTGCATGTTTTAAATTTTTGTTGAGATTTATTTTTTTTGTTATGGGCATTTAGCCTACATCAATGTCTGTGTGCCATGTGTGTGCAGTGCCTGAGGAGGCCAGTAGAGGCATGGGATCTCCTGAAAATGAAGCTCAGACAGTCGTAAGCTGCTATGTAGCTCTGGGAACGGAATCTGGGTCCTGTGGAAGAACAGCCATCTCTCCAGCCCCTAGAAGAGATGTTCACAGGCCACGTTTCTCCCTCCCATCCATAAGCTGTAACTAAGACACAGAAGGCCACAGAGGTCAGCTGGCCTCACCTGATACACCCCTTGCTTTCTGGCAGCCGGAAGCCATTGCTGTGAAGGTGTAGGCCATTGGACACGCCATTGGACACACCGTTAGTAGTAGACATCTTGCCATTCTGGACTTCTGGCAGGACGAAAAGAAAGCACAGTGACAACTCGAAGAGGCTTCATTTCTCTGCATGCCCTTGGCTTCCATCATAAGATCTGATGGCTCCATTGTGAGACTATTCTCCCAGGTCAAACCCAGCCCCAGAAAACAAATCAGGACAGGCAATGGTAGAAAAAAAAAAACCCGTGCGCCCTCTGCTGGCTAAAGAGGACATAGCTTCTATCCGACACTTCCCACAGCTGAGGTTGGGAAGGGAATGAGGGGTGAGGATGGGGTGCATTAGCTGTAACCCAACAGAAAGAAATCTATGAACCAGGATGAAAAGGGGAACTACTTCAAATTCTTAAGCACCAAGCCATCTTCCTTAGAGGAGGGCTGCAAAGCCTTGGGCAGATCTCTCTGACCTCTTGTGATCTTTCTGACAAGGTCACTGTGGAGACCTGCTCCTTTTAGAGTGCATGCACGCAGGCCAGAGCAATGGGTAGGCTTCTCCACACGTGACAGGACTCAAGACCCCACCCACCGCAGCATAGGCTCAAGGGAGAGCTTACCCACTGGGTGGCATTTTCTAGGCAGGAGGAAGGTGTATGGCCGTTGCTTGTAAGTCAGGTCAAACAAATATACCTGGAGTGGAGGAGAAATGGAAGCCACGAGGTAAGGGCATGGCTGAAGCACTGGCAAGATCTTGGCAGCCTTCAAGACCAGGGTCCTTAACTCACAGAGAGCACTAAGCATGGAACCATGGAACTAGCCAGGGGTTTCCCTGCAGTGAACCATAAGCAGGAAACTTCTAGCTTGACTCTTGGGATAGCTGGGTGATGTACTCAAAGCCCTGGATGGAATCTAGCCATTTACTGGGAGCACATATTTAAATTAGGATGCTCCTCAAAGGTCAGAGATGGGAAAACTGAGGCCTCAGAAAAAGCTACTAAAAGTGGCACTGCCAATCACTTCTCTCAGTAAGTAAACATTATCTGTTGCTAATACTTACTGAGTGTTATCCAATGCTTATTTTGTTCCAGGATTCTGCTAAATGTTCTATATGGACTTGCTCCAGAAAGTTAACATGAAGAGCCTATTAATATCATCCTTTCTGCAGATGAAGAAATGTAGACTCAGAATTTCATACTTTACCAGGGTGGAAAAGGCAGGAGGCAGCAGGGCCAGGACTCGGGCAGATCTGCTGTCCCTGACGCCTCTGCTGGGCCTCCAAGTCATCCTCCTGCGCCTTCAGGCCAGGGCTCACCCACTCTCCAGCCCTCTCCCTTGTCTATTTACACCATGCTTTGTAGTGACCATGGGCCACTGCCTCACTCCATGTCTGCTGTCAGCCTCGGGGGTCTGTATTTGCCTTTGTCCCCATCCTGTTTATGATAATGCTAATGCCACAGTGAGAGCGAGCTTGGTGACTGGAGATGAATTTCTACAAGGCACGGTACATATCTTGAGTTGAGAGCACATAAGCAGGGGTTCGCACCCGGGCTTTATCAAGTGACACTTTGGAAAGCTGGCCCTAGATCACAGCCTGGCTGAGCTCTGAGCCTCAAGGATTTCCTTCCAGAAAACAGCAGGAGAGGAAACTGAGGCTCAGGAAAAAACAGACAACTGCTGGAAGTCACTGTATGCAGCTAGCAAGCAGCAGGTCAGCATTTGAGAATGGGTCCATCAACAGGAGACAGGTCTTTACTAGGAAACTGAAGCTGGCCTTGAATTCTCTACCTCCTGCATCAGCCTCCTGAGTGAGTGCTGAGACCACGGCTGCCACCACACCTCACCCAGCGTCATCTGTCACTTTCTCTCTCCTTCCCCCCTCTCCTCTCCTCCCACCCCCTCTACCCCCTCTGTCAGACAGGGTTTCGTGTATCCTAGGCTGGCCTAGAACTTGTTAACTTCTGATCCTCCAGTGTCTACCTCTTGTATACTAGGATTTGCAGGCATATATCACCATGCCTAGTTTACCAAGTTTATGTGGTGCTAGGGATCAAACTCAGGGTTTTGAGCACACTAGGCAAGCACTCTATCAAGTGGCTAATACACCTAACCCACCCATGGTCTGTCAACTTCAAAGTGTATGTTCTCTTCCATCTTCTTTTTATTAAACTGTGAGTGCACAGTGTCCACGTGAATGCCGGTGTGCACAGGCTGCAGCGCCCGTGTGGAGGTCAGAGGCCAACTTTTTCCCTGTTTGCTTTTTTTTTTTTTTTTTTTTGGTTATCATTATGTTTTATTTAGTCCCTGTTTGTTTTCTATAGTTCTGGTTAGCCTGGAACTCAAGACGTAGATCAGGCTCGTCTTAAATTCAGAGATCTGCCTGCTCTGTCTCCCAACTGCTGGGATTAAAGGTCTGTGTCCCACCACCTCCGGTCCCAGAAGATGACTTGGGAGTTGGTTCTCTCCTTCCACCTTGAGATCTGGGGACTGAACGCAGGTTGTCAGGCTTGCACAGCAAGAACTTTTTATTTTATTTTTACGTTATATGCATCGGTGTGAGGGTGCCAGATCCCCAAGAACTGGAGTTAGAGACAGCAGTGAGCGCCATGTGGATGCTGGGAGTTGAACGTGGGTCTTCTGGAAGGGCAGCCAGTGCTCTTAACCTGAGTCATCTCTCTCTAGCACTGAACAATAAGCACCTTAACCTGAGGAGCCACCTTCCTCATGGCAGACCAAAGCCTACATTCTTAACCAAAGTATCACGTCTCCCCGGTTCATTAACAAAAAGCATTGAGCCTACCTGCTCCCCTCCCATGTTGACTAGCAGCTCTGTGCCGTTGGGGCTGAAGGTCACGTAAGTGGCCACCAGCACTCTCAGACGGCTGTTATAGTCGGGCAGCTTCACCGGCAGGTGACCTGTCAAGAAGAACACAACAACCCTAGGACGAGGCTTCCAGTCCTGCTTAAAGAGGCAGGGGACAGGGTAAAGACAGCCAAACTGAAAATGCTAGCAATCAACCTCATCACGGACGCGGAGACGAGTGTTGAGCGCTCGGTACAGGCGATGGGCCGGCAGTTTACCCACGTTCCCTCACTTAGTCATTCTGTGTGTGCCAGGGTCTCGCTATGTAGTCCAGCCTGGCTTCACAGTTACTAGTTATTCCAGATTAGTGTTGTGACTTTGAACCTCCTGCCTTAGCCTCTAGAGTTTGATGATGTTGATGATGATGATTGTTTTTTTGAGACAGGGTTTCTCTGTGTAGCTCTGGCTGTCCTAGAACTCACTCTGTAAACCAGGCTGGCCTCAAACTCAGAGATCTGCCTGCCTCTGCCTCCCAGTGCTGGGATTAAAGGCGTGCGCCACCACTGCCTGGCAAATTCTGGGGTTATAATCCCATTTTACAGAGAAGAAACTGACCAGGGTTAAATGACTGGTTGACAGTCACACAGCCGGCCAATGGCAAGTCATCAGTAAAGTCCAGATCTGTCTAAGTCTAAAGCCGGTTTTTGAATTTGTTTGTGCCCCGCCCCCCCTGCTGGGTATCATCTGGAAAGAGCCGAGGTATAGCTGAGAGCCAGGATGGCCTACCTGCCACGTAGTACTGCGCCGCACCATCGGGCAGGGGCTTCTGCCGGTCACAGAAGGTGTGCACTCCCGCAGAAGGGCTCTGCTTCATGCTCTTTCTGAGGGAGGACAAGCAGACAGGTTAAAACTCCAGCTTTGGCCCTAGTCAGCTGATGACACTCCACAAAGGACACCCAGGGTTCTGTCCCCAGAACTACAGAACGGATCTCTCTTCCTGCCATCAGCAACTCCAAGGTTTGCTCTTTAGATGGCTGTGGACATCTTCACCAGTGAATGCACAGCAGGCCAGACCTGTCCTAGGATCAGGAAAAGCCAAGGCTGTGGAGACCACTCAGGTCTCAGACCGCCCTCTCTTTCTTCTGTCTTTTCTGAGACGGGGTCACATTAGCCGAGGCTAGCTTCAGACTCAGCTCTGTAGAAAAAGATGACCTTGAACCTCTGATACTTTTCCCTCTACCTCCTAGTGCTAGGATTACAGCAGTGTGCCACCATTCTTGATTTTACTTTTTCTTTTCTTTTTCTTTCTTTCTTTTTTTTTTGGTTTTTCGAGACAGGGTTTCCCTGCGTAGCTTTGCGCCTGTCCTGGAGCTCACTCTGTAGACCAGGCTGGCCTCGAACTCACAGAGATCCGCCTGCCTCTGCCTCCCAAGTGCTGGAATTAAAGGTGTGTGCTACCACCACCCGGCTTTTCTGGTTTAAAAATATTTTAATTGGCGAAAAAAAAAAAGAAAAAAAAAGAAGAAAAAAAAATTTTAATTGGGGCTGGAGAGATGGCTCAGAAGTTAGGAGCACTGGCTGCTCTTCCAGCACCACAATGAGTTCAATTCCCAGCAACCACATGGTGGCTCACAACCATCTGTAATGAGATCTGACTCCCTCTTCTGGTGTGCAGGCATGCATGCAGACAGAACAATAAATAAATAAATCTTTAAAAAATGATGTGACTATGTCTGTAGGAGGATAGAGCATGTTTGTGCAGGTATCTCAAAAGGCCAGAAGAGGATGTCAGATCTCCTATAGCTAGAGTGATGAGCTATTGTGGGTGCTGGAGACCAATATTGGTTCTTAGTAAGAGCAGCTCTTAACCACTGAGTCCTCGCTCCAGCCCAAATCTTTCAATTTTTTTAAAAACAAAATATGGACCAGTATGTAGTTCAGTGGTAGAGACCTTGCTTAGCATGTGCAAGGTCCCATGTTAATCCAGGTACCACAATAAATAAATAAAATTATACATACAAAATATCATACATGTAAGACTAACTCTGTGGTCAGGTATGGTGGCATGCACCTTTAATCCCAGCACATGGGAGGCACAGTGCAAGCACGTCTTTATGAGTTCAAGGTCAGTCTGGTCTACACAGTGAGTTCAAGGCCAGTCAAGGTTTAAGATCTTAACTCAAAAAACAAACAACAAGAAAGAGGGGAAACAAAAGACAAATTCTGGGGCTGCAGAAATGGCTCCGCCTGCCAAGTCTGATGACCCAAGCGTGACCACCAGGACCCACAGTAGAATCAGAGAATTAACTCCCTAAAGGTCTTCTGACCTCTCCACACGCACCAGGCGGGGCCCTTGTGAAGCTATCTCCTCCCCCACCCCCAGAGAAGCAAATGTAATTAAAAGGACGACGATGCTGTACAAATACTAACGGGAGATACCTATCAGGAGACACACAGTGATTCCTGGGAAGGGATGACAGGCAAATTACTATAAGAGAAAGGCTGGAGTGCCCCCAGTGTCGCTGACTGCTGGTCCTACCTGTGGTTATGGATCATCCGAATGTCATAGAGTCTTACGAAGGGCCCACTGGCTCCTACTGCCAGGCAGTTGTTGTCCTGGGGATTGACTGTGAGGCACTTGGCCTCCACCATTGGACCACAGTACTCCGTCAGGTCAATCAGCACCTCTGAGTGTTTGCTGTTCTCACGAAGGTCATACTGGCTGTGAGAGAGGACGAAATTAGTGGCTAGGGTTCTTTTTTTTTTTTCCCTTTTTGAGACAGAGTTTCTCTGTGTAATAGTCTTAGCTGTCCGGGAACTCACTCTGTAGCCCAGGCTGGCCTTGAACTCACAGACCCGCCTGCCTCTGCCTCCCAAGTGCTGGGATTAAAGGTGTGCGCCACCACTGCTTAAGTAGAAAGCAGGAGAAAAACAAAGTCCTTGTAATGCAAGAGGAGATGGTGTCTACTGCAAGCCACTTGCCTACAGTAGGCTTCGTCTTTTTTGAGACAGGGTCTCACTATGTAGCTCTGGCTATCCTGGAACTCACTGTGTAGACCAGGCTGGCCTCCAATTCAGAAATGTGTCTGCCTCTGACTCCCAAAACGCTGGGATTAAAGGGTCCATCACTACACCTGGCTTTATAGTAGGCTTCTTAACACATTTTGATTTATCCTAAATCAACGCCTTAGGTATATACTACAGTTCAAATCTTATAAATGTCAGCATTACAGCGACTGTTATCCTACCACTGATTGCTAAAAATACTGAGGGGTGGGTCTTGTGCTATTCATCCAATAGTGTCCCAGAGTGTTTCATGTGCACTATTTAATCAAAGGCCACCAGCCCTGTACCACTAGGACACCGAGGTTCCCAGAGATGAAATAAACTATGAAGTACAGAGCAGGAACAACCTTCTAAGATTATGGCACATAAACTATTCCGTTAGCTGGGTGTCAGGGCACATGCTTGTAATCCTAGCATTCAGGAGGCTGAGGCAGGAGGATCGTGCGTTCAAGTCCTGAGTTTAAGGACAGCCTGGAGTGCATAGGAAGATCTTGTTTTAAAAAGCAATCAACTAAACCAACAAACCCCTCCAAGCCCCCAAAGACCTCCTTTGTTACGGTCTTCCTACTTCCTTCCAGGAAACAAGGGCTCACACGGCAGTAAGAGAAGAGAGAATGAGCTCACCCGAGAGCTGCCAAAGCCAGGACCAGCCCCAGCTGCACGGCCCAGGAAAAGCCCCAGTGGCAACAGTGGCCACACACCCCTGCTGCTCCAAAGGGAGTTTTTGGCTGCCACTACACAGGAACCTCCAGAGTGGGGCATGGCATCACCCACGGTTTGCCTGGCCGGATATCTCTAACGCCTCGCACAGTTAACTTGTCCTCTAGGCCATCCTGACTGGAATGCTCTTCCTAAAATAGTCTGACATCATTCTCCTGCCACTTGATACCTGCAGCCTGAGTGCTACGTTTATGGAACTCCACAGTCTGATTTTTAAGACCCAATTTCACATATCTCGTATTCCTCAGCTTTTTATGTGGGCCAATTATAACTACAGCCTTCCTCTCCACTCTCCCTGGGCTACGGCTTCAAGTATGTTAAGTGAGCCTCTACTACTGAGTTATGTCCCCAGTCTACAGTACAGCATTCTTTATCTTGTACGCGGCTTTCATCCCTGCCTATCACAAACCTCCTCGTGTGGCGAATCCACTCTGCCTCCTCTTGCTCATCCAAATCTTGCCTGTTGTTGAAGGCACAGCTTACGATCATGTACTGCTAGGATGCCTCCACTGCCTGTGACTATGCCCAGGTTCCTGCGTGGTCTCCCGCTTGGTCCTGACAGCAGGCCAGCAAGTGCTTCCTCAACATGCCATTGACCAAGGCTGTCTTTCAAGTACTGTGTGTTTTACATGCATGTTCTCAACTGTCATACTCAGATCAACAAAGGAGATATTATGACTATTCCTATTTTATAGATGAAGAAACTAAAGATCAGAGGTAAAGTGGCCTTTTCGGACTTAACACCGAGAAAACTGGGATTTGACCTGCTCTGTCTGGCTTCAAAGGCCTGCTTGTAACTACACTGTTATGAGTTGACACATTACTTAGAAGGTTCTCTATAGCCACAAAGAGAAGACAAGGGAATGGAAAAGATGGCCAGTTCAAGCAAGGCCATGACAGCAGAGCATGGTGGTGTGTGCTTGTAAATCTCTCTGCGCAGGAAGCACAGAGAGGGAGCCACTGAGCCCAGGAGTTTGAAACCAGCCTGAAAGACAGAAAGACCCTCTCTCCAAACAACAGTGGGGCAGACTGAGAATGAACGTGCTTGTCGATACCTGAGGGTCTGAGGAAAGATCTCCAGCCCAAGTGTAACCCGGCTACAACACCTAGTTGTCTCAACACCTAACTCTCCCCATGAAAAGGGGGGTGGGGGGTGCTTTAGCTCAGTGGTAGAAAATTTATCTGGTATGCAAGGGGCCCTGGGTTTGACGCCCAGCACCCTAAACAGAAAAAAAAAGGACAATGGCACCATCTTTGTCTGAAAAGAGCCGGGGCAAATATGCAACCGCACAGGACCCTGGACCAGGGGAGACCCGCTTCCTCCCCGCTGGAGGGAGAGGCCACTTCACACAGAGACCCTTACCGGATAAGGCCATCCTCAGCGGCGCTCCAGAATGTGTTAGGCCACATGGGTGCTGTGGCGATGCGCTTCACCCGGTTTGTGTGGTCTCCAAACATGTGGATCGTCTCCTTGACCGTCAGGTCATGGACATGCACCTTGGAGTCAGCTGCCCCCGTGATCAAGATTCGGTCTCCAGCATGAGGCAGGAACTGCTCAGAAGAAATTGCATGATTGGCAGGAGAGAGTGGCTGTCTGAAGGAGACTGGCCTCGATGTCAGCATGACCATTCCCTCTCCTGTCACTTAAGAAAGTAAGTTTATCTATAAAGCTCACCAAAGTAACTTTGAATGGCAAGCAGCAGCCTATCAGCCTTAAAGGTTAACACAAAGATATTTTATTATACATACCTCATGTAGTCAGGGTAGTCATGACTTACACCAAGCTGTATTACCTAAGGGTCCCTTTCCTCTGCTGCTTCTCCAAGCAGATGCTGAGTGGATGATAATCCTCACTGTCACTAAGAATTTTCAAATACCAGACAACAGGGCAGCCACTTCATCTCGCTGATACTGAAAATAGTCTCATTCTAAACTGGAGGCTAGGGGTGAATCTCAGTGGTGAGCACCCACCTAGTATACGTAAGAACCTAAGTCCAATCCCTAGTACAGACAAAGAAAAATACCTTGAAGGGTCATGGGCTAAGAGTGTAGCTTACTGACAGACAACATGTGAAACGTGTGAAGTCCTGGGTTCAATTCCAGCATCAAAAAAAAAAGTAAAGCAAGCAAATAAACAGAAACCACTGAGTATGTATATACATACATCTGTACATCCATCCACCCACACACCCATACATCTGTACATTCATCCATCCACACACCCATACATCTGTACATCCATCCATCCACACACCCATACATCTGTACATCCATCCATCCACACGCCCAGCCATTCTTGCACCCACATGTCTGTCCATCCACAGGTCTATCCATCCAGATTTGGTGCTGGAGACTGAACCGGAGCATGCTAAGATAGATTCGCTATCTACCCTGAGCCCCATGACTGCTACCCAGTCCACAGCCAGGGATTAAGAAACAAAACTGAAATAGTTAAGAATTGAAAAGAATGAGCCAGGAGTTTTCAAGGGACTAGGTGTTTAAAATGTCCAACTCTTTCTGTGGAAAAATTGGGGAATCAGGCAACAAAGATTAAAAACTATTCCTGTCTTGCCAGACAGTGGCGGCGCATGCCTTTAATCCCAGCACTCGGGAGGCAGAGCCAGGCGGATCTCTGTGAGTTCCAGGATCTAGTCAGGGCTGCACAGAAAAACAAACAAAAACCCAAAGAAACAAACAAAACACAAAACAACAGCAACAACAAAACCATCTGTCTTCTGACCTAAAGCTCTCACTTCGAAGAAATAAAACAAAGGGTTGAAAATGCTCAGCACAGCACCCCTTATAACAGCAACAGTAAGAGTTCAGATGCTGGACAATGGGAAGGGCTGACCACGGTGAAGATGACCACCATCGCCCCCATGAAGTGGAGAACACAGCACTCCAGATGACATGCAAAAACCAGTTACAAACACAGCCTCGGGGACACACAGGACACAGCTTTATCATCAAACCCCGAGGAAGAAAGTGTTTGGTGTTGATGTTAGTTGAGTATGTTTTTCTCTGTCTGTCTGTCTGTCTGTCTGTCGCCTCTTCCTCCTTCCCTGTAATGGGGACAGGCATGGAGAATGTTGGGCAAGTGCTCTACCACAGAGCTATATCCCAGCTCTCTTTTTCAGTTTTTATTTGAAAGAGAAATATAATTACACTTTTTCTGCTTTGCTACTTGCTCATTAGGAAAATGGATGTATAAACTTATTTTCAGGGACAAGCAGCAATCTTTAATTCTGTCTGGAAATAGCACAGATCCCAGCCACAGCACAAATAAACAGGAGAGCCCTCACTGCGGCCACATCTGTAATGTACCAGAGTTGCCACCGGGGGGAGCGCATGGGTAAAATACTGTAAATGCGAATGGTCAGTATTTTGACTACCTCAATCAAAAACGAGCCATTTCTCTGCTTTTCTTAAAAAACAAAAACCTAGGGCTGGCAAGATTGCTCAGTGGGTAAAGGCATTTTAATAATCCTGGTGACTTGGGATTAATCCCAGGGACCCACAAGAAGGAAGGAGAGAACCAAGTCCACAAAGCTGTCCTCTGACTTCCACACGCTACTGTAGCACCCACACCCCTCTCCCATATCACATAAATAAATAAACAATAATACACTTCTGAAAATCTATTTTTAAAATACCCAAAACCAAACCAAATCAGACCAAAAACAACAAAAACCGCAGAAGAGGAGGCTAACGAGCAGTGTCTCGCTGGGGAACAGCAAGACTATTGTCGACATATATAGTACGTGCTGGTCAGAACCACAAACCAAGCTGCAGCTGTTCTTCTAGAAAAGTCACAGGGATCCATGCACAGGAGGGGAGAGTAAACAGGAAAGCGCCAAGTTTAGGGTAGTAGGGTTTAGAACTCTACTCTAGCTATGCTTTGGGGGGCCTGTCACTGGTCCTGATATTAACTGGGGAAATGAGATCAATGGGGCTTTTCAACCGTCAGTCACACCCTTGTGTATGCCCATGAATAATATCCAAACAGAATTTCAGGGCTGAAAAGACCCTTTCCTCTTAGGTTATTTCAGATCCTTAAACCTGGCAGCCAAAGGACTAGTGACTGCCAGCCTCGGTGCTGACACTGACGTTGGAGCACAGCACGAAGGTCCTTGTGCTTGCACAAGGTAACGGGGTTTGGTTACAGAAGGAACAAGTAGGACATTTTTTCACAATATTCTTAGCTTGTTGCCAAGTGATGGAGAAATCCTTCTTCAAACCTTTGCTATTTACATGGTGTTTCTTATGAAATTCTGAGGCTACTGGATGTTACCTATTAGTAACTGATCAATCTCCTTATTATCTTGTGCTAGAGGTCCTGGCAGACCTGTATGGGATCCGATGTGTGCTATATATATAGAATGTTCCCTTTTTCTGATGATTTCCTGCAATTGTACGAATAACGAGTTAATTCTGTATTATCAGGAATAAATTCAGCAGTTTCAAGTAAAACAACTCTCTGCATTTTGAGAGTCAGTGACTATATTGAGGGGTTCTGTGAAGTCCATCAGTACCATAAGAATGGCATACAGTTCTGCCTTTTGTACAGAGTTGTATGGACTTTGTCTCCTGATTTGTATCCTGCTTTCCCTGATTTATTTGCATCAGTATAGAATGTGAGGACTCCAGAAACTGGCTTTTGTTGTACAATGTGAGGAAGGACCCATTCAGTCTTCTTTATAAATTCTATTCTCTTACTTTTGATATAATGGTTATTAATCTCTCCCAAAAAGTTATTGCAGGCTCTCTGCCAGTATTCATTATCTTTCCATAGTGATGAAATTTCCTCATTAGTTAAAGGCACTACAATTTCTGCTGGGTCCATTCCTGTCAACTGGCAAAGTCTTAATTTACCTTTTTGTATCAAATCAGAGATCTTTTCTATATAAGTCTTTAACTTCTTATATGGTTTACGTGGTAGGAATATCCATTCCAATATAATATCTTCTCTCTGCATCAAAATACCTGTGGGGGAATGTCTGGAGGGGAATATGACAAGAATGCATTTAAGTTCTGGATCCACACGATCCACATGTGCTTCTCGAATTGTCTTTTCTACTAGAGCCAATTCCTTCTCAGCTTCGGCTGATAATTCTCTTGGACTATTTAATTCTTTGTCCCCTTCTAGAGTATTAGCCAAATTTTGTAGTCCATCTTTAGGTATTCTCATGATACCCAGCAAGTTGGAAATGCTTCCTAACAACTTTTCAAAATCATTAAGAGTCTTCAATCGATCTCTCCTTAGTTGTACCTTTTGGGGGTCTAATTTTTTGTAGCTCTATCTTATATCCTAAGTAATTAATAGAATTTCTTCCTTGTATTTTTTCAGGAGCAATTTGCAGTCCCCAGTGCCAGAGAAATCAGGAATGTTAAGCACGCAGGATTGTCCTTCCAATGGGAAAGATGTAAATCTGTTTTTCCATCTAGAAAGCTGGGAATTGGAAAGATTAATAGCCTAGTGGTTCTGTGTTATCTGTTGGCCCAGGCCATATCAAGTTCCTACAACCAAGACCAGAAGTGGCTAGTAATCTAAATGACCCTTACACCAGGGCCTCCCAAGCTCCCACAACCAGGACCAGAGGTGACTAATAGTACAAATGACCTCTATGCTATCTGTATGACTAAGACCAGGCCGGACTATTCCTTAGGCCCTTAAGCTAGTTAGTATAGGTAGCCTACTCTAGAACTCTTCTTAGAAGAAATAGCATGTATCCTGAGTTGAGCTTTGATATAATTATGCTTCCTTGTGCATCAGGAATTGTTTTACACCAGGAAATTTTTCTTCCCCCCAAATTATACTGTATTTAAATACTGTGTTGGGAATAAATCACCTGGCATCAGACTCTCAAAGTCTTTTTTTTTTTTTAAATGTTTTTTCAAGACAGGGTTTCTCTGTGTAGCTTTGCGCCTTTCCTGGAACTCACTCTGTAGTCCAGGCTGGTCTCGAACTCACAGAGATCTGCCTGCCTCTGCCTCCCGAGTGCTGGGATTAACGGCATGCGCCACCACCGCCCGGCCTCAGACTCTCAAAGTCTTGCTCCAGGCTGACGAAGTCAATCTAAACCAAGTTCTCGTTCTATGCTCTTTGTGGTTCATTTCCCTGCCTGACCCCTCCAGAGGTCCCTCACCCTGATACACATCCAGAAGGCTCTTCAACCTTTAGCCAGGCATGGTGGCAAATGGCTCTAATGCCAGAATGTTGGAGGCAGAGGCAGATGGGTCACTGAGTTTGAGGGCAGTCTGGTCTAAAAGTGAGACTGTTTCAAAAAACAAATACAAACAACTTCCTTCAAAGAGTTCCAAGCAGACAGCTCTTTCCTTCTCCAGGAAGTCACATGGGATTCTAAGGCCTCATGAGTACTTGTAGATTTGTTCTCTAGGATCAAGACACTACAGTTTTGTACTTAGGGATGGAAAGGACACAGACTCATGACACAGCCCAGTGGTAGAGCGCTTGCCTGGCATCTGTGAAGTGCTGGGTTCCACCCCCAGCACCACACAAACTATTTACGATAGAGCACTCAAGGAGGTGGAAGTGGAGGATCAAAAGTTCAAAGTCATCCTCAGCTACACAGCTGGAGTTCCAGGCCAGGTAGAATTACATGAGACTAGTCTCAAAGGAAAAAAAAAGACAAATTTCATCCAGTCTCATGTTTTCATGTATCAGGGCTTCAAAGGTTCCTTCACTAGGCTCCTTCCCACCTCTTCTCAGCTGAACTCCCTTTCAAGGGCAAAGATTAATTTCCTATGACAAGGTAAAAAAGCTACAATCTATGCTAGGAGTTTCAGTTTTAATTTATATATATGCATTTTTTTTAAACTGCATATCTGCCTTTGGAGCAGATCCAATGATCTGGAGTTACAGCCAATAGTTAGCCTCCATAGAGTACTGGGAAAGGAATCTACTTCCACATGAGCAGCAAGTCACTCTCAACCACTGAGCTCTCTCTCCAGGCTCTAGTCTCTATATTAAAAACAACAACAAAATCTTAGCCAGGCAGTGGTGGCGCACGCCTTTAATCCCAGCACTGGAGAGGCAGAGGTAGTTGGATCTCTGTGAGTTTGAGGCCAGCCTGGGCTACAGAGCAAGTTCCCCGACAGCCAGGGCTACACAGAGAAACCGTCTTGGAAAACAAAAACAAAAACAAAAAATATGGAACTCCCTCTGTAGACCAGGCTGGCCTTGAACTCAGAGCTCTGCCTGCTGCCTGCCTCTGCCTTCCAAGTGCTGGATTAAAGGAGTGTGCCACCATGCAAAGCTTAAAAAAACATTTTGAGGTTTTAAGACTATTGGCTTCGAGAGATGGCTCAGCTGTTAAGTGCACTGGCTGCTCTTCCAGAGGACCCAGGTTCAATTCCCAGCACCCACATGGTGGTTCACAACCATCTCTAGTGGGATCTGTTGCCCTCTGCCTGCCTCTTTGGGCACTGCACACATGTGGTGCACAAAAATACATGCAGACAAAACACCCATACAAATAGAAATTAAAATCTCTTCAAAAAATTTCAGTGTGTGTGTGTGTGTGTGTGTGTGTGTGTGTGTGTCTACAAAAGCCAAAAGAGGGTGTCAGAGATGCTGGATCTAGAGTTACAAGAGACTGTGAACTGCTCTATTTAGGGTGCTGGGAACTGTTTTCCCAGGTCTTCGGAAAGAGCAACAAGTGCCATCTCTCAGCCCTCCCTGCTCATCTGTCTGTCATCTGTTCATGAATTTAGAAGATACTCCTTAGCTGCTCTCTTTTTTATTAGAGGAAACAGGCTTAGAAAGGACAAGGGATTTGTCTACTCATACAACTTCCAGGAGGCATGCTCACATAAATTCAAATGGATTGAGAGACAGCAAGATGGTTCAGTGAGTAAAGGTGCTTGCCACCAAGCCTGATGATCTGAATGAGCCCCAAGACTCACAGGGTGAAAGGCAAGAACTGACTCCTACCAGATTTCTTATGACCTCCCCATGTACCAGGATACACATGTACACCACAACACACATGTACCCCCACACAAAGAAATAAATAAAAATGTAACAAATATAAATCTTGAGTTGGCCAGTTGGTTCTGAGAAGCACATAAAAGAGACAGGGTTCAAGCCTCACTCTCTAACACTCGACCACAGGGATCTCTGCAAGCCTAGGATACATGGGACACACTATGCCATACAACCATGCCCGCAGCACAGTTCCACCCCACGGCTTGTCTTACTCACCTTGACAGAGAAGATATTTGCTGTGTGTCCCGTGTGCATGGAGAGTAGCTTCTTGTGATGCAGTGGGTCCCACACAATGGTGTGCTGGTCATCGGAACCAGAAGCCAGCAAGCTGTGGGCAGAGTTAGGAGTTCTGACTTCTCAAGTTCCCAGGTTGCCTCTTCCCTATCCCCATTCCCAGAACCCAAAGGACAGTAGATGTTGTAGAATTTAAGGTTAGCAGCTTGTGGTGGTGGTGCACACCTTTAATCCCAGCACTCTGGAGGCAGATGCAGGAGGGTATCTCTGAGTTCGAGGCCAGCCTGGTCTACAAAATGAGTTCCAGGACAACCAGAGCTACACAATGAAACTCTGTCTTGAAAAACCAAAATCAGGGGGCTGGAGAGAAGGCTCAGAGGTTAAGAGCACTGCTTGCTTTTCCAAAGGCCCTGAATTTAATTCCCAGCAACTACATGGTGGCTCACAACCATTTGTAATGAGATCTGGTGCCATCTTCTGGCCTGCAGGGATATGTGCAGACAGAACACTGTATACATAATAAATAAATAAGAAAGAAAGAAGGAAGGAAGGAAGGAGAGAAAGGGAGAAAGAAAGAAAGAAAGAAAGAAAGGAAGGAAGGAAGGAAGGAAGGAAGGAAGGAAGGAAGGAAGGAAGGAAGGAAGGAAGGAAGGAAGGAAGACCAAAATCAAAACGAACAAAAACTCAGAGAGCAGTAATCTATCTCCTTAGATGTACCAAAATGAGGAACCTTCTTCTCCCAACCTCCTTGACCCATTCTCTGGCCCCCTCTAGCTTATACTTACTCTCCTTTTTCATTCCACTCCAGACAGTTGACACATCCTGAGTGACCCTGGAGGAGGAAATAGAGGGTTAAGAAGAGAGCTGATTGGACAGTCTCCTGGGAAGCTCAACGCCAAGAAGCCGGATTAAGCACGCACACCAGCTCTCTTGGGCATTTGTGAGGGACACGTGGAGGTCAGAACTCCACCGCCCTGCATCGCACAGCACGTAAAGTTCTTCCACCTCAGTTAACACCGGGCAGCTGAGCTACAGCGGGCAGGTGGCATCGTCCCCCTTTGCAAGAAACTCATACATGAGGAAGTAGAAACACAAAGCAAACCAATTTCTGCCCCTACTCCTGGAAGGCATAGGAACAGTTCCTTCTAGAGACCAGTTCAGGGATAGAACGTTTGCAGCGTCTCTGCAGGCCCATGTTTTATTCTTTACTCCTCCATGATCACTCCCTAGTTAGACCCTAGAGATGAGTGCAGAAAGGTAAACGGGCTAGAGTATTTATCTTGAGGGTTTTAGTTAAGAAACAGAAAGTGGGGCTGGAGAAATGGATCAGTGGCTAACAGCACTTACTGTTCTTGCAGAGAACCCAGGTTCAATTCCCAGCACCCACATGGTGGCTCACTACCATCTCTAACTCCATTCCAGGGATCTGGTGCCTTCTTCTGATCTCTGTGAGTACCAGGCACATGAAGGCAAAAGACTCATACACATGAAATAAAACAATAAATCTTAAAGAAACAGAGAAAGTGAGGCAGTGAGCAGCAGATAATGAATTTGAAAGCCTATGAACCTACAGTCAACTCACGCTACGAAGGGGCAGACCCAGAGTTTTACAGCAGAGGCGATGAAATGATTAGGTCATCTTTCTGTCCCTTCACCCTCCCTCTTCCCTAAGAACACCAAGACTGCCACTCAACT
The DNA here is from genome assembly GCF_004664715.2 of Peromyscus leucopus. NCBI lineage: Eukaryota > Metazoa > Chordata > Mammalia > Rodentia > Cricetidae > Peromyscus > Peromyscus leucopus. The sequence continues at coordinate 134,055,973 of NC_051064.1, forward strand.
ATCAGCTTCCTGCGTGAAATCAGACCACGTGTCCTGGGAAGCACACATCCACTTTCTCCACACAGTGAAGGGTTCCGGAAATGGGCCTGAACCTTAACACAGTATGTAGAAAATAGTAACATTTATCTGGCCACAGTGGTCAGCTGAGAGATGAACATGGACCCAGAATCAGATGTCAAGATGGAAACAGGTGATGGGTGCTTCTAGAGAAAGAGTCTCCCACTCTCAGGAGAGCTGGAGTACACAGGTGTCTTGCTCTCCTGCAGGCCAGGGATGTGGATGTGACTGACTCCTGAAACTATTGCACACATTTTGCCACCAGAAGCGAGCTTAGCCCATAGTCTAAACTGGAGCCAGACTTACTACAGTAACAAACCCTGACACCTACTTCCTCTGCCCCTCAGTTCATTTTTATTAAAAACAGTTAAATCTGAGCTGTTACCTGTGATCCAAAGCATCCAAACCAGTGATTCCAACCTGTTCTTCAGGAATCACTGAGCAGGGCCTTCCTTCCAGACGCCCTGCCTAAACGTGGGAGGGAGGACTACCTTTCCTGCAGGCTCCTACTGTACCCTACATTACGGCCCTGCAGCTCTGGGACTGTTTTCTTCTACAAAAGCAGGCTTTGTGGGTTACTCTGCATCTCCAAGTCCAGCCACAGTACCTAGCAGGTATTTGTTGCTTAAACGACCAAGTGAGTCCAGTGGGGCTAGAGAGAACCGAGAGGTACAGACACATCTAATCCCCAGCTGTCCAGTCAGAAACATCTATTCTCCGTCTTTCTTCTCTGGCTCGGAACTCATTCCTTTCATGGAACTCATTCAGGAACTCATCCCTTGAATACACAAAACCACTCTCTGCTCAAGCCTGCCAGGTCACCTGCTGACCTAAGGCTTCTCGCCTTCTCATACACTTGGTTGCAACCCCACACGTGTATCTGGGTCACAATCATTTCTATCCTTGTGCCTGAGAGGTCACAGCTTCACCATGGAGGCTCCCAGAACACCCAGGGCCTTGAATCTGAATGACTGCCACTCAATGAGGGCAAAGCTGAGTATTTGTGGTAGGCAGAATAATGGCCTCCTACCAATGTCCTACCATAATTCTGAAACCTGCAAAAAGGACTTTGCAAGGACTCTGCAAATGTGATTAAGATGGGAAGGTGATCCTGGACTGTCTAGGTGGGTTCAATCAATCCCATGAATCCTTAAATTCAGAGGCCCTGCGCTGGCTACAGAGAAGCAGACAGACGGAGGTGTCAAAGGACTGTACCAGCTACTGTTGGCTATGAGGCAAAAGAAAGGGCCAGGAGCCAAGACCTGCAGCTGCCTTAACTGGGAATAGCAAGAAAATTCTCCTCTGTTCTACAGTCTCCTGGAGGAGCACAGCCACAATACCTTCTTCTAGCCTAGTGAAAAGTGTGTCAGACTTCTAATGTACACAACTGTCACAAGCCAGCGGCACTGGAATATCTGTATGTTAGCACTCGGAAGGCTGAGGCAGGTTGATCTCTGAGAGAATTTGAGGCCAACCTGAGCTAGATGAGAGTATCAGGCCAGCCTGAGCTACACTGCTTCAAAACACTAAGAAACGACGGGGGTTGGAGAGGTGGCTCAGTGGTTCAGAGCACCAGCTGTTCTTCTAGGACTCAGGTTCAATTCCCAGCACCCACATGTTGACTAACAACTGTCTGTAGTTCCTGTTCTATGGGATCCAATGCCCTCTTCTGGCTGCAGTGGGCACTGCACACACATGGTGCAGACATGCTAGTAAGCAAAACACCCATAAACAAAAATAAAATTAATACTTTTTAAAGCCAGGCAGTGGTGGCACATGCCTTTAAGCCAAGCACTCTATAGAGGCAGGGGCAGGCGGATCTCTGAGTTCAAGGCCAGACAGGTCTACAGAGTGAGTTCCAAGACAGCCAGGACCACAGAAAACTCTGTCTCAAAAAAACAAATAAAAAATGTTTTTGTTTTTAAAGTACTATTTGTGTATGTTTATTTTTCATTTATTTACTATGTGTGTATGTGCATGTGTAGGCACTTCTAAATAGTCCCCTCCTCTAATTCAGCCCATGAGGGCGGAGTTTCTCTGTGACCTGGCAGTTGCTCCCACAATGACTTATTATTAGTTATAAATGCTCAGCCAATAGCTCAGGCTTGTCTCCAGCCAGCTCTTAAAACTTAAATTAACCCATTTCTGTTAACCTATGTGCTGCCCTGAGGCTTGTTTACCTCACCTACGAACTTCCCATGTTGCTTCTTCCTTGTCTGGCTCCCAACTCTTTAGACTCTGCCCTTCTTCCCAGAATTCTCTCAGCCCTGAAAATCTTGCCTAGCTATGGGCCAATCAGCTTTTTACTAACAATGAGAGCAACACATTTTCACAGTGTACAGAAGGATTATTCCACAGCAAGCCCATCCCTGCTTGGAGACAAGGCTTTGAGATTGAGTTCATGTTGGCCTTGAACTCACAATCCTGCTTTATCCCAATTGGTAGAATTACTCATTTTTTTAAATTTACTCATTTTTTAAAAACTATGTTTATGTACTTACTTTTTAGGAGGGACATGGGCCACAGTGCATATGGAGGGGTCAGAGGACAATTTTCTCAAGTCAGTTCTTTCTGTTCACCATGTGGGTACCAGTTCCTTGAACTTGGTAGCAAAAGACTGTACGCACTGAGACATCTCTCCAGACATATATGTTTATTTATTGTGTGTGTTTGTATATGTAGATATGTGTGTACATGTGTGTCCCAGCACAGGTATGGACAGGTCAGAAGACAACTCATGGGAGTTGATTTTCTCCTCATACCAAGTGGACTTACATGATCAGGCTTGGCAGATAGTCAGAGTCCATGTAAAAGCTAGGTATGGTGGCACATACCTACAGACCTGGGTAGAGGGAAAGGCAAAGACAGGCAGATTCCTAGATCTGATTGATCAGACAGTCTAGTCTTCACCAGGGAGCTCCGGGTTCAGTGAGACTCTGTTTCAAAAAAATCATGTGGAAAGCCGGGTTTGGTGGCACATGCCTTTAATCCCCAGCATTTGGGAGGCACAGACAGGAGGATTTCTGTGAGTTTGAGGCCAGTCTGGTCTACATAATGAGTTCTAGAACAATTTGGACTTAATAGAGAGACTCTTTCTCAAAAAAAAAAAAAAAAGTGGACATGAATACAGTTCCTAGCACCCAAATATGATAATGCTAGGTAGAATCATAGCCATTTGGTTATGATTTCATTATTCCTTTCTATATTTAAGACTAAAGTTCAGATACATTAAATAACTCCTGTGTTATTATGATCCCATAGGCATCACTATAAGAGATGGGAGTGGAAAAGAAAAAAGAAATGTACATACTTATCAACTAAATAGTATCTATTTTTCTGTCTCTTTATTTCCATCTTCCTTTCTGTGGTAAAGTACTTGCCTAGCCAAGATTCATCAACTTGATCTTAGTGTTTCCTAGAATTCACCTGACATTGTGTGAGGGCTTCACATGAAGGAGGATGTAGTGGTGATGGCTGGGAGGGTGGGTTTAGCAACATTTGCTTCCATGGGAATTCTGCCCAGGGAGTTGATGCTCTACCTGCAGAGAACACCCTCAGAACACTTGGTGAACAGCTTCTTAATAACCCTACAGATTCTCTTTTCCTGGCCTACTGTTATGTTTTGTCTTCTGTCCTTGTGGTAGAAGTAGGTGTTCATATTACTGCAGACTATTTTGTAAGGCTGTATATGACTAAATAAAAAGGGGGAAAAAGTTACTTGCCTAGCATACGCAGGGTCCTATGTTCAATCACCACATACCTTTAATGCCAGCACTTAGGAGGCTGAGGCAAGCAGACTCTTAAGTTTCCGGCTAGCCTGGTCTACAGAGTGAGTTCCAGGACAGCCAGGGCTACAAAGAGAAATCTTGTCTCAAAAAACAAAACAAAAAAAATCAGTCACCACTACCACAAAAAATGATCTATCTATAGCTACATACTTCAATTCTGATGTAACAAACAAATTTAGTAGGTAAGGCAATAGCCATAACTCACAACAGGAATTTTTCCTTATACTGGGCCTACCTCTAATATCCCTGCATTCTTTTTACATTTTACTTTTACTGAGCACCTAGCATATAATAAGCATTCTTCTACATGGAAATGCTATTGTGTAAATAATACAGGGAAAGCTAGTGAGAGAAGTGTGGAGCCCACAAACGTTTCCTGGTGAGATCTGAGCTTGCTTTACCCAGCAGGACTCCTTAAGAGGATGACTGGTGGCTCACGCCTTTAATCCCAGCACTCGGGAGGCAGAGCCAGGCGGATCTCTGTGAGTTCGAGGCCAGCCTGGGCTACCAAGTGAGTTCCAGGAAAGGCACAAAGCTACACAGAGAAACCCTGTCTCGAAAAACAAAACAAAACAAAAAAAAAAAAAAAAAAAAAGAGGATGACTGGACCACTGGTACCAGGTGTTTGGAAGGGTCTGCACTTGGATGTATCTAGCAGGGGGAGGAGGTCTTTTGCCTTGCCCCTTGGCATTCTTATACAAAGTCCTTTTGTATAAGAATAAAGTTCTGGGCTGGTGGATATTGACCCAGGCCCTCCCGAAGCTATCCTATGTTTCTGTCTTTCTTCCCATCAGCAAGGTCTCTCCTTCTACCTAATATCTCTTATCCCTCTCTCCTTAAGAGTACCCTGGGAAAAGTGGGGGCAGTTCCCCCGCAGAGAGGGAAACACTATGTAAGTCAGTCAGGTTAGTCAGGTAGTGACCAAGTGCTATGAAGGCTCTAAAACATGGAGCTGGGATTGCTGCAAATGTACTCTAGTGGTCAGAAAACATCTCTCCTCTGAAAGGCCTTCTTCATTGCTGTATTTATCGCCCAGGGTCTAGATATACTGCTGGCATATATACTACACACTCTATTGGCCTGAATAGGTGAATTAGAGATGCTTTCCTACTTTTCTTCTCAGGTGATTACAACATGAATTTACTTCATTATCTAAAGTAAGTACCAACAACTTTTTCTGTAAGGGGCCAAACAATAGATATTTTAGGTTTTGTATACCATATGGTCTCTGTATGAATCATTCAGTTCTGCTGTTGAATCACTAAAACAGACAGACAATACATAAATGAATGAGTGTGGCTGTGCTCCAATAAAACTTTATTTATAAGAACAGGTGGCAGTGCACTTGAGACTCATATGGAAATGTAAAGGACTCAGAATAGCTAAACTGTCTTGCAAAAGAACAAAGTTGGAAGATTCACATGCCCTAATTTCCCAAGTTGCTACAAAGTGATATTGGCGTAAGGACAGATATTTTGATCAATGGTATATATAGATTAACAGTTAACAAAAATTTTTACACTTATGGGGACAATTTCTGGTAAGAAAGCCAAGACAATTCAACTGTCTTTGCAACAAATGGTGCTGGGACAACTGGATGGCCACATGTGGAATCACTAAGTTGGGCTGGGGATGCAGTTCAGTGGTCCAACACCTGCGTAAGGAGTGCAAGTGCTAGGTTTAATCCCTGACACTGCCATGAACAACCAAAGAATACAGTGTCAGGCTGGAGAGATGCCTCAGCAGTAAAGGCTGGGCTCACCATCAAAACCTTAAGAATGAAGCTGGATCCCCCTTAGGGACCTTCTTCTTGCAATCCGTACACCTCAATGGCTTTCCTTACTGAATTTCGTTTACATATACATACATACGGATCAAAGACCTGCACCTACTCTCCAAAACCATCAAACTCTTGGAAGAAAGCACAACCCTAAATTTTCATGACCTTGAATCAGCAATGATGACCTGACTATAACACAGGAAGCAGAAGTGAGAAAAGAGAAAAACAGGCAGGAGAGAAGTTGGGTGTGGAGAGAGGCCCCTCTGCCCACCCTGTGACCTGAGTTTGACCCCTGGGACTGATAGGGAAAGCAGAGAAATGACCCCCTCAGTTGTCACCTGACCCCCACAGGTGTGTGTGCCCCACCCACCCACCCACCCCACAATCTAAGTAAATGTAAAAACCCCAAAGAGAAACTAAACAGCTGCCCTGGTGTGCCGGGGGTGGGTGGGGTGGTGTCTAATCCCAGCCCTAGGAGGCTGAGACAGGAGGGTCTGAAATTCAAGGGTAGCTGTGGGGTATACTATGAAATCCTGTCTCAAGAAAACAATAATACTGAATTCCCACGGAAGTCTCGGGTACACAAAGAGATCTAAAAGTTTGTCTCTACACAAAAATGTTTGCATGAATGTTCACAGCAGCACAGACTTAAATAAATATTTTTAAATATTTATTTATTATGTATACAGTGTTCTGTCTGCATGTATTCCTCCTGCCCGCCAGAAGGGGGCACCAGATCTCATTACAGATGGTTGTGAGCCACCATGTGGGTGCTGGGAACTGAACTCAGGACCTCCGGAAGAGCTGCTGGTGGTCTGAACCTCTGAGCCGTCTCCCCAGCCCCATATTTAAAATGTTAAGGTCCACTTTGCCACTTCCATGCTACAGTTACGTAAAGGCTATGGAGCTTCTTTGACATACCACCTTGACTCAGTCTAATTTGAATTTAAGAAATAAAAAGGAAATAAAAGCAATCGACACCAGGCCTGGTGGACCATACCTGTAATTCCAACACAGGATTTGGAAGCACAAGGGTCAGAAGTTCAAGAACAGTCTTGGGTACATTTTAAGTAAATTCAAGGCTAATCTAGGCTACAAAGAAATACTGTTTCAAAACCAGTAACAAGAGAAGGGCAACAGAGGTGAGCGGAGAAGGGGAGCTATGGATGGAACTGACTCCAGCAGGCTCCTTGTGGGTAGACTCAGCCAGGCAGAGGGAAAACAAGAGTCAGGTTAAAGGCAGTCGCACCTGTGCTGAACACAGGAAAACATCTTTTCCTCATCATTATCCTGAAACAGTACAGTATAATAACTGTTTACACAGCATTTACATGGTATTAGGTATTAAAAACAATCTAGAGATGTTGCGAAGTATTCAGGAGTATGTTTGTAGGTTATATGCAAATGACACATCATTTCATACAAAAACCTTGAGCATTTGAAGATACTTGTACCTGTGGGAAGTTCCAGAAAAATCCCCCAAGTGTATCAAGGATGACTGTATAACGCATGTAATTTAAGAATAGCCAGGCGGTGGTGGTGCACACTTTTAATCCTAGCACTCAAGCGGATCTCTCTGAGTTTGAGGCCAGACTGGGCTACAGATTGAGATCCATGACAGGCACCAAAACAACACAAAGAAACCCTGTCTTGAAAAACAAACAAACAAAAAAAAAATTTAAAAAATTAGGGGCTAGAGAGATGAGTTAGTATTTAAGTACATTCTGCTCACACAGAGGACCCGAGTTCAGTTCCTGCACCCATAGGGTAGTTCACAACTGCCTGTAACTCCATCTCTAGGGGGAATCTGATGCCTCTGGTACCCAAGAGTACCTGCACACACATGAACATACCCATCACCTAATTAAAAAAACAAAAACCTAGCTAAATGTGGTGGCGCACACCTTTAACCCAGCACTACACAGAGGATGGGAAACAGGCTGTGTGAGTCTACAATGCAAACTGGATCTTTACCTGAAGCTCTGCTTCCAGGCCCAGCCGCCGGATAAATGGATCTGTGACATGATATCGCCGTTCAAAGCTCAGGGCACCCCGTTCCTGGAGGACAAAAACAAAGTTGTGGTTTCTTTGATTCAGTATTATTTAATATCTATCTTTCTTTTTTAAAATTTATTTTATGTGAATGGATGTTTTGTCTCCATGTACATCTGTGCACCATGTGCATGCCTGGTGTCTGAAGGTCAGAAGAGGGTGTTAGATCCCCTGGAACTGGAAATGTAGATGGCTGTGAACCACCACACAGATGCTGGGAATCAAGCCCAAGCCCTCTGGAAGAACAGTTAGTGCTTAAACACACTGAGCCACCTCTCAATCTCCAATATATCTAACTTCTCAATATTCAACCCTATGCCAGCATAATAAGAAACAGAAAAGATAACAAAGAATTGAAAAAGAAAACAAACAGGGAATGTTTGCATAGTTCAGATGGAAGGGCATACCTTTAGGATATACATTGTAAGGGCACACATATACATATACAAAAATGACCTACTTGATACTGAGCTTCTAAAAAATAGTTCCTTGTCTTTAAGGGCCACCCACTCCAATAAAATCCCCAAAGACCTCATAAAAACAAGCCTAAAAGGATTCACTGATACAAGGTAAAATAGACAAACACACAGACTAAGGTACACCAAGCACCTGGTTCCTATCAAGGCATCCATTACACTCAGTTCATCCAGTTCATCCATTTGAAATTCTATGTACCATTTTTGAAAACAGGGTCTCACCATGAAGCCCTAGTTGGAACCCATTAGGTAGCTGAAGCTAGCCTTGAACTCACTGAGATTCCCCTGCTCTGAGGGCTGAGATTAAAGGTATGCACCACCACCTCCCACTGGCTGCTATGCAATTTAATTTCTTTAGTTTAAAAGAGTTCTAGCATTGAACTTTTCACTGAACCATCACTTAACAGAAACAGTAGAGCACAGGCAAACAAGGACGAGTCTTCAGGCGGTCCCACTACTCCTGGCAATGGACTAGGAAGCCGCTGGCTCCAGCCTGGGGTTCTGACCAGAGGCACGACACCATGCTTGAACTCTTCTCAGCTTCTCTGGCTCCCGTGCCGAGGCTCCCTGGAGCTCTCACTAACTGAACCCAAGTGCCCAGTCATTCACTCATCTCACAGGCATCGCTGCTGCCTTTTACATACGAACTGCAGAGGACAGGCTACAGTGCAGGGGAGCCTCAAGGAGAACCCCTCACGCTGTACTCTAGTTTCTAGCATGTCTGCAGCTTAGCAGCTGGAGCAGTGAGGAGGCCGTTACTCACTCTTGTGTGCACCCCACACTGACGGCTTCTCTACACGGACGGCTCACCATCCTACATGAATCTTAACAATGGTGGCACAAACTCGGAGACAGGGAGCCTCCGTGAATTACTCGAAACAATTCGAGGAGACAGGACACCTTGATTCTATCCTCAGTCTGCTACTAGCAAGCTATGTGACTTTAGGTAAGTCCACCACTATAGACCTGTATTTTTATCTGTTTTGAGGTGGTTTTTTTTGGGGGGGAAGGGTATCTTTAAATGACTATAGGGCATTGGTTCTCAACCTGTGGGTCCCAACCCCTTTGGGGGTGGAATGATCCTTTCACAGGGGTTTCTTAAGACCATGGGAAAACACAGATATTTACATTGCGATTCACAACAGTAGCAACATTACAGTCATGAAGTAGCAAGGAAAATAATGTTATGGTTGGGGTCACCACAGCATGAGGACCCGTGTTAAAGAGTCACAGCGTTAGGAAGGTTGAGAGCACTGCTCTAGGAGAACAAAGGGCCTAATGCACTGGTTCAGCGGTCTGGGCTCACCTTGATTTGCCTACGAATGAGGTCTCTAGTTATGTTGACTTTTGCCATCTTCTCTTAATGGTTCAGCAGAAGGAAGCTACAGAAGGATCTTCAAGACCCTTGCACATTCCAGCCAAGCCCAGGTCCACAAGACAAGCATTTAATTACCTGCAAGGCAAACAAAAAGCACCATCAAGCCTTGGGAAATGGAGTAAGGCACCTTCACAAGCCTGACCCCACTCCTAACACAGCCCACTAGCCCTCCTCTCAGTCATGGGTGCCACGGAGGGCTGAAGAAGGCCCGAGTGAGTAAAGATGGTGAGCACTGAGCCACTTTTGACCACAGGGAGCACTGAGCCAGCACCTGGGGAGTCACAACGCCTCACCAGGAATGGCTGTGGACGCAGGGTAGAAGATGGAAGTATGTTCTAAGTCAACAGGGCACAAATGTCAGCGTCCACCTGTCCCATGATACCTGTGGCAACTATCTGAACTATCACACTGTAGATCTGAGACCCTCAGCTGGACTCTCCCACAACCAAATCAGTACCATAGACAGTTTCCCAAAATCAAAGACAGAGAACTGACACATGGAAGCTCTTGGAGTGGACAAGGAAGCTCCATGCTCCTTTCCATCCTTTGTAAAACCCTTTATAATAAATCAGTAAATAGCTTTATTACTACAGCTACTACTATTAGCAGCGGGCATATGCATGTGGAGACAGAGATCTCTTTGTGGGATTGGTTCTCCTTTCTCCTTCCAGCTATCTGAGTTTAAGGATCCAATACAGGTAGGTAGTCAGGCTTCGGTGGCAGGAGCTTTACCTTTGAGCCATCTCACCAGCTCCAGTATTTATTTATTTAAGTTTTTTGGGACAGGGTTTCTCTGTAATGAATGGCCCTGGCTGTCCTGGAACTCAGATCTGTAGACTAGGCTGGCCTCGAACTGAGAGATCCATCTGCCTCTACCTCCTGAGTGCTGGGATTAAAAACATGTGCTGCCACCACCATCCGGCTCCAATAATTATTTTTAATTTAAAAACATCTGCCCGGTGGTAATGGCTCATCCCTTTAATCCCAGCACTCAGGAGGTAGAGGCAGGTGGATCTCTGTGAGTTCAAGGCCAGCCTGGTCTACAGAGCAAGTTCCAGGATGCAGACAGGGAAACCCTGTCTCGAAAAACAAAACAAACAAAAAAATTTTAAATGTTATGTGTAGGAGTACTTCGCCTGCATGTATGTCTGTGCATTATGTGCATGCCTGTGAAGCCCAGAAAATGGTGGGTCCCCTGAAACTGGAGTTCCAGTGGGTCGTGAGCTGCCATTTGGATGCACAGTATCAAACCCGGGTTCTCTGGAGGAGCTCTTAATCACTGAGCAATCCCTCCAGGCCTAGCTAGTGATTTTTTAAAAAATTCATTTTCCTAATTTAAATTCTGTGTGTATGTGTGAGAGAGTTTCTGTGTAGGCATGTGAACATAAGTGCAGGGGCCAGCAGAGGCCAGAGAAGTCAGATCTCCTTGGAGCTGGAGTCACACACAGTTGTCATCCATGTGGTGCTTGCTGGTAATCAAGCCAGGGTCCCCTGGACAAGCATCTCCCCAGCCCCTAGTAAAAACACTTTTTGAGATTTATTAATTAGTTTTTTTAAATCTAATTTTTTTTAATTAATTTTTTCCCCAGCCTGATCACAGTTTTCCTTCCCTCCCTCCATTCACTCCTTTTTTTTCTTCAGAAAAGTGAAGGCATCCCATGTATATCAGCCAGCCACGGTATATCAAGTTGCAGTAAGATTAGGCACCTCCTCTCCTATTGAGGCTGGATGAGGACAGGGTCCCAGAGCAGGCAGGCAGTAGAGACAGCCCCTGCTCCCTGTTAGGAGTCCCTCAAGAAGACCAAGCCACACAACTGTCACATATGCCAGTCCCAGGCAAGCTCTCGGGTTGGCAGTTCAGTCTCTGTGAGCCCCTGTGAGCCCAGGTTAGTTGATTCTGTGGGTTTTCTTATGGTGTCCTTGGCACCACTTAAAGAATGGTAAGTAAATGTGTGATGACCCCACCTAAGATTCAACAGAAATTCCTCAGGGCTGGAGAGATGGCTCAGTAGTTAAGAGTACTGACTGCTCTTCCAGAGGACCCGGGTTCAAATCCCAGCACCCACATGGGAGCTCACAACTGTCTGTAACTCCAAGATCTGACACCCTCATACAGATATACATACTCCCCTGCAAAAAAAGCAGGCAGTGGTGGCGCACGCCTTTAATCCCAGCACTCAGGAGGCAGAGGCAGGCGGATCTCTGTGAGTTCGAGGCCAGCCTGGGCTACCAAGTGAGTTCCAGGAAAGACACAAAGCTACACAGAGAAACCCTGTCTTGGAAAAAAAAAAAAAAAAAAAAGACATACATACAAGCAAAACACCAATGTACATAACATAAGAATAAATAAATTAAAAGAAAAAAGAAAAATTCCTCTTCAGTATCTGGACACTTTGGCCTTGGCTCCATCACCTCGGAAAGCTATTCCTATACCATCTAACTCTGTTTAAAGGGGTAAGCAAGGCAATTCTTTAGCATACGGCAAAAGGAAAGAACACAAATGCAAGAAGAAAACTCAAGTACATTCGTCACAGGTTTTGTAGCAGGAAAAGAACCCCACACAAGTTCTCAGTATTGGCAGTCTGGATTGCCATATGACATCACAGAGAGATCAGAAATGATAATCACAGGTCATCAAAACAGCTCAATGTGTAAAGGTTACTTCCCACCAAGACTCACAACCTTAAATCCCTGGGAGCCACATGATAGAACGAGAAATGATTCCAGCCAGTACATGTGCAACCAAACACATATATACACTCTACACATAAAAATGGAGGCAGTATAAAGTTTTTTAAAAAGAAATAATAACCGTGAAGGAAAATGCACATATGCACAGCCCTAAACAAACACTATACCTCAGTTATGTATTAAAAATGAAATACAGCTACTTTGGAGGTTATGACTTTTTCACTCTACTTTTCAAATGTTCTCAACCTCTGGGACAGGACCCCCTTGGGGGTTGCATATCAGACATCCTACATATCAGATATTTGCATTACATTTATAACAGTAGCAAAATTAGTTATGAAGTAGCAACAAAATAATTTGATGGTCAGGAGTCACCACAACATGAGGAACTGTATTAAAGGGTCGCAGCATTAGGAAGGTTGAGAACCACTGCCCTAGAGGGAGGATGAAGGAAAGGAAGGGAGGGGAAGAAGGGGAGGAAGGCATGCGTATGCTGGCCAGAGATCGGTATTCAGTAGCCTCCTCTTAGCGCTTTACCTCTCTTTTTGAACATAGGATCTCTCACTGCGTGGGCAGACCGGCTGCGCAGAGAACTCCAGTGACTCTCTGGTCTCTCCCTCCCCGGTGCTAGGATTCCTGGTGGGCACTACCACGCCTGGGGTTCTGGTGACATGAACTTCACGGCCCTCTGCTTTCATGGGCCAGCACTTAACAACCAAACCACGACTCTACTCATCAAGGCACATTTAGTTTTAATAGGGGCGGGGATAAAACCCCAAAAGTTGTTTATGGTTTGTAGTGGCCTTTTCTGGAGGGGGGAGTTCAAGACATGATTTGACTATGTAGCCCTGGCTGCCCTGGAACTATGTAGACCAGTCTGGCCTCAAATCCACAGAAATCTGCCTGTCTCTGCCTCTGCCTCTAAAGGTGTACGCTACCATGCCCAGCTTTAATACCTTTTCAGTCATCTGCCAGAGTTGGGGGGGGGGGCCTTCTGAGGAGAGATTACTGAGGCAGCAAAGCAAGAAAGGTTCCAGCAGCAGCTTAGGAGGAGCCAGACTGATGATGTAGACCTGGAATTCCAGCTAACTGGAAGGCTGCTGTAAGACTCAAGTCCCAGTACTCAGGAGGCAGAGGCAGGCAGAGGCCAGCCTGGTCTACAGGGTGAGTTCCAGGACAGTGAGGGCTATTCAGAGTAACCTCATATTGAAAAGGACTCTGAGGTCAATGCCTGTCCAAAGCCACAGAGTGAGTTCAAGGCCAGTCTAAGTAACTTAGTGAAACCCTATTTCAAAAAAGAAAAATGGGTGGGGTGCTAGAGCATGCCCAAGGCCCTGCCTTCAACCACAGCTCGGCAAAAAGCTGCTAAGCACATTATTGTCATTTTGTTTGTATGTTTGTTTTTCCAAGACAGGGTTTCTCTGTGTAGCTCTGGCTGTCCCAGAACTTGCTCTATAGACCAGGCTGGCCTCGAACTCACAGAGATCTGCCTGCTACTGTTTTCCAAGTGCTGGGATTAGAGGCGTGCACCTCTACCACCCAGCTTCCTGTTGTCATTTTAAACATAAGCAAACAGATTCATGGACATGTAACAGTTTCCCAGTGTCATCTGGCCAATAAGAGCTAGTCTAGGAAGGAACTCAAGCCCAAGCCTATATGACTCAAAGCCCATGTTCTTAATCACAATGGCATAGTCTTTACCAGTGTAATGGCCACCATGAGAACCCAAAGAGCCAACCAAATCACAACGACTTATTCATCAGTTTCCTCCGCAGCATTAACCAGTGTTTAACATGGAGACTGCTGAGACAAAAGACACAGCACTTATAACCAAGCCCAGGACCAAGACAAGTGGTTTAGTTAAGATTCACGTCTGGCTTCAAAACACAGAAAGAATCAAAGTGGAGAAAGGAAATCCGACACACAGGAAACCAGTCAGCCAGGAGGTAAAATAAAAATACAGATTTAAGGGCTGGAGAGATGGCTCAGAGGTTAAGAGTACTGCTTGCTCTTCCAGAGGTCCCGAGTTCAATTCCCAGCAACCACATGGTGGCTCACAACCATCTGTAATGAGATCTGGTGCCCTCTTCTGGCCTGCAGAGATACGTGCAGACAGAACACTGTATACATAATAAATAAATCTTTTTAAAAAATACAGATTTCAACCTGTTAAATTCAATATAACTAATACCTACTTAGCATTTTAATGAACATTTCTGCTCCATCCTGAGAAGAAATGGTAACATACTGGAAAACTGTCCTGGAATCCAGCCTGCCTTTTCTCAAGGAAACAAAGACTCAGTGCCTTTCCACAAAGTTCTGTAGGCGTATCTAACTAGATAAAAGATTTACAGAGGAAGAAATGCCTTTAAATCTACCAAGGGGCACAACTAGTTTCATATTACCATCCAAAGTCTCTCTACCATAAAGAATTAGATCAACAAATCAAAACTTACTTCACAATGAGAAGATGACGTCATGGCCAACTTCTAACTGCTACTTCAATGAGCATTCTTGACAGTCAACAGGTCAGATACAGAAGCTTGGGAATGGGGGTGAGACTGACAGACTGCAGCGACGTACGTGACCACAGAGGAGATGACACCAACGGGGATTCTCTCTCAGATGCAATATGTAAATCATGTAATGGCCAAATTAATAATTTCAAGAATTTTAGCACAAGAATTTTAATGAGCTGGACTTGGAAAGATGAACTGAATCTTACTTATTTATTCATACATCTTAGAAGAAAGCCCAGAAGAACATGACTACGTGGAGCCACTAGAAAAAGAGAACATGTCCTCCTCCTCACTCTGAGGCGGGGTGCTGAGTGCCACACCCCGACTTTCACACTTGGAGCTGGAGGAGCATTGAGAACTAATTTGTTTATAGAGAATAAAAGCTCAGGAAAGACTTTCTCTAGCTAGAGGACAAAGGTTTTCAGGGTATGATCTGTAATCAGGATGCTATAGGCCAGCCCTAACAGACATTCATGAGAGGAGGAGAAAGCGAATTGTCTAACCCAGGCCAGCAGAGGAAAACACGACTTCATGTTCTAACAGAAATAGGAGCTGAGCTGCTGCGCAGACGGACGTCACGCCTCTCTGAAGGTATTCTCCCACGGGCCTAAAATCACTAGCGTGGCACCTTTAACCCGATCCTGCCTGCAACTTTCTTCCTGCCGAGGATAGCACTAACAAGAAACTAATATTCAGGACCAGCACAGCAAGATGGCTCAGCAGGTAAAAGCACTTGCCAAGCAAACCTGGAACTTAAATTCGATTCCTAGAACCCACATATAACATGGAAGAAGAAATCCAACTTCATAAAGTTGTTCTCTGACTTCCATACACACTGTGGCATGTATACACCCACACATATAATCATATACATACTAAATACTAAAGAAAAGAATTAACAGCTGGCTTTAGAGGGGGAAAAAATCTACTCATAATGCAAAGGGTACCAACAATGTAAGAGGTGAGGCTGGCGAGCCTTAGAATAAAGAAAAGCCACGGAAATTACCCATCTGGAACCAAGGCTAAGTGTTAACATGCAAACATAAGAGAAAAACCCCATTTCATGTTGGTCAGAGTCTGCCTGGACAATGTAGCAGAAAAAAATAACAACACAAAATGGATTTTATCAATGTAACACCTTGGGGCTGGAGAGATGGCTCAATGGTTAAGGGCACTGGCTGTTCTTCCACAGGACCCTGGTTCAATTCCCAGCACCCACATGGCAGCTGACAACTGTCTGTAACTCCAGCTCCAGGAGATCCAACACCCTCACAGAGACATATATGTTGGAAAAACACCAATTCACATAAAATAAAAATAAATAAATCATGCACCTGGGCATGAATTCCAACTCCCTCAATGTGTCAAGAAGACAAGATACCTTTCTCTCTCTCTCTCTCTCTCTCTCTCTCTCTCTCTCTCTCTCTCCTTTCCTTTCCTTTCCTTTTTTTTTTCTTGAGACAGAGTTTCTCTGTGTAACAGCCCTGGCCATCCTGAAACTTGCTCTGTAGATCAGGTTGGCTTCAACTCACAGAGATCCGCCTGCCTCTGCCTCCTGAGAGCAGGGATTAAAGGTGTGTGACACACTGCCCAGACAGTAAAAAAAAAAAAAGAAGAAGAAGAAGAAGACAAGATACTTCACATTGGGTTGGGGATTTAGTTCAGTGGTAGAGTGCTTTCCTAGCAAGCACAAGGCCCTGGGTTCGGTCCTCAGCTCTGGGGGGGGGGGGATATACTTCACATGAGGTCCAATTTGCACATCTGTAAAATTGGAACGGGGTAGGTATACCTTCCTCAGTGTGAGGAACAAATAATGAAATAAGTGTGAAGGTTCTCAACAGTGCCTGGGACACAGCAGACACTCAACAAATGAGGCGAATGTGACTCAGACTCGGCAGGTCCTGTTATACACATCTGGTAGCCCAGGTCACATTCTCTATAAGAAGGAAGCTGACACTGGGCATCCTATCACAGAGCATGGTGTCCTTACTGATAGCTTTAAGTAGGGAGATTAGAAGGAAAATTGTAAGTTTGATTTAAAGAGGAAACTTCACACAAAAACCTTACGCAGAGATGTTTACAGATGTGCTGGACATAAAGAAAAACAATTCTGGGCTGGAGAGATGGCTCAGAGGTTAAGAGCACTGGGTATTCTTCCAGAGGTCCTGAGTTCAATTCCCAGCAACCACATGGTGGCTCACAACCATCTATAATGGGATCTGGTGCCCTCTTCTGGTGTGTGTATACATAATAAATAAATCTTATTTAAAAAAAAGAAAAACAATTCAATACTTCAACAGAAAAGTAAAATGTAGAGACAGTAATTTAATCAAAAAAAAAAAAAATTAAAAACTCCAGGCTTGGTAGTGCATGCCTGTAAACTGGAGGTACTGAGGCAGGAGGACCATGAGCTTAGGTTACCTGGGCTACATAGACTGTCTCTAAAAAAAGGGGAAGAGGAGCTGGGATAACTCAATAAAGTAAAGCGCTTGTGAGTTCCATCCGCAGAACTCACGTAAACAAAGCTAGGCGTGGCGGCTGTTCCTGTAATGCTGGGAGATGGGAGACAGGCAGATTCTTGGAGCTTGCCAGCCAGCAGCCTAGACCATCTCAAAAAGTGATGTGTGTGTGTGGCTGGGGATCACCACACGTGGTGAGATGAGTCAGCAGGCAGAAGAGCTTGCCACGCAAGCCTGACCACCTGAGTATATCCCAGGGACCCACAGTGGAAGGAGAAAACCAACTCTCAGAAGTTGTCCTCTGACCCTCTCACACGGTGGCGTGGTTGTGACCCTACTCCCATATATCACATATATACTCACAAAAATTTTAATAAAGTGGGCCACATCTGAGGTTGACCTCTTGCTTCCACACATAACTCAAAAGACACGTTCACACATACCCACAACACATGTGTGCACCCACCAACTCCCTAACAAAAGGATAAACTTCTGAGAACATCCCAGTGAAAGATGATGTCATAGGATAGAACCCTAAAAACAGAGAGGAGAGATGGCAGGGCCGAGGACAGCAAAGGGGTGTGGGCTTTTCAAGTGAAGCAGATTCACACAACATAAGATACGTCATTTCTGAATACACAATTCAGTGGTACCCAGTAGACACTGTTGTGCAACCACCACCCCTGGCTTGTTCCAGAACACTTGCATTACTCCATACCCCGCAAACAATCAGTTCCCATTTCCCCAACATCCCCAACACCTGGCAAATGCCATTCTCCATCCTATCTCGACGGATCTGCCTACTCCAGATGTTCCATTAGCAATATATGGCCTTTCGTATATGGCTTCTTTCACTTACCATAATTTTATTTGAGATCCACTTTGTACTATCACTACTTCATTTCCATTTTACAGATAAACAGTATTCCACTACATTGATATAGTACATTATTTATCTATTGGCTGGTGTGAACAGTGCTGTGACCGACCATCTGTGAAAAAGCCCCTGGCCAGGGATGCACAAGGGCTGGAGCTCCTCATATAAAGCCCCTTTAAAACTCTTTCTAGCTGGGCAGTGGTAGCACATGCCTTTAATCCCAGTGGGAGGCAGAGGCAGGCGGACCTCTGTGAGTTCTGTGAGTTCGAGGCCAGCCTGGTCCACAGAGTGAGTTCCAGGGAAGGCTCTAAAGCTACAGAGAAACCCTGTCTCAAAAACCCAAAGAACAAACAAGCAAAAAAAAAAAAATTAAAAACATAAACTTTCTAGCTATAGCAATTTTCAAAACGTGGAATATGATTAATGAAACAGGAAAACCAGTATGAACCCACAGTTAAAACAATCAGGTCTAAGACATACATGGCCACACTAGTCTTGGAGGGCGGGCATAAACCACCACAGTGGGCCTGGAAAGCTAGCACAGCAGGAAAGCGCAGGGGCTGCTCTTGCAGAGGACCTGACTTAGTTCCCAGCACCCACACTGGGGTGGCTCACACCCACCTACAACTCCAGTCCTAGGAGAATCAACGAGCATCTACGCTCCTCACATGTTCACAGGCACGTACATATAATTAAAAATTTTTTAAAAACCAAAAAACTAGCCGGGCGGTGGTGGCGCATGCCTTTAATCCCAGCACTCGGGAGGCAGAGGCAGGCGGATCTCCGTGAGTTCGAGGCCAGCCTGGGCTACCAAGTGAGTTCTAGGAAAGGCGCAAAGCTACACAGAGAAACCCTGTCTCGAAAAACCAAAAAAAAAAAAAAAAAAAAAAAAAAAAACTAAAGCCAGGTAGTGGTGGCACACGCCTTTAATCCTAGCACTTGGGAGGCAGAGCCAAGCAGATCTCTGTGAGTTCGAGGCCAGCTTGGTCTACAGAGGAAGTTCCAGGACTGCCAAGGCTACAGAGAAACTCTGTCTTCAAAAAACAAACTAATAAAATAATAATAGTTGAACTATAAATTTTCTGTCAATACATTTCTGGCATGTGAATATCTCTATTAAACTCTGTCAAACTCTCTTTCTGTTTCAAAATCACAACTCAAAAAGAACAGCTGGTTCTTAACTTTTCCTGTCTCCTCCCTTGAACTGTGGATTTGCTGCTTCTCTTCCTTCAAGGCCAGCTCTTAACCGATTCACCTCGTAATGTTCCCAAGTCGGACTGAACTTAGAAGCTGCCAGTACCACTCAATAAACAGCGTGCTAGCTGTGTGCACAATGCGTTATGCCTATCAAAGTACCTTTGTTCACGCTTTTAATTAGCTTCACACACCTTTGGTTTCACAACAATCCCATGAGGAAGCCATAGAGCTATTATCATCCCCACTTAAGGAAGACTGAAGCACACCCTGTGCTGAGGAAGGACCACTGGTCTGGAGTCCTATGCCCTCGGCCAGCCTCGGCCTTACTGATAAGAACTGAAGACACTGCACTCTGCCAGACTCTTCCTCCGTCTTTAAATGAGAAGTAAAGCTGGGAGAGGTGGTGCACAGCTGTAAAACCAAGGCAGAGATCAGGCCAGCCTCAGTAACGGTGAGCTGGAAGCTAGCCTGGGCTACATGAGATTTATCTTAGTTTTCTATTGCTATGACAGGACACCATGACCAAGACAACTTATAAAAGAAAGCATGTGATCCGGCGGTCATGGTTCCCCAGGGCTAGAGTCCATGATCATCACCACAGCGGCGGCAGGCACGCAGGCAGGCAGAGTGCCGGAGCAGTAGCAAGAGTTTACATCTTGATCCACAGGTACAAGGCTGAGAGCACTAACTAGAAATGGCATGGGCTTAATTAATGCCCACCCCCATGACACACTTCTTCTAACAAGACCTCCTGATCCTTCCCAAATAATTCCAGCTGGGGACCAAGTATTCATATATATGAGCCTATTGGGGGTCATTTTCATTCAAACCACAACAAGACCCTCTCTAAAGAAGTAAAGAAAAAGGGGGTGGCAGGCAGGATGGTCAATGAGTTAAGGGCACCTGCCACCTTGTATGACCACCTGAGTTCTATTCCTGGTACCCACGAGGGGAAAGGACAGGACTAACTTCCACAGCTGTATATACGCACATGCGTGTGCACACACACAAAATAAGTAAGAGGCAGACTCGGAGACCGAGCTACAAAACCACTTCCAACAACTGTTGATTCTCAGGGGGCATTGCAGCCTGGCTGCAGAAGGAAGATGGTACCTCAACCACAGGTACTCCCAGTCCTCCAGACACGCCCTCTTCCACAATATGGAGGTGCCTCCAGCCCAAGTGACAACTGACCCCTTTCAACATTGTGAATTGTGCAAGAGATACATGCAACTCTTCTTTCCTTCTGCTTGCCGTGAGTCCCTACTGGAGCAACCCCACAGAGGGAATGTGTACGGCATTTCTTTCTTTTTTTTTTTTTCTTTTTAAAGATTCATGTATTTATTATGTATACAGTGTTCTGTCTGCATGTATCCCTGCAGGCCAAAAGAGGGCACCAGATCTCATTACTGATGGTTGTGAGCCATCATGTGGTTGCTGGGAATTGAACTCAGGATGTCTGGAAGGGCAGCCAGTGCCCTTAACTGCTGAGCCATCTCTCCAGCTCCTGTATGACATTTCTAAGACTCAGTTTCCTCTGCAGGTTAACCAGTGATGGGAGAGTACACATGTAAAAGTTGTGAAACTGAGCTGCTAAATGATAATCACTCAGCATTCCAACCAGCTTACAAGTGTTATCTCAGACCCCTCATAGCAATCCCACAAGACAGGTGTTATTCTTATCCCAGATGCAGGATCTGAAGCACAGGAAAGTTAATTTTCCAGTCACTAAGTTATTAAATGGGAATCAACCTAACCTCACACCAGACATAGGCCATAAAAACAACTATTTCTATGATCTTTAATCAGACCACATCCAAACAGGTGCCTAAAATGAACTTCATCTCTTATCATTCTTTAGAGCTAGCCAAGAAGGCAAAATTACCTTGGCTGGGGTGTAGCTTACCAATAAAGAACCTGTTTAGAACACGTAGAACTCTGGTTCAATCCCTGGTACCAACACTTCCAGAAAAAAAAAATTATTTTGGCTTTGCTAGTCTTAAACACAAATTTAGCCAGGTAGTGGTGGTGTGTGCCTTTAATCCCAGCACTTGGGAGGCAGAGGCAAGTGGATCTCTGAGTTCAAGGCCAGGACCTACTTCAGGTGCTCTACCCCCGGGCTTCAAAGTGAGTTCCAGCACAGTCAGGGCTACATGGAGAAACCCTGTCTCAAAAAACCAAAGGAACAAACAGACAAACAAACAAACAAAACCCCAAACAAACAAACAAAAAAAACCCCATAAATTTAAAGAGTACTACTTCAGACCTGATGTTTCAACACATGCTTGTTGCCCAGCACTCAGAAGGACAGAGGCAGGAGGATCATTAGTTTGCAGCTATCCTAGGCTACCCAGTGAAATGCTGCCTCCAGAAAGGAAAGGCTGGCACAGAGGTGCAGGCCCACGGCCCCAACCCAACAGTTAGGAAGTGGAGGCAGGAAGACTGTGGTTTTGAGGGCTCATTAGGTTATATAGAAGGACCTGTCTCAAAAGGGTGAGGATCAGAAAGCATGCCACTTTAGGGTCATGGATAATTAATACAAGGACAGTTTTGTACAAAGGGGCTTATAGACTAGTCCTATCAGCAAAGAGCATCTCTGGAAACATCTGAGTCTCCTGGCTCACAGAATCCCATGGGAGACTGATAGCAGGTTTTTCTGTAGAGGTCCATCCAAAGAAATGCCTGTCTGGGAAGCATTTAGCAAAAACTCACCTTGACATTTCCTCTGCCTGAATGGGCATTTTCCCCAAGTTTTCAGAACTTTGCTTTTCACTAGCCGGTCTGCCTTCTGTTGGGCCTATCAACATATCATAAGGCAGTAGAAAAGAGGAAAAAGGAGTCATGTTTTGATGATGCTGCCCTCCCTCAAGGTTTTTGTCTTGATTTGGTCTTTAATCTGTGCCTTTCCGAATCCTGCCGCAATTCCTAGTCCTGCAGGAAAGTTACTCAGGTCCCACCCTCTAACTCCAGTCTCCAGAAAGGCCTAAGGAAAGTACTCCCTTTACAGCTGTGCTACTTCCAGATGTGGGACTCAAGAGGGAACCAGGTGAGCCACCAGCACCCATGCACCAAGGCTTGGACTGAAGAAGCTTCCTAAACAGCCTGGCTCCCATTCTGAAAAAGATTCCCTAAAGGTTCACCAACAAGCAGTTTTATTCTGCTTGGAAATAGAATGTAGGGTTGTAAATAGAAGTAAAAGTTTACAGGTTCTGATCCTAACACTGCTTAAGAGTCACTGGGTAACTCCCTGGCCAAGGTCCTAGCCTGCTCCCTACCCCCACTCCAAGAAAATGGGGCTAATCCCTCCCTTGATGGCTACAGGGAGGATTAAGGGTCATTATTCTTGGCATCCAGCTCTGGCACAGCTCTAGCAGTTGTGAGCCTGTTTACCCTAAAAGAAGGTATTTAATGTAAGAACACAAACAGTGACCCTTGACCCTCACTCTCAAGAATGTCTGGAAATTCTCTATTCTTCCCCTCCTTCCTTTAGCAGTGCAACAGCCTGGCCAGGACCTACTTCAGGGGCTCCACCACCGGGCTACATCCCCAGCCCTGTTTCAGTGTTTTCTTTTGAAAGCACCAGGTTGCCCAGGCTGGTCTTGAACTCCCTCTAGAACCTAGCAGGCCTTAAATTTTCAGTCCTCCCAGATGAGCCTCTCCAGCAGCAGGGACAAGAGGCTTGCACCACCAGCCCTGGCTGACAGACAACTTCCTTGAAACCAGCCCCCCCACACACACACACACACCCCTCACCTCTGACCTGCTGGTTGCATCCTCCCCTTACTCGGGTTTCAAGGTTTCAGGTCTCGCTCACTAATGCCATGAAGCTGGAGTCTGAAGCTCTTACTAAGACTACAAAGAATTAGCCCAGGGCTTTCAGGGTTCCTCCACACAGGCCTGCATTCACCCTGAGGAAGCCAACAGAGTTGTACTCCTTTATGCACAAGCCTGGCTCCTGAGGCAGACCAGGGAGGTCCAGTGCAAAGCACACACTGTCTTTTGGTCCCCATCAACACTTTCACCTCCTCAGCTCTTTTCGGAGGCCAGGAAATGCATCTGTGGCTCAGAGAGGACTGTGTCACATAACTAATAGGAGGCCA
The DNA here is from genome assembly GCF_004664715.2 of Peromyscus leucopus. Taxonomy (NCBI): domain Eukaryota; kingdom Metazoa; phylum Chordata; class Mammalia; order Rodentia; family Cricetidae; genus Peromyscus; species Peromyscus leucopus. The sequence continues at coordinate 134,079,347 of NC_051064.1, forward strand.
ACGTGGGTTCAGATAACAGCGCTCGGGCTGCGTAACCTCTAGTGGATATCCTGGCTTCGATGAACCTGTTTCTTCAGGTAGGAATAACGATCCTGTCTGCCTTTCGGGGGAAGGGCTCTGATGAGATTAAGTGAGGTATTTGAGAAAAAGTATCTAGCAAGTGTCCAGTATCAAACAGAAAATCAATACATGTCAGCTTTTTACAGATCCAAATGAAAGAAAGCAGTTGGACAGTTTCGCAGGGTAACAGTTTAAAATACCAAAAGACTGCTTAGTCCAGTTACTTAAGCTTGAACCCTCTATCACATACTTGGAGCGGCAAGCCAGGAGTGATGGGCCTTGCCTTTAATCCCAGTTTAGGGAAGTAGAGGCAGGTGGATCTCTGAGTACTTGGAGGCTAAAATAAAAGATCCTGAGTTGATGGCCAGCCAGGGTTACATGGTGAAAGCCACCTTTGAACCCATCTCAAAAACCAAAGCGAAAGTGGTAACACTCCTGCTTACAGGGCAGCATGTTTTAGAAAGCGAAGTTTCTACCAAGCATGGAAACACATGCCTGTACTTCCAGGACCGTGAGGCAGAGGCAGAGGCAAGGCTTGTCCATGAGTTCAAGGCCAGCCTAGTCCACCTAGCCAGGCCAGCTGTCTCAGAGAAGGGGGGTGGGGCCTGGAGACACCGTTTAATCGGTACAGCGTTTGCCTATCCTGAAGAAGGCCATAGGTTTGATCCCTGGCACAAATAGAACTATGGTGACATTTGTCTATAAGACCAGCATTCAAGAGGTAGAGGTAAGAGGATCAGAAGTTCAAGGTCAGCCTGGAATATAGGAACTCTGTCCATCCCCTCACCCTCACCCTCCTGGCAAAAAAAAAAAAAAAAAAAAAGCCTAATTTTCTCCAATCAAACCAAAGCCAACTCCCCGAGATCTGTCTTTTAATCTTCAAACTACCTTGTGGAGTGCTGAGGAAGTCCAGTCCCTCTCCCGGTAACAATCTGAAGACAAGTATCGTGTTCCCACACTCTCAACTCTCCCCCCACACCAGGACCACAGAGCACAAGGCATCCCAGGCTCGCCTCTTAACTAGCTGTGTGAATTAAACAAGTCTTTCTTTCTTTGTTTTGGATTTTGTTTGTTTGTTTATTTGTTTGTTTTTTTGAGACAGGGTTTCTCTGTGTAGCCCTGACTATCCTGGACTGCGCTCTGTATACGAGGCTGGCCTTGAACTCAGAGATTTGTCTGTCTCTGTCTTGAGGGCTGGGTTCAAAGGCAGGCACCACCACTCGACTTAAACCAAGTTTTGTTAAGTCTCCAAATCTATGACTTCATGTGCATAATAAGACAAAATAATTCTCCCCTCAGGAGACAGACCTGAGGGTTAAAATAGATAAAAAAGAATATTAATTAGCTGCTGGGGGTGGTGGTGCACACTTTTAATCCCAGCACTCAGGAGGCAGAGGCAGGTTCAAGGCCAGCCTAGTCTAAAAAAGAATATTAACTAGAACCAAGTCCACCAATATACGTCAGTCATTTTTAAAGATATAACCAGTTAGTGTGTATCTGTCAAAGTAGGCTAATCAGAATTACACGTTAACACCAAGGTTCTGGTTTCTGGTGGTGACCATAAGGACCTGGGTTTCTTAAGACATGTCAGCTAAGAAAGCACAGTTCACCAGTTCACCAAGGGTCTCGCCATCTATACAGCAGACCAAAGATGTACCGTAGATTCTGTAAAGGGAAGAAGGAAAGAAGAAACAGGGTAAGACATTAAGCCACTGGCCCAAAAAAAGGCCAAGTATCACCACATTACATGCTGTCCAGGGCTGTCTCTGAAATTCAGAATTGTACATGTAGCTCACGCTTTCTATTTTAAAAAAGAAATAAATAGTGGTTAAGAGCACTGACTGTTCTCCCAGAGGACCCGGGTTCAATTCCCAGCACCCACATGGCAGCTCACAACTGTCTGTAACTCCAGTTCCAGGGGATCCGACACCCTCACATATGTAGGCAAGATACCAACGCACATAAAGTAAAAATAAATTACTTTAAAAGAGAAAAATAAAAACAACTAAATGGGTCACTGCTGGGAGTGGTAGTGTGCCTATAATTCTGGCACTAAGGAGACTAAGGCAGGAAGCTCGCCATGAGTTCTAGGGTACCTGAGCTACAGTGAGTTCCAGCACAGCATGGGCTCTGTGAGGCTCTGTCTTGAAAAACGTCTCTTCAGTTATGTCCTTTGGGTCCTGAAGCCCAGGGTATGAAAACACCATACAGAGGATGCTCAATGTGTCGATAGGGAATTCTTTCCAACTGAACAATGGCCAGTTGCCTTGCTTCTTCCCATTAAGGGCTCGCACTTAAGAGTCTGACTCGAGTGTCTTGGAACTGCGCTTGGAACTTCAAAACAAGTTTGAGAAGTTTCTTTTTCTTATTGTGTGGATATGTGAGTGTGAGCACATGTGGAGGCCAGAGGGCCACTTCTGGAGATCTGGTGACTGAGCTCAAGGCTGTCAGGCTTGCCAGATGAGCACCCTCACCAGCTAAGCCACTTCACTGGTACAAATTTGGACTTTTGAACCATGTTGAGATTTGGAGAATTCTTCGAGGTGGACTAGGACTAAATGTATTTTGCATTACAAAAAGACCACGAGTCTGTGGGGGTCAGGGGTGGAATGTTATGAAAAAGAAAAAGCCCCTACAGGTTCACATGTCAAATGCTTTCTCCACAGCCAGTGGCACTGTTTTGGAAGGTCATGAAACTTTAGTGGGTGGGGTGTTAACTGAGGAAGAGGTCACTGGAGGCTGGCAGCCTGAATGCTATCCCCATCCCATCTCCCTCCTCTTTTTTTTTTTTTTTTTTTTTTGGTTTTTCAAGACAGGGTTTCTCTGTGTGGCTTTGCGCCTTTCCTGGAACTCACTCTGTAGACCAGGCTGGCCTTGAACACACAGAGATCCGCCTGCCTCTACCTCCCGAGTGCTGGGATTAAAGGCATGCGCCATCACTGCCCGGCTCCATCTCCCTCCTCTTGCTCTGCTTTCTGTTTGCCATGAGGCGAAAACCTCGTCACTTACTTGTGCCACCATGGAGCAAGCAGCCATGGACTGAACACCGGGAAACCAGAAGCCAGAATAAGGCTTTCCTGTTTAAAATGGGGAAATGCCACTTGTGACAGCTCCCAAACTGTCCAAATACTGTAAACACCGCCATTGTGATCAGTGTGTCAATCTCTCTGGGGAAGGAGTCCCAAGCAGAAATAAAGGTGGTTGCTCAATTATCCTGCAAATTAACCCAAATGCCGTTGTTATATGGTCTACACAGCGGTCCACACAGCGGTCCACACAGTGGTCCACACAACGACATGACGAGAAGAGGAAGAGATCCAGAGCTCCAGGCAGTTGCTGTCTCCAGTGCACCGGTGAAATACAGCTCACCGGGCAGGATGAAGCACGCCTGTAACTCCTGTGTTCCTTGGGAAGCTGAGGCTGGGACAGGACAGGTTCAAGGCCTGCATGGACTATTAAATCCATCGTGGGCATGAGCCTATCTCAAACATTTCTCAGGGGCCGGCAATGTGGCTGAGTGAGCAAAGGTACCTGCTATGCAAGCCTGACAGGCTGAGTTTAACCCCAGAACCCACAGTGAAGCAGAGAATTGGTCACTTGACTTCAAACATGACAGGACACATGCATGTGTGCACACTCAACGTTCTCTCAGGGTAACTAAAATTTGTAAAAAATACTAAATTTTTTAAAAAGTTTAAAAAAAAAAAAAAAAGGACTGGTGATACAGCCATGTGGTACAGAGGGCTTGCCTTGCACGCTTAAGGCCCTGGTTTTAATCCCTGGTGCTGCTAAAACCAAACCAAACAGGAAAGAGGCAACTTTTTCTCAGAGAAGCCTACATCCATGCTCTGAGGCATCTTTCCCAAGCACCTCTTTCCTTCTCTTAACTCTCATGCTTGAAGTCTGTATTAAAAACATTCCTTAATAACACCAAAAGGGAAGAAAGCCAGCCCAGACATGACGCCTCACACTTGTAGTCCCAGCACTCAGGAGATAGGAGGCAGGAGGATTTGCCTTGAGCAGGCAAGCCTGTGACACACAGCAAGAGCCTGTCTCAAAAGAGAGGAGAAAAATGAAATACAATGTTGAGTTTTGTTTGTTTGTTTCTGAGACAGTCTTTCTCTGTGTAGTTTTGGTGCCAGTCCTGGAACTCACTCAGTAGTCCAGGCTGGCCTTGAACTCAGAGATCAGCCTGCCTCTGCCTCCCAGAGTTCTGGGATTAAAGGTGTGCGCCACCACCACCACCACCACCACCACCACCACCACCACCACCACCACCACCACCACCACCACCACCACCACCACCTGGCTAATGAAATACAATTTAACAATGAAGAAATCAACTGTTAAGCCTCAGATTCAGTCCAGCTAGTTACTCTCTGGTCTGTTTTAGAAGAGACGGCTCAATGATTCAAAGCACTGGCTGCTCTTGCAGAGGACTGAGGTTCAATTCCCAGCATCCACATGGCAGCTCCCAACCATCTGTAACTCCAGTTCCAGGGAATCTATCACCCTCTTCTGGACTCCATGGGCACCACACACACACACATACATGGAGGCAAAAGACTCATACAGGTAAAGTAATAAATCTTCAGGAAAATAAACTTGGGCATTATACTCAACAGCAAAAAGTCAATTCTTCAAAGATAAAAGACTCAGAAGAAAAAATGAACTCAAACCAGAAATAGTCCAAAGGGTTCATTCATTCACTGTACGAGTACAGACTGGTCATTCACAATTTAAGTGGAGCCCAGTGAGCACACCTTGCGCTTTTCCTTACCTCCGGAAGATACTCCAGAAACATTTTCTTCTCAAAACGGTTTCAGGCTTTATTTGTTTGTTTATTTATACTCGGGTTTTTGTTTTGTTTTGTTTTTGAGACTAGGTCTATGTATCCCTGGCTGGCCTCAAACTCACAGAGATCTGGCAGGCTTTGTTTAGAAAGGAACACTTGTGGTGCACTCAGAAGGCAGAGGCAGGTGGATCTCTGTGAGGCCACCCTGGTCTACAGAGTGAGTTCCAGGACAGCCAGGCATGTTGTTATACATGGGCCAACTGTAATGACATTATAGCATTATAACCCCAATATTTGGGAGGCGGGAGGCAGGAAAAAAGAGTTTAAAGCTAGCTATCATGAACTACATGATGATTCCAAGGCCTGCCTGGGCTATATGAGACCTTGTTTTAAAAAAGGCACACACAAAAAAGAACACTTTTCTGACACCTTATCCCAATCATCCACCCCATCCTTGGAAGGAATGGAAAAAACGGCAGTCACCATACCCGGCTGTTAAACTCAAACTTGAGAACAAAACTTTCAAGTTGCACCACCAATACATTACACCTCAAGCGATTTAAGAAAATCGGAGACCTTCCCGAGAAATATATTCAGCTGCTAAGACAAGCCGTAACCCCTCATACCTGCTTTCTAGAAGTCGTGGTAATGCACCTGCAGTGGAGAGCAAATCAGAAGTCACCATGTAACTCCATCCAACCACAGGACTTGGGGGAGGGGGTGGGCTCCACTAAAGCTTTTCAGGAAGGGATCCTGCTGATTTGCAGTTTCTCTGTCTCTACACTTCTTATTTACCCTTTGAAGTGGGTACTAACAGCCCACTCCCAAACAGAGACCTTTTGTACTGGGCGCTACAGTCGATGATGCAAACACCTTGGCAAAGTTCAGTTTGGTGCCAGGATGAGCCACTGAAGGCATCTGCGGCTGCCAGAAGCCTGAACACACACACACACGAGGGAGAAGGAGGGAGAGGAAAAGGGGGAAACAGAGACAGAGAGCTAGAGGGAGAGGCAGAGACACGGAAAGAGCAGGTCAGGTCATTGACCTCTCGAAACTTCCACCTGCCTCTTTCTTCCTGAGTGCCTTCAGCGGCAGATCAGATGTCAAAAACTCCGCAAAAAAAATAAATAATAAAAGTCCCGTGATAGGACGACTTCCACCTCTGCCCCGGTGGAGCCTCCGGGACCCCTACAGCCCTCTGTAGCTCCCAGCCAGCTCTCTGCTAGCCTCCCAGCCCCGGCCCACTCTGCCCTTCCTCGCCGCCGAGGCCTGCCCCCTTCTCGGGACACCCCGAAGTCCCGAGACGGTCGAGCTCAGGCCCCCAGCACGGGAGCCGGCCCAGAGCGGGCGGCCCGGGTGCTGGCTCTGCTGGAGCCCGTCCCCGACTCGGCGCCCGCGGCGGGGACGGGGCGGCGGCGACCCGTACCTGTCAGGTCTCTTCCTGGGACCAGCAGCGGAGCAACTTCAGGAGCCCATGTCGGTCCGGGGGGCCCGGCCCCTCTCCCGGGAGCAGGGGCGCGGATCCCGGGAAGGGGGCTGGGGACCCGGGCAGCTCTAGCCTCTTCCCATGCTCCCCGCCCGGCGCCTGGCCGGGGCCGGACAGCGCCTCCGCCCGCCCCTGCGCACCGCCTCACACCCGCGCTCACACACACTCACACTCCCTCGCGCGCTCTCACACACGCACTCCCCTCCCTCCTCCTCCTCTGTTTATCTCCTCCAGCTGTCTGGGGACCCAGGAGAAGCCACGCACTGCGCCTGCGCCACGCAGTCTCCGCGCCCGCCCCGCGCAACACGGTCGGCGGCTACGCTACGGCGATGGCGCCCGGCAGTTTCCAGAATAGTGAGCGCGGGCCCCAGTCCTCCCTGCCCCCCCATCGCGCGCCCGGTCAACGTCTGCTGCCGGTGGCGCCCACTAACCTGCTAGCGGGGAAGCCCCCGCTCCGCCGGGGCCAATCCGCTGCACCGCTCGCGGGAACGGCGGCCTGTGGGCGGGCGGGAAAGCCAGACTCAGCCCTGGAGTATCATGGGAGTCGTAGTTTTTCGCCATCGCGGAGCTCCTGCAGCGTGAGCTTGCCCCGCCCGGTTACCATTAGTTACCTGGACGCACCTCCCATCCCATTGCCGGATAAAATGCTCTCTTCACACCTTTCCTGGGACACAATGCCATATGCTCGCCCAGAGTCCAGCACAGCCCCTCTAAGGGCTCGTCAAAACTGCCCCTGATCGAGTCAATTAGGGAACACCTCAGGTTAAGACCCAGAGTCCTCCCTGAGCCTCAGCCTACTCCTTCCCGCTCTAGGGGGTTGCTGAAATAGCACATTCCATGCTGGAATTTTCCGGATCCGGAAGAAAGAGGATAAAAGAAAATCGTTCCTGCGTTGGGTGGCTTGCAGTAGTCAGTCACATGCTCTAGGAATGCAGATTGATGGCAGACAGGGTCCACCTAATACTAGTCCCTGCTGTTCTGACTTTGAAGCCTGTGGAGTCCCAGGTCAGAGCGGAGACACCCTCCTCTCTAAGGAAGTTCCTCCCAAGGTGACAAGGAAGGCACTAAGGATAACTTAAGGTAGAGAGACCAGGAACTTCAACTCAAAAACATTGTCATTACCTTCTGAGAAGAGGCAACATCACTTAGGGTGGTACATGGTAGGCCAACGGCCAATTAATAACACTTTCATTTTCATTGTATTGAGTATGGTCCCTTTGATAGGTACAATTGTTTCTGTGTTTTACAAAAGAGAAAACAAGCATAAAGAACTTCAAAGCTTCTAGCCCAAGGTCACATAGCTGATAATAAAACAGGGATTGAAACTAGGCAGAGCGCCGGGGCGGTGGTGGCACACGCCTTTAATCCCAGCACTCGGGAGGCAGAGGCAGGCGGATCTCTGTGAGTTCGAGGCCAGCCTGGGCTACCAAGTGAGTTCCAGGAAAGGCGCAAAGCTACACAGAGAAACCCTGTCTCGAAAAACCAAAAAAAAAAAAAAAACAAAACCCAAAACGAAACTAGGCAGAGCTTACCATCAAGGACTAGATACAAATACTTAGCGCTTAGAGTGTTGGTTCCATGTTTATCATTCTGTGTCTTTTTGCCCATTTCTGTTCAAATCACATGTGAATTAGTCTAACGATTTCTTTCCATTTGGAGAAGAACCTACCCCGTGTGAATTCAGCTCAGCCTTCACTGCTTTTCTCCTAAAAAGGTTGTGATCTTTCCCACATAGCTCGATAGCTCAATTGATAGATAGATGGATTGATCGGATCTCAGTTGGGTGTGGTGTTACCTTTAAATCCCAGTACTTGGGAGAGAGAGGCAAATCAGATCTGTACTAGTTGAGGCTAGTGAGTTCCAGCCCAGCTGGGGCTGCAAAATGAGAACCTGTCTCAAACAAAACAAAACCATAGACATTGAGACTAGAAGGCCTTGACATCTCTAGCTTCAGGCTGCAGCCTTGGTTAGGGTGACTGGGTTAAGAAAGCTACAAAGTAGCTAATATTTATCCTACATCTTCCAAGGGAGATTAAGTGTTTCCAGTGGATTAAACCACACTCCCACAATCACCAGGCTAAGAAGTGGCAGAGTTTGGCATCAAAACCTAAATCATTCTAATCCATTGGTAATCCCCATTATTTTAATAGGGGATTGTTCTAGGTGACAAGGTGGCAGAAATGACAAGGGAGGGGGTGGGTGGCATTGCTGTGACAGTATATATTTGTTGTCAGAATGAATGTTTGATGACAAGGAATGGAGGACTGGAAGTAAGAATAACCACAGTAACTACTGCTTATTTTCTGACTGGTATTCACTGGAGCCCTCATGCTTGGTCACATGCTGTCTCCATATATAGTTCACATATATGTATTTGTATGTATACACATATACAGTCACACACACTAGTTTATTAAATTTACGTTAGAAAGGATACATAATACTCTTACTCTGTGCTGGCTAGTATTTTGTCAACTTCACATAAGCCAGAGTCACTGGGGAAGGGGAACCTCAACTGAGAAAATAATCCTACTAGACTGGCCTGTGGGCAAGCCTAAATGACATTTTCATGATTAATAATTGATGTGAGAGGGCCAAGGAGGACACAGTTCATGGTGGGTAGTGCCACCCATGTGTTACAAATAATTCTGTACACTGTGAAGATGTGTCTTTGCCAAGGCGCCTTCTGATTGGTTTAATAAAAAGCTGACTGGCCAATAGCTAGTCAGGAAGAGGTTAGGTGGACGAGCCAAAGTGTGAGGACACTGGGAAGAAGGGCAAAGTCACAAGGAGTCGACAGAAAGATGCAGAGGAAGCAGGAGATGAACATGCTGTGCTGAAAAAAGGTACCACTACATGGTAGAGCATAAAACTACATGGTAGAGCATAGATAAGAAATATGGGTCAATTTAAGTTGTAAAAGCTAATTAATAACAAGCCTAAGCTATTGGCTGAGCATTTATAATTAATAGTAAGCCTTTGTGCAGTTATTTGGGAGCAGGCTGGCAGGACAGAGCTGACTGGCAGGACACAGAAAAGTCCACCTATACCCTTGGGCAGGTGGTCCTGAGCTGTATAGGAATGCAGGCTGAGCAAGCCATGAGGGGCAAGCCAGTAAGCAACACTCCTCTAGTCTCTGCTTCAGTTCCTGCCTTGAGTTCCTGCCTTGATTTTCCTTCATGCTGTTCTGTGATCCAGATATGTACAATTTCCTCCCCTAGTGCTTTTGGTGTGGTGTTTTAGCACAACAATAGAAACCCCAAGTCATTTACATATGAAAAAACAGAGAAGGTGAACAGCTAGGTAGGGCACAGCTGAGTGGTAAAGCACTTGCCCAATGTGCAAGACATGAGCTTTGATCCTCAACACCATAGAGAAAAAGGTTCAGTTCAGAATCAGAATACATACCTTCTAGCCATAAGTGTATGTAGATTAGCTGAAGAAAGAGCCTTCTAAGCCAGCAGACTGGGTGACTTTTGGGGGCCTTTAAGCTTCCCATCACTGGCAGTATTCAAGTTCAGTTATGTCTCCAAGACACTCTAGACCCAATTATTATATTATGGAGATATCTAAAGGAGCAATTCCAATAATCTCTGATTTGTTTTTTAGTTTTTGTTTTTTTTTTTTTTTTTTTTTTTTTTTGGAACAAAGAGCATTTGAATACGGTTTATGGTAATGAATATATAACTGCTTTTTTTTTTCTTCCCAAGAAGATCAAAGGATGATCCAACTGATGGCTGCCTCTGCAGAGGTAGTCACTGTGCCACCGTTCCCATCCGATAACTCCCGGACAAAAGCAACAGTAGTCAACCTGAACTTGAAGATGCTCCTATTTACAATGCATCAGTTCTTTTTCTTTTTTTCTCTCTCTCCCTTTCGTGTGTGTGTGTGTGTGTGTGTGTGTGTGTGTGTCTCCCTTTCTTTCCTTCCTTCCTTTCTTTCTTTCTCTATTGAGTCTGTGTAGCTCTGTTGGCTTGGAATTCAATATGTAGACCCAGTTGGCCTTGAACTTCCCAAGATCTGCCTGCCTCTGCCTCCTGACCACTGAGATCAAAGGTGTGCACCACCACATCCATGAACAACCTGGCAATTCTAACACCACACAACTGTTTTACATGGGCACAAGGAGACACAAACAGCCAAGGATGCTCCTTCCAGCTCTACTATAATAGCAAAAAGAAGTCACAAGAACCCAACTATCAGTTGGGCAGCAATGGCGCACGCCTTTAATCCCAGCACTTGGGAGGCAAAGCCAGGCAGATCTCTGTGAGTTCCAGGCCAGCCTGGTCTACAGAATGAGATCTAGGACAGCCAGGGCTACACAGAGAAACCCTGTCTCAAACAAACAAACAAAAAAGAGTAAATCTAGCCAGGCATGGTGGCACATGCCTTTAATACCAGCTACTTGGGAGGCAGAGGCCAGATCTCTGTGAGTTTGAGGCCAGACTGGTCTAAAAAAAAGAGTAAATCTAGCTCACCATTAGTAAAGGTTTGAGACACTTTATGCTAGTCCCTCATTTGACCCAGAAAACTGGCCTAGTCTAGTTAAGTGAGTCACTTAAAGCCCTTTGTTATCCAGGGGCCCAAACTCTGAACCGCAGACTGCTGGTGTGGGGCAGAAGCACACTCCTAATCACTGACTGCACTGAAGTCTTCTATTATCTTACTGACCAGCATTCCTTCTTGAAAACCTTATTTAGCTATGTGAAAAGAATTCACCAATCTTGTTCCCCAGATTTGAGTTTTGTTTTGTTTCTTAGGAGGTGGGGTGAGAGAGAGAGAGAGACATGTAAGCCAGGCTGGTCCAGAACTCACTACATGGTGCTCAGGCTACCCTCAAGCTTGTGAGAATCTTCCTACCTCAGCCACCATGCCTGGCTATTTCCTTTGTCTTTCTGGACAGGGTCTCATGTGACCCAGTCTGGTCTTGATTTCTGGATCCTTCTGTCAGGATCTCCCAAGTGATGGGATTGTAGATGTATCCCACCATTCCCTCTACAAAAACTATTTTTCCTTTGTGTGTGTATATGTATATGTATGCATGTGTGTGCACACATGGAGGTCAGAGCTCAAACCCAGGTGCTATTCTTCAGTGCCATCCATCTCAATTTTTAAAATTAATTATGTGTCTATTTCATGCGGGGAGCATGTAGAGGTCAGAGAACAATCTTTTTTTTTTTTTTTTTTTTTTTTTTTTCTTTTTTCTTTTTTTGGTTTTTCGAGACAGGGTTTCTCTGTGTAGCTTTGCGCCTTTCCTGGAGCTCACTTGGTAGCCCAGGCTGGCCTCGAACTCACAGAGATCCGCCTGGCTCTGCCTCCCAAGTGCTGGGATTAAAGGCGTGCGCCACCAACGCCCGGCGAGAACAATCTTTTGAGAGTCAGTTTTCTCCTTCCACATTGTTGTGAGGTAGGGCCAGGGAAGCTGGAGTACTAACTTTGGGCTAACTCTCCTGTCTCTGCCTCCCATCTCACAGTAGGAGTGTGGGGATGACAGATGTGTGTACCACTACCACATCTGGCTTTGTATGTGGGTTCTAGGGATCAAAGTTAGGTTATGGTGTACACAGTAAGTGCTTTTACAAATAAGCCATCTCCCGGGACTCACTTTGGTGGGCTTTTTAAAAAGTGTGTGTGTGTGTGTGTGTGTGTGTGTGTGTGTGTGTGTGTGTGTGTGAGAGAGGGGGGGGGTGATGGGGGCTCATGGCAATGTGCACCCCTTTGGGGACCATAAAACAACTTTGTGAAGTCAGTTCTGTCCTCCTACCTCTACATGGGTTCTGGGGATCCAACCCAGGTTACTTCTTGGACAGTATCTTACAGAGGAAGAAAGTCATGTTACATCATGCCTGGCATTGGAATATACAGGCAGGCATGTAACTGAATCCATTTCACAGGACAGTACGCGTTCTCACTATTCACTGGGCACCACGTTTTCTACTTCTGTTCTGAGGTATTGGCACTGGCTCACTAAACTGATTTCGGGACCCACTAATGGACAATAACCTGCCACTTACACAGCTGTACGGCCTGATGATTGGCACTATTGAAGGATGCTACAGCACTGAGAACCACTCTGAACACGAAGGCCATGCTTCCTATGATGTTCCTCAAACCCAGATCTCTCCAACTCTGTAACATCCGTACAAACCAGAGAGGGTGTGGCCTGGACGGCGTGGTGCAGTGGTGGTGTACTGAACAAGCCTGAGCCTTGGGCTCCAGCTGGAGGGTGGGGGTGAGGACACGGGACTTATCAGGAGGACCAAGTCAGACAGTCACAGGTGAAGACTCTAAGCTGTAAAGTAATACAGGGATAGGAAGGTTTGCCGGTAGAGAAAGCTGGTGGGAATGCACATATAAAGAGAGGCTGGACAGGCTGGTGCACATCTGTAATCCCACTTGGGAGGTTAAGGATCGAGCAGCTTAGGGAAGGCTTGCCTACATAGTGTATTCAAGGTCAGTCTGGTACATGAGACCCTGTCTCAAAAAGGAACTTACTTAGGTTGAGACTTGGAAAACCTTATGCATTTAATCTTTCACCCTCTAACGGTGCCCAGGACACAGGATGAGATTGGAAGCTCCTTAAATACTAGTATAATGCTGTCTGATACAACCCCTCCATACTGGAATTGTTCTGCACTTTTGCTGTGCAGTATAATAGTTACTGCCCACAGCTTTCTGCCCAGCTATGGGAATAGAGCTGAGAACTGATGTGTTTTTTTTTTTTTCTTCAAGACAGAGTGTCTCTGTAGCTCTGGCTGTCCTGGAACTCACTCTGTAGACCAGGCTGGCCTTGAACTCGGAGATCTGCCTGCCTCTGCCTCTGGAGTGCTGAGACTGAGAACCAAATTTTAAATTTCAATTAGTTTTAATTTATTTAAATTGTGGCTAGTGTCAGCTTTTTTGTTTGTTTGTTTGTTTGTTGAGACAGGGTTTCTCTGTGTAGCTTTGCGCCTTTCCTGGGACTCACTTGGTAGCCCAGGCTGGCTTCGAACTCACAGAGATCCGCCTGGCTCTGCCTCCCGAGTGCTGGGATTAAAGGCGTGCGCCACCACCGCCCGGCAGTGTCAGCCTTCTTAACAACTCAAATATATAGCCCAATCCTTTATTCTGTGAACAAAAGACTGAGGCTCTGAAAGATGCCAGTGATGTCAATAGGCTTGCACCAAGAGTGAATGGGAAGGGATTGTAGATGTGGTTTAATGGGCTCTGATGGGTAGATACACCCAAATGAGAACAATCTGGGTCTCTCTGAATGGTCCAGTCACAAAAGTGAGTGATGTGGCCGGGCGGTGGTGGCGCACACCTTTAATCCCAGCACTCGGGAGGCAGAGCCAGGCGAATCTCTGTGAGTTCGAGGCCAGCCTGGGCTACCAAGTGAGTTCCAGGAAAGGCGCAAAGCTACACAGAGAAACCCTGTCTCGAAAAAAAAAAACAAAACAAAACAAAAAGTGAGTGATGTGGATGACTTTCTCTGGACCTCACATCCCTTCTATAAAACAAGGAGTTTTAAGCTGGGGATGATGGTCAGCAATTCTATCACTTAGGAGATGGAGGCAGAAAGATTGCTGTGAATCTAAGTCCAGGTTAGGCTGCAGAGTAAGACCATATCTCAGATAAACAAAGACCAACAAGCCACCACCACCCCCCCAAAAAAAAGAAAAAAGAAAAAAAAAACAGTTTATGATTCTAGGGTAATTGGTGCGCCCTTCTTTCACGATGCCCCCTAGTGGTTGACTATGAACACTGTCTCTCCTTGCAGACAAACCTTTGGTCAGGGGGGATGAAAGCCATGAGATTCCCTACTCTACTTTCCCCACACAAGATGTGGGCAATACTTTAATGCTGTGTTTCCTGACCAGTCACCTCTCACCTTCTGCATCCATAAAACCAGGGCTTTGTGGTAGCACTGAGAGGAGCCATAACTTCTGTTTCAAAAGTCTCCTGTCCTTAAATCTGGCCTGCAGCTTGACAGCTGCCTCCTCTACTAGGCTCCTGGTTTGATTTATCTCCTTCTGGAAGTGTCAGAAGGTAGAAAGTCATGAGCCCTGCCTTAACAGTCTGGGAACAGCTCAGATCTCCAAAGTCCCTGGCTCCAGGGTCCCGAACAGTTCGGAGAAAGCTATCTAATTTCATGAGCCTCAGGTTGCACTATGAAGATAAAATACTCACCTCTAGGCCGGATGGCGGTGGCGAGTGCCTTTAATCCCAACACTTGGGAGGCAGAGGTAGGCGGCCAGCCCGGTCTACAGAGCGAGAGTTCCACAACAGCCAGGGCTGTTACAACAAAGAAACTCTGTCTCCTTGGGGAGGCAAAAAAAAAAAAAAAAAAAAAAAAAAAACAACTGTCAGGGGAAAGGGTTGATTTTACCTTACAGCTTTCAGGTCACTCTCCCATCACTGAGGGCAGTCAGGGCGGCAACCTGGAGGCGGGAGCTGAAGCAGAGGCCATTGAAGGGTGCTGCTTACGGGCTTGCTCAACTTGCTTTTTTATAGTACCCAGGACCACCAGCCCAGGGGTGGCAGCACCCACAGTGAGCCGGACTATCCCATATCCATCATCAAGAAAGCCTGCCCCAGGCTTGCCCACAGGCCAGTCTGGTGGGGGCATTTTCTCAGTTGAGGTTCCCTCTTCCAAAGTGACTCTAGCTCCTGTCAAGTCAACAGAAACCCAGCCAGCACAGCTGACAAAGATATGATCCCAGACAGCTTCAACACAGGGAGTACAGAGCAGAGGGTTGGTGCTGGAGAGGTGGCTCAGTGGTTAGAGTCCAGCTCTTCCAGAAGACCTAGTTTAACTCCAGCACTCACATGGCGGCTCACCACTGACTGTAATTCCAATACCGGAGGATCCAATGACCTCTTCTGGACTCGGTAAGCGCTACATGCGTGTGATGCACAGACATACACGCTGGCAAAATACCCAAACACAAAAATTAAAATTAAAATTAAAAAAAGATCCTTAGTAGATATAGAACCAGAGGGTTCCCTCAGCCTGAAAGGCTCTCAAATGATCTCTTCCATTCCCCTGTGGGTGCCACTGATACAGTCATTTCCTCGGATGCCTCTTGCTCCTAAAGACCCATCTCAAACCTGGAGCCACCCAGAAAATCTGGGGAGTGAAAACATGCGAGCCTCTGAGTCAAGAGGTCTGGAGCTCTGGCCCCACCTCCATCACTCTGAGTGACACTACCTGCAGCATGGCATTTTTCTCCTTAGCCTCGGAGTTTCATCAATAAAATGGGGGTTATTACATCATCATCATCATCATCATCCACTCCATTGTTAATATACAGATGTAAAACAGCAGTGACATGTGATCGGGGCTTGAAGGTCAGAGTTCTCTTCCCCAGCCTTGGGGTCCTAAGCACCACACGGGTGATGACCTGTGTCCCAGGCTGGCCTGGAAGTAACTGTGATCCTTTGCTTCAGCATCTCAAAAGCTGGGATTCCAAGTGTGGACCAACGTGCCCAGTCTAACCAGCTCTCCAGCCTCTTACTAAGGCTTCTTCAGTCAGGCCGGGCAAGCAGAAGAGCTAAGGGCTTCCTGGAGAAAGTGGTATCCAGGCTGAAACCAGAATGATTGGCAGAAGCAAGGTTTCCAGGCAAAGAAATAGATAGCATGATCGGATTTGGGGAACTGGTTCAACCCGGCAGGGCAGAGTGTGGTTGAAAACGAGGCTGTGGCCAGACAGGAAGGGCCTTATAAAGCCATATTGTGGACTGAGTCTCAGGCCATTTGAGCCACAGACCAATCACTTGGATTACCCAATGGAGACACTGAACAAACAGCATGGACCAAACTGGAGGCAGGAAAGCTGACAGGGAAACTAATGCAGTGACCCAGGCGAAAGAGGAAGGTCGCCTGGTAAAGGGGACAGAGGACCGGTAGACGTGGGCAGATCTGGGAGAATTACAAGGCAGGCTAGACTGGAGGAATGAGTGACTGAACACTGAGAGCAGACTGATGGAACAGACACAGGAAGGGTGTTTTTCACGGCGCCTCAGAGGCGATCCGTTGTACCAAGATGAAGCAGTATCTCTTTCCTGGCTGCTGGCGGCCGGAAATTCATGAGGTTGGATGACAAGCGAAAGCGCTGCTGGAGCTCTGGCTTAAGAATTGAAAGGGGGCGGGGCAGTGGTGGTGCACACCTTTAATCCCAGCTCTCAGGAGGCAGAGGCAGGTGGATCTCTGAGCTTGAGGTCAGCCTGGTCTACAGAGTGAGTTCCAGGACAGCCAGGGCTACACATACAAAACCTGTCTCAAAAAACAAAGAGCAAAACAAACAAAAAAAATACAACTGAACGGGCTCTGTGTGTCCAAATTAGTGGTGGTACCCACAAAGTTTCCTCAGGAAGCAGTGGTCTTTTGGGGGGCCAGTGCATTGAATTCCCACCTTAGCACATACAAGGCAAGTGCTCTACCACTGAGCTGCACCCTCAACCTTTTCTCTCCTATTTTATTTTCATTTTATGCATTTGGGTGTTTTGCCTGCATGTATGTCTGGGTACCCCATATGTGGCTGGTGCCCAAGGAAACCAGAAGCAGGTGTCAGATTCCCTAGAACTGTTGTTACAAATGCTTGTGAACCACCGTGTGGATGCTGGGTATTGAAACGGATTGCTCTGGAAGCAGCCTGTGTATGCTCTTAACCACTGAGCCATCTATCGGGCCCCATTATTACTTTTTTTTAAAGATTTATTTTATTTATTTACCTTTTCCTTTGAGACAGGGTTTCTCTGTATAGCCCTGTCTGTCTTGGACAGCTTTGGAGTCTGTCCTGGATCTCACTCTGTAGACCAGGCTGGTCTCAAACTCACAGAGATCCGCCTGCCTCTGCCTCCTGAGTGCTGGGATTAAAGATGTGTGCTGCTGCCGCTGCCGCCGCTGCCGCCGCCGCCGCCGCCACCACCACCACCACCACCACCACCACCCCCCTGGAAGTTTATTTTATTACATGCATATATGTGTCTATGTGAATGTATACCGAGTGTGTAGATGTCCAGGTCAGATGGCACCAGATCTCTGGGAGCTGGAGTTATGAGCTACCCAATGGAAGTGCTGGGAACCATCTCTCCAGGTCCTCTTTTCTATTTTAGTGTGAGGCAAGGTCTCACAAAGTTGTTCATAGTGACTGTGACAGATGGCTTTTGGCCCACCCTGTGTCCGCTTGCTACCTAGTAAGGGGCACTCCTGTTACAGTCCAGGAGAACTAAAAAAAGAACTAAGTCGTCCCAGTTACACTGCAGCTGCCAATCTTGGCCAGCTCGGAGCGCTTCCTGTTGTACGCGGGAAGGTGGGGAGAGACGTGAGTTTTGCATAGTGTAAGTGACATCACCGTGCCTGGTCATCCGGGGCCCCAATGAACAAGCAGGATCCATACATGGAAAGTGAGGTGTCCAAAAAACCAGGCATGCTAGCGCATGCCTGTAATCCTACACTATAAAAGCTGAGGCAGGAGGATTGCTAGGATTTAAGACAACCTTTTTTTTTTTCTTCTCCGAGACAGGGTTTCTTTGTGTAGCTTTGGAGCCTGTCCTGGAACTTGCTTTGTAGACCAGGCTGGCCTCGAACTCACAGAGATCTGCCTGGCTTTGCCTCCCAGGTACTGGGATTAAAGGCGTGCACCACCACCACAGGTATAAAATGTTTTGAGAGAGAGATGACCTTGAATTTGATTTCTTCCTGACTCCACTCTGGAATGCTGGGATTACAGGCATGCAGCTATATATCCAGTTTAAAAATCCAAATACTCAAGAGTATTAAGGATCTTAAGGAGCCAGGAGTGGTAGCACATGCCTTTAATCCCCCCACTCAGGAGGTAGAGGCAGGTAGAACCTGTGTGTTTAAGGCTACTTAGTGATACA
Organism: Peromyscus leucopus; assembly: GCF_004664715.2. NCBI lineage: Eukaryota > Metazoa > Chordata > Mammalia > Rodentia > Cricetidae > Peromyscus > Peromyscus leucopus. Next base: position 134,097,553 of record NC_051064.1, read on the forward strand.
CAGTCTCAACAAAACAGGCCAGATGTGGTGGTGCACGATTTTAATCCCAGCAATCAGGAGATAGAGGCAGAGGCAAGAGGAGAATCCATGAGTTCCAGGCTAACCAAAACTAGAGAGAGAGAACACTCTGTCTCAAAGACAAAACACACACACCAAAAAACAAACAAAAACAAAATCCAAGAGCAAAAGATGGTCCTCAGTTGATGGATGGCTTTCCTACAACACAAACCCAGAGTTGAATCCCTAGCATCACTCATACACACACACACACACACACACACACACACACACACACACACACACACAGAAATAGGGACCTCACTGGGTGATGATGAGAGGGAACACTTATGCTTTAAACTTGATCAGTTAAGAGAACCAGAGTTGCAGGGTGGTGGTGGTGCACGCCTTTAATCCCAGCACTCAGGAGGCAGAGGCAGGCAGATCTCTGTGAGTTCAAGGCCAGCCTGGTCTACAGAGTGAGCTCCAAGACAGGCACCAAAACTACACAGAGAAACCCTGTGTGGGGTGGTGAGGGGAAGGGACCTCTATGCAGATGCCAGTAATTCCAGAATTTGGGAGCAGCCAGGAGGATCTGGAGTTCAAGGTTATCCGGGATCATAAGAAGAGGTCCAGGATACATGACACGAGGTCTCAAAACAACAGTCAGCTGGGCAGTGGTGGTACACACCTTTAATCCCAGCACTTGAGAGGCAGAGGCAAGCAGATCTCGGTGAGTTCGAAGCCAGCCTGGTCTACAGAGTAAGTTCCAGGACAGCCAGCGTTACAAAAAGAAACTTTGTCTCTTGAAAAACCAAAACCAAACCAAAACCAACCTAAGTAAATGAATAAACAAAACAAGAATACTAATACAGAGATGCTGTGGTGGCAGGTTCCGGCATGCGTTGTTCAATAATGCTAACCATTTACTTTTCCACAAAGGGATAAAAGTTACAGATACAGATAACTGCTTTCAGCGGGAAATGAACTCTGCTACTATTACTAGTAGGGAAAGTATAAACCAATAATACCTCTTCTCACATCTCCCACAACAAACCCGCTCCATTTTTCTTACCACTCCCCACCCCCCACCCCAAACCGGGCTTCTGACCTGGACATATTTGTGGCTCCGTGAAGGCCCCGTCGATGAGAGGCTGACAATTCTCTTGATGTCACGAAAACTTGGCTCGGTCTTGATGACCCCTCTTTTTCTGCCCCAGAGTCCCTTTTCCCCACCAATGGATTGGATTCTTCTCACTGGGGTGGGAGGGGCTAGTGAGCAAAGGGAGAGAGAGCAAGGCTTCGCAAGGTTTTACAAAAGGCTCCACTCCAGCTATCTCCGCCCCATCCAGGAAGGGTTGAGAGGTGGCTCCACCCCCCTTTAGTGGGTGTGGCTAAGAGCCTCTAAAGAAGGCTTAACAGGCTGAGAGGTAGAGGTGGGAGGATCGGCCTTGGAGGTGACCATCTCTAGTCAAGTCAATTGCTTGTTTGGTTTGGTGAGGGTTTTGTTTTGTTTTGTTTTGTTTTTTGGTGTTTTTGTTTGTTTGTTTGTTTGTTTGTTTTGCGGCGGGGGGGGAAGTGGTTCTAGTTTTTGTTTTTTGAGTAGTCTACACTTCTGTAGCCCAGACTGGCCTCGAACTCACTATGTAGCCCAGGCTGGCCTCGAACTTGCGTTGATTCTTCCTGCCTCAGCCTCCTTAGTGCTGGGATCATGAGTCAGGCGTTCACCACCACGTTGGGTTGATGTGCTTTCTCAAGACAGAGTCTGGATGTAGCTCAGGCTGGCCTCCAACTCTCCATGTAGCCAAGGCTGACCTCCAATCTAAGATCCTCCCCTAAGGCCCGCTGGATACAAAGATTTACAGGAGGGTTGGACCACACCCAACCGGGGCTTGTGATGTAATTTCTGTCAGAGCAGAAAGGGAATTGGGTGGGGGAGGAGCTGGCTGAAGACATCAGGAAGTAGGATTGTGTGACACTGGATGAGTCACTGAGCATTCCGTCCACACCCTTGCTGCAGAGACTTCTGTGGTTCCTCAAGATAAAGTCCGGAGACCCAACCTTCGATGTGAGTCAGGCAGACTGCTCTAGTCCCCCAGACTTCTAGCAGTGCAACCTCATTGAAGGATTTATATAAAAAGTACACAGCCAGGGCTGGGGTGTCTCTCAGGTAGAGAGTAAGCTCAATGGCAAAATGAATTGCTTGCATGCTGGAAACCGCGGGTTCAAATCTCGGGACAACAACAAAAGAAAAAGAAAATTTAAATGGAGTCTAAGGAACTGGGAGAATTTCAAGTTAGCCGGCAGATTTCCCAAGCAGGCTACTTTCAACCCAAATGATAGGTTTCCTCTGCCTTTAATCTTACTGATCGGCTCCTTTCCAACTATTCTTTCCCAGCTTCAAAGCATGCAACTTTAAAGTGTTTGAATGACCTATCCCAGTCAGGCACGATCCAAGCAATCCTCCTGCCTCTGCCTCCCTGAGGTAGTTGTGGGAAGTGCTCCGCTCTTCACATCTTGTTAGGACATGCTGCCCACCGCTGTCATGGGTGATGTTAGCCTTGATCACATGGTGCTATTTGCCAGGTCTCTCCATTCCACGGTGGTGACTTCTAACCATGTCTGTTTCCTCACTTTCTTCTTTCCACGCCCCACCCTTTCCATAGCACATCCTTCTGCGGGTTTTATGTTTGTTTGGTGTTTGCTTGTTCTTTTTTTTTTTTTTTAAGGTGGGGGTTCTGTCTATGTTCCACAGGCTGGACCCCAGCTCTCCGTGTAGCCTAGGATGGCCTTGAATTCCTGTTCCTCCCGTGTGCCCCGTGCCTGGCAGCTCCATATTCTTCTAACTTACAAACTCCACCCCACCCTCTAGAGTTAAAGAGTGGGCTTTTAAGTTCTATCTCCTGGGAGGGATATGGACATTTAGAATTCTTCTCCCTCACTTATTTATTCAATTATTTATGTCAGTATGAACTCATGCATAGTTATTCTATAGTTTAGATTACAATCCATACTCATTGATCTTGCAGTACAAATGGCTCCAGCTTTCTTTGGGGATTTTTCTGTGCAGGGGGTTATTTTTGTTTTGTTGTTTGTTGCTGTTGTTGTTTTGTGTTTTGGTGGGGTTTTGGGGTGAGCTGTTTGTTGTTGTTTAGTCTTCTTTTTACTTTTTAAGACCTTCCTGGCTCCCTGGCGTTACGGGGTACTCTGGGTTTGTCTCTCATTTTTCCTGCTCGAGTACAAGAATCTGTCATTTCTCCAAAGAGTCCTGTTTTCTTTTATTGGAGAATATAGCGTTTAGAAGCCGGCGCCTGCGTGCTGGCTCATTGCTGGTTGCCACTGGGGGCCTACTTGCACTGTTATTTTTAGTTTTATTTTTTTATTTTCATTATTTTAAAAAATATTGTGTTGAGACAGATCTCACTCTGTAACAAAGGCTGACCTTGAACTGATGATGATGATCCTGGTGCCTCCTGACTGACCTCTGGGATTACAGGTGTGTGCCACCACACCCAGCTTTAGACCTGTGTTTTTAAAATTGTGTAATATATCACATATAGACATTAAGCGTGTAAGTACAGTTTAAAGAATAATTATAAACTAAACACAACCAGATCTGTTTTTAGCATTAATTATGCTCAGTCCTTTGTATCTTCCTACTGAAACCCTTCCCTGACCTGAAACCAGGACCAGGGGCCCCTTCTAAGAGCACCATATACCCATAGCACCTAATACTTATTCTTATCCTGATTATATATTAAGACATGTCTGTGGTCAACAAGTCAGAAGATGCAGTAACACTTAAAGAAGCCAAGCCAGCATTATTCTGCCCTCTGGGGTAAAACTTGCTAAGGACCAGAAGGGTCTGAGGATGCAGTGGGCTTTCTCTATGTCTGTGCTCCAGTCATCAGCCGCGGGGCTGCTGAGCACGTGAAGTAATGGTGCACACGGAGACTTCGTATGAGAAAAGCATATGGGGGAGGTGGCTCTGTTGGTAGCTCGCTTGTCTGCTGTGCCCTTGCCTTGGGTTTGATTCCCCAGCACCACGTAAAACTGAGTATGAGGCACATGCCTGTGAGCACAGCACTTGGGAGGTGGAAGTAGGGGGCTCACCAAGTTCAAGGTCACCCTCAGCTATACAGCTCAGGCCAACCTGAGATATAGAAGACCCGAGGGGGGGGAGAGGGGGGGAGAGTGGGGAGGGAGGGAGGGAGAAAGAGAGAGAATAAAAATCTCATTAACAACTTTTGGGGCTTGGTGGTGATTCAAACATGTAATCCTATCTGAGACATAAATATTGCCCTTAAGTTCCAGGCCAGCCTGGGTCATGTAGTGAGTTCCAAGCTAACTTGGGCTATAAGAGCAAGACACTGTTTTAAAAAATAAAAAGAAGGAAATGGTGGCACATGCCTTTAATCCCAGCACTTGGGAGGCAGAGGCAGGGGGATCTCTGTGAGTTTGAGGCCAGCCTGGTCTACAGATCAAGTTTCAGGAAAGCCAAGGCTACACAAAGAAACCTTGTCTCAAAAAAACCAAATAAATAAATAAATAGAAACAAAGTCAAACATGGTAACTCATGCCTGTAACCCTAGCACTTGGAAGTGCAGTTGGGAGGATTGGGAGTTCAAGGTTACCCTCAACTACACAGTGAGTTCAAGACCAGCCTGGGCTATATGAGAACCTGTTTTAAACAAAACAAAAAACGAGGGGCTGGGGAGACAGCTCTGTTGGTAAAGTGCTTGCTGTTCAAACACAGGGTCCTGAATTCAATCTCCAGTACCCATGTCAGATATCCAGGTACTGCTGCACATCTGGAATGCAAGCATTGGAGAGGAAGAGATAGGGATCTCCAAGGCATGTTATTTAGCTAGACTGTTGGAACCCGACCTTCACATACATATACACACATTCGTGAATATTCATACATAAACATACATATAATAAATAAAACAAGGTATATAACACGACTCTTAAAATGGTCTCACAAATTGCTAATAGTCTTGTTGATAAAAAAAAAAAATCCGGAGCCAGATATTGGGGTAAATGCTGAAAGATCAAAGAAGCAGAACAAACCACAGCCACCACCTCCTACCTCATCAGCTCCTCAGCCTGAAGGAGCTCCAGCCAAAAGGGCTTCAGCTGGAAAAAGCCTTAGTTCCTTTCTCCTCACCCTTGTTTACCTTTCTCTGCCCAACATATCACTTCCTTTTTAGTGCTGGGATTAAAGGCATGTGACTCCCAAGTATTGGGATTAAAGGTGTGTGCCACCACTGCCTGAATCTTTTTCTCTCCTAGACGGAGTCAATCTCATGTAGTTCAGGGTGGTTTTGAACTCACAGAGATTCAGAAGGATCTCTGTCTCCTTGAGTGCTAGGATTAAAGGTGTGTGCCACCACTGCCTGGCCTCTATGTTTAATCTAGTGGCTTGTTTTGTTCTCTGATCTTCAAATTTTATTAGGGTACACAATATATCACCACATTTCCCCTTTTTTATCTAAAATAATAAAAGGTTATAACTAATATAAGAAAAACTATATACAATAAGTACAATAAGTATATACAATATATACAGTCAAGAATTACATTAACAATGTTCAGTTCATAAACATTTGACAGATTCAGAGAAAATATTCCATTATTTATCCTATTTTGGTAAGTCCAAAATGTTGTACCTAATTCACTTTCTATTCTAACTTGTATTACCAACCCAAAACTATCTTTTTTTTTTTAAAGATTTATTTATTTATTATGTATACAGCATATATGACTGCAGGCCAGAAGAGGGCATCAGATCTCGTTACAGATGGTTGTGAGCCACCATGTGGTTGCTGGGAATTGAACTCAGGACCTCTGGAAGAGCAGTCAGTGCTCTTAACCTCTGAGCCATCTCTCCAGCCCCCAAAACTATCTTTTGATGTTTTTCAAACTTATACACTTTACACCTCTTCAATGAGTTTCTTTTCTGAATTTGTTAACAAGGAAAACTATAACTGTCTAGTCTTCAACTCCCCAGAGACCCAAGAAGGAATAATATTACCTAAGTAAACAGTTAGTGCAAGCAAGAGACTTCCAAAAAATGTGAGAAGTGACAGAAACAGCTGGCTGCCTGGATAGTCACCCAAGCTTCTCTGAAAAGTTGGGGTATCCATCTTTGGCCTATAGGCCTAGCATGTGTGACAGACTCATCTGTGAAGCAGGACTTTCTAAAGGGCCTTCCTACCTTGTCTTGGCAATGTTCGGCAATCCTTTCTTTTGTGTCCTGCTTGTCCATTTGTCAACAGTCCGGGCAAGGGCAATTTCTTGCCCAGTGGCTAATTTTTGCCATAAAGAAAATAAACTCCATATGGAGTTTCTTCTATGTCCATCATCTTTTCTGAAATAGAGACGTGCTGCCAGCAGCACGTCTCATAGTCACAAAAAAAAAGAATCTATGTTATTAAAATATCGTAAATGGCCTGTGGTGTTGGCACACGCCTTTAATCCCAGCACTCTGAGAGGCAGAGCCAAGCGGATCTCTGTGAGTTTGAGGCCAGCCTGGGCTGCCAAGTGAGCTCCAGGAAAGGCGCAAAGCTACACAGAGAAACCCTGTCTCGAAAAAACAAAAACAAAACAAAACAAAAAATCTTAAATGCCTTATTCTGTAGATCTCTGAAGTGTTTGAAGATGACTTGTTTATCTAAAATATATCTGTTTGACCTTAAAAACATACTTAACCTAACAAATTCCATTGTAACAGGTTACTAACAAGTAACCTGCATTTCTTTGTATCCTAAATAGTTGGTAATAATAACTTTCAAGGACTAGAAAATTGCATTACATTGTTAAGTGAATTATTAAGGTATAATACCTTGAACAAGATTAAAAGTGTATGTACAGTATTTTCTAACAAAATTAATCTCAACTTTGTATCAATACACAAAATATGTATACAATATGCAAAAATCCAATCCAATGTAAATATTTAAAACTAGCAGTTTTGTTTTTTTTGTTTTTTTTTTGTTTTTTTTTTTTTTGAGACAGGGTTTCTCTGTGTCGTTTTGGTGCCTGTCCTGGATTGTACTCGCTCTGTAGACCAGACTGGCCTCAAACTCACAGAGATCCGTCGGGCTCTGCCTCCCATCATCTTTTCAAAGACTTCAAAGTCACTATTAGGTGTGGTCATGGCTAACTGCAGAAAATCTTTTTTGTGGGACATTTTTTTCTGGATGATTTGTCCTTTTTCTTCAGATGTCTCATTTATCCAGTGTTTTTCTCCTTAGCTGGATGCCTACTTTCTCCTGAAAGATAAAAATAAAACCCTTCCCCAACCCTAACTTTGGGGAGTTTCCAAATCTAATCTTTATCAATTTTAATTTATGATTTCTCCTTAAACTTTTGTTTTATTTTCTAAAGGTGTTCTTTTATCCAGAGCAGTATGTTTTTTTACAATGGGCATTAGGTTCTTTAGTTGCTCTGAGAAGGAGTTTCTCCCATGGTGACAGGAAAGGATTAAACAAAATTTGATATGGGGTTCAGCCAGGCGGTGGTGGCGCACGCCTTTAATCCCAGCACTCGGGAGGCAGGGCCAGGCGGATCTCTGTGAGTTCGAGGCCAGCCTGGGCTACCAAGTGAGTCCCAGGAAAGGCTCAAAGCTACACAGAGAAACCCTGTCTTAAAAAACCAAAAAAAAAAAAAATTGATATGGGGGCCTGTGAAAGGCCCCCCAGGGAGATTTCCTGATGGCAAAAGATTGCCTTGACTGTCCCTTGTTGGTCTATGTTTGTTAGTCCAATGTCTGCCTTTGTCACACTTTCTGTATAATCCAGAAGGGAGGGGTGTTCTGTTGGGATCATTCTTAGCAAAAACATTGTTTCTAAGAATGCCTTGTTTATAGTCCATTTTTAGGTAACCTTGTTTACCACAATTGAAACACTTGACATGACTATTTTTCTTCAAACCTCTGGAAATCAGCTCTTTTATCCAAGCATCATCATAGTCATGAGATTCAATACTAAATGTATCTCGGATTCATTTCTCCAAGGGTGCTGATCTTGCATTTAATGGCCTAATTACCCTTTTGCATTGTGCATTAGCATTTTCAAAAGCCAGAAATTCAATTATTATCTGTCTAGCTTCTGGATTTGGTATTGTTCTATTTACTACTGAAATCAGTCTTCGTGGAAAAATCAGTGAAGGTTTCTTTTGGGCCCTGTATAACTTTTGTAAATGACTCAATTTTCTTTCCTACTTCTTCAATTCTGTCCCAAGCATTCAAGGCTGCAAGCTGATCTTGGGAAATTTCCAAACCTCTAGCTCTACTTCATTGTTCAATGGTCTTAGCCTCATCTTTCCACCAAATCCTCCATTGTAATTGGGGACCAGCATCTAAGACTGCTGTAACCAAATCTTTCCAGTCTTGAGGGATAATTCTATTACAAGTTGATCTTGAGTTTAATGTCTGCTTCATGAAAGATGAGTAGATGCCATATGAGACTATTGCTTCTTTGAATCTCCTTAAATCTCACATTTGCTTAGGAGTCCTATCAGCTCTTACAGAGTTTTGAGGATATCTATCACTGGGCAGATCCTGTAAGGTTACTGGATAGATTAAGGTTGGCTGTTTGAAAGACTTAGGCTGTTTCCCTGTAACCTAATAATGCAATGTTGAGATTGATTCATCTTTAAATTCCTCTGTCTGGGTCTGAATTTCTCTAGGATCTGTTTTAACAAATTTTTCTAAAACTTTTATCTTGGCACTTATATTAACCAACTTTTAAAATAATAAAGCAAAAATTATCAAACAAATAATATTTATAATTGACATTACATCTATCCCATCAACATTAATTATCCTCTCATTTAATTGTTTTGTTTTCAGAGAATTTAATGTATAGTCAAACAGAGACCAAATGCCTTCCATTGTAAACATGTTTCCCATTTTTTAATGTGGGGAAAAAAACTTTCTTTTAACTAATTCTTCCCTTTAAGAAATCTTAATTGAAGCCGGGCGTTGGTGGCGCACGCCTTTAATCCCAGCACTCGGGAGGCAGAGCCAGGCGGATCTCTGTGAGTTCGAGGCCAGCCTGGGCTACCAAGTGAGCTCCAGGAAAGGCGCAAAGCTACACAGAGAAACCCTGTCTCGAAAAACAAAAAAAAAAAAAAAGAAATCTTAATTGACTCACCAAATCTACTGACAATGACGATTCAGATGACAGTGTGGCAGCAGCCTGAGGAGGGGGCCCAAGGAAAGCCAAAACCCACCAAGAGAGGAAAGAAGCCAAAAAGCCAGCTTTCTGCATGGGGGAATGTGTGGAAGCAGCTAATTCTGGCATTTTTTGGAGCCCGAGTCTGGGCCTGAGTCTGGGCTTGAGCCAGCTGCAAAGTCACAGACAAGCAGCTTTTTGTGAATTCGTGCCCCACATTGGGAACCAGATGTAACAAGAAATCTTAAAAGGTTTCATAATAAAAGACCTGGAGCCAGATACTAGCGTAAATACTGAAAGATCAAAGAAGCAGAGCGAGCCACAGCCACCACCTCCTACCTCACCAACTCCTCAGCCTGACAGAGCTCCAGCAGAAAGGGCTTCAGCCCAAAAGCCTTAGTTCCTGTCTCCTCATGCCTTATAAGGTGGAGTGAAACTGAGGAACTGCTACCATCATTGCTCTCTGTCTGGCTTCTACACACACATACACCACACATGCACACATGCACACTCACCAAAACAGATAGATTGAGCAATATAAAGTTCCTACCCAACTGGAAAAAAAAAAAAAAAACCAAAAAAGAAAAACAGTTCCCCACATCACCTGACCCATGACAACTTTCCTGCCCTCTCACAGTAGGAAATGAAGTCTGAATATCTCACCAGACTGTCAGTATATTTGTATCCTCTGACTTTCTTGTTTTGTTTTTGAGACAGGGTCTCTCTATGTATTCCTTGATGTCCTGAAACCAGGCTATCCTTAAACTCACTGAAATCTATCTCACCATTGCCCCAAGTGCTGGGACTAAAGGTTGCATCACTCTCCTGTCTAGTTCTCTGACAACTTACTGACCTCTGTCCACTAATAAATGTTGTAGAATATTATTTTAAGATGTGTTACATTCATTTATGTTGTGGAACATTGGTTTTAATGATGCAAAGATGTGTTGGATTCTTTTTTTTTTTTTTTTTTTTTTTTTTTTTTTGGTTTTTCGAGACAGGGTTTCTCTGTGTAGCTTTGCGCCTTTCCTGGAACTCACTTGGTAGCCCAGGCTGGCCTCGAACTCACAGAGATCCACCTGGCTCTGCCTCCCGAGTGCTAGGATTAAAGGCGTGCGCCACCACCGCCCGGCTCGTGTTGGACTCTTTTATGTTGCACTTGTTTAACTCTGTGAAGCTGTGTTACTGTGCCTGTCTAAAACACCTGATGGTCTAATAATAAAGAACTGAACAGCCAATAGCTTGGCAGAAGAAAGGATAGGCGGGGCTAGCAGGCAGAGAGAATAAATGGGAGGAGAAATCTGGGAAGAAAAAGAAGGAATAAGAAAAGGAGAGAGGACATCAAGGGCCAGCCACCCAGCCAGCCATGGACTAAGAGTGAAAGTATAATGTACAGGAGTAAGAGAAACGTAAAAGCTCAGAGGCAAAAGGTAGATGGGATAATTTAAGAAAAGCTAGAAATAAGCCAAGCTAAGGCCTGGCATTTATAAAAGAAGAATAAGTTTCCATGTGATTTATTTGGGAGCTGCATGGTGGGCTCCCAACGAGCTAAGCGCAAAGAGCCAAAGAGCAAAAACATCCAACTACCACTAAGCTGGAAAGCACCTCGAGGGGCTTATGAATTCACAGTGGCAGAGAAGGCAGGAACAGAATGGGATCAGGTCACAGCTGTGCCACTTCTCTGTGTGTTCATTGAGATGGGATGGGATCATTGTTGAACCCTTGCTGCTTTCCATCTCTGTCAAGGGCTTGGGAAGAACTGTGCCCTGCATGGATTGGCTTTCCTCGCAACACAGCTAAATGCACAGTCCAAGGGAAGGCTCACCATGTGGCTTAGGAGGTCAGGTAACAAAAGTTACCGACCAGTGGTTCTCAACCCGTGGCTTGTGACCCCCACAGGGGTCACAGATCGGGTATTTACATTGTGATTCACAACAGTAGCAAAATTACAGTTATTAAGTAGCAGTGAAAATAATTTTATGGCTGGGGGTCACCACAGAATGAGGAACTGTGTTAAAGGGTCGCAGCACTGGGAGGTTTGAGAGCCACCATGCTAGACAGTCAGAGAAGCATTGGGACGGAAGTGCTGGAGGAGAGAGGCAGACGGCAGAGGTGAGGGATGGGGTGGTGGAGGGAAGAAAGAGCAGGCTGGGTCTTATTATTCATTGTTGTGGTTTTGAGACAGGGTTTCTCTGTAGCCCTGGCTGTCCTGGAACCTTGTAGATCAGTTTAGCCTTGAACTAAGAGATCAGCCTGCCTCTGCTTCCCGAGTGCTGGGACTAAAGGTGTGTACCACCACTGTCTGGCTTCTGTTTATTTATTTATTTATTTTTTGGTTTTTTGAGACAGGGTTTCTCTGTGTAGCTTTGGAGACCAGGCTGGCCTCAAACTCACAGAGATCTGCCTGCCTCTGCTTCCCGAGTGCTGGGATTAAAGGTGTGGGCCACCACCGCCCGGCTTTTTTTGGTTTTTTGAGACAGGGTTTCTCTCTGTGTAGCTTTGGAGCCTGTCCTGGAGCATGCCTTTAATCCCAGCACCCAGGAGGCAGAGGCAGGCAGATCTCTGTGAGTTGGAGGCCAGCCTGGGCTACAGAGCAAGATCCAGGACAGGCACCAAAACTACACAGAGAAACTCTGTCTCGAAAAACCAACAACAAAAGAAAAAAAAAGAAGAAAGTACCTTTTGAACACCCAGCCATGACTTGCTCACGCCCCAGTGACAATCAGATCTCATGACATTTATCTACATTTCCTATTTGCCTCAAATCCCAATGTTCCTTTTCACTTTGTATCCAGGCAAGTGTTTAAATGTCTTTAGTGCTGTAAAGCAGAGGAAACCTTCCCTGTGAAGCTGTCTCTCCCTATGCTTCCAGGTACACTGGTCACTTCCTCTTTCCATCGTGTTTGCACGCTGGTCCCGGTCTCTAGTAAAGCACATTTCAAGTTCTCTGTTGTTCCCCTCCCTCGGCTTCACTGGTTCCTCATTTGTCTCACTATGACTTAAGAGGGACCCCAGGTAAAGGCAGGCATGGTGACCCATGCCCGATCCCATTTGCTTGAGAGGCTGATGCAAGAGGATTGCTGGGAGTTGGAGGCCAGCCTGGTCTATTCAGTAACTTCCAGGCCAGCCTGGTCTATTCAGTAACTTCCAGGCCAGCCTGGTCTATTCAGTAACTTCCAGGCCAGCCTGGTCTATTCAGTAACTTCCAGGCCAGCCTGGCTACAGAGTGAGGAGACCCAGCCTTAAAGGACAACCACAAGGCCGGGCAGTGGTGGCACACGCCTTTAATCCCAGCACTCGGGAGACAGAGGCAGGCGGATCTTTGTGAGTTTGAGGCCAGCCTGGACTACCAAGTGAGTCCCAGGAAAGGCGCAAAGCTACACAGAGAAACCCTGTCTCGAAAAACCAAAAACAAACAAAAAAAAAAAAGGACAACCACAAGAGAGCACGGAGCAGGATGTAGTTGGCATTTATTGGGTGAACGCATAGGTGATGGGAGGAAGTCATTGTCTGAAGCCGTGGGCTTCACATCTTCTTTTGATTCTGTGATTCTGAACAGTTTTTAAAAACTCTGTACCCAGCTCTCATGCCTGTGAGATTCCAAGAGAAATCAAATGACTTGGTCCAAGTAAGACAGTTCTCACAGGTGGTACACACAGAGAGACTGCTTTGGTTGTGTGGTCAGGGTGGAGGGAAATCACAGGAGGCCTACAGGAAGCTGAGGATGGCAGCACCCAAGCTGTTGCCACCCTCTGCCTATGGGTACAATTTGTCTGCCTGAAAGAGGGCACTGACTTCCCGTCAGCTAACAAGGCCGGCCTGTAGAGGCTTCACAGGGCATGAACCAGAGGGACAGTTCCTGACCTCAGTGTCTCCTCTTTCTCCATTCTCTGCCAGGACTTCCCACTGGCCAAGCCCAAGTCAAATCCAAATGTCATGGGAGCCATTGATATCTTCCATCTAAGTCAGCCAGGGGACAGGCAGGGGAGAGGAGAGTACAGAACACAAATAAGCTGGGGTTGTAGAGGTAGGTGACCTACCCGTTCAGCTTCTGGCACATTGTGTGTTCATGTGTACATGTATGGTCATGGAATTTTGCAGGTTCAGAGGCTAATTACTTTGTCTTGGGCTAGTGTTAACCATTCCTTACCTCACTCTCTATGAACTAACACCTTGGGATAATAAATGAAAATCTCTTAAAAGCTATTTATTTAGCTGGGTGGTGGTGGCTGATGCCTTTAATCCTAGCACTCAAGAGGCAGAGGCAAGTGGATCTCTCTGAGTTCGAGACCAGCCTGGTCTACAGAGCAGTTTCAGGATAGCCAGGGCTACACAGAGAAACCCTGTCTCAAATGAACAGACAAACAAACAAATGAAGAAACTAGTGAATGAAATAACGGCATTTGAAGGACAGGTAACTCTTGTCCCCAGGAAATGGAGGGAAGAATGATGAGTATTCCCGGGAGAGAATCATAAGATAATTTAGTAGCAGGCATGTTGATAGGAGTTGATATTACCAGCACTTAAGTAGCCGGGTGGTGGTGGCACATATCTTTAATCCCAGCTCTTAAGAGGCAGGCGTGTAGATGTAACCAACTGTCTTATTAAATAAGAAACACAGAACCAATGTAAAAGAGAAAGCCGAGAGGTCATAGCTCAGAGCTAAAATCTCACCCTTCCTCCTACAGTGGTCCCAGCTTCCCCAAAGAGAGCTATTTCCCTGTGTGTAAGTCGTTTCATAGTCATTCTGCCTTCTCATTGGTTGTAAACCCAAACACGTGACTGCCTCGTCACTGTCTGTATGTACAGCCCCCCAGGTCTTAAAGGCGTATGTCTCCAATGCTGGCTGTATCCCTGAACACACAGAGATCTATGGGATTAAAGGCGTGCGCAGCCACCGCCGCCACCGCCACCACCACCACACTCTGTCTATGGCTCTAATAGCTCTGACCCCTGGGCAACTTTATTTATTAACATACAATCAAAATCACATTTCAGTACAATTAGAATACCACCACACAGGCGAATTTCTGCGAATTCAAGGCCAACCAGGTCTACAAAGTGAATTCCAGGGACAGCCAGGGCAGTTACACAGAGAACTCTGTCTTGAAAAAAAAAAAAAAAAAAGAGGGAGACTCACCAATTTGAGGCCAGCATGGGCTATGTAGTAAGAACCCATCTCAAAAAAAGTAATCAAATTAAAAAAAAAAATTTTTTTTTGGTGTTTTGGGGTTTTTTTTGTTGTTGTTTTGTTGTTGTTTTTAGCTTGAGAACTATTTCATTTAGAAGAAAAACAACAGGGTAGGGACTTGGGCACAACAGCGGGCAAACTGGGAACCTCAGCAGCTGCCCGGAGAAGGGAGTTGGAGAAGAAGAAGCCAGCAAGGTTTAGCAGCCGCAGGACTGAAGGGTGGCGTGGCGGAGCTTCAGGGAAAGTGAGGAAGGACAGCCTGCGTGCCTGGGCTCTAGCCAGTGTCAAATGGAGGCAGGAAGAAGATGAAGAGGAGAAGGAGGAGGAGAGTTATGTTTTCCTGAGTGAGTCCAGACTCAGATGAGCCGGAAGATTCTACACAGCTATGGGGTAGCTTTGGAAGCAACTGCCAAAAAAGGATTTAAAATTAAAAGCCTGAAGGACGAAGTGAACCTCCAGGCAAAGACAACTGCCTTCACAGGTGGCTCAGCCTTTTCCCAGCAGGGCGGAGTCCCTGAGTCATTGTCTTCCAGTCAAAGAAACCATGTTGAGGTGGCTTCGCTCCAGGGCTGCTCAGCCTCAGTTGTCAGCGGGAACCGGAGCTCTCAGGACCTTAGGTGAATTGGTGCTCTTTGTTTTCCGGCTCACTTGTTTGACTGACCCCTCCCGGAGCCCAGATATACCAGTCACATGACAAGATCACAGAGTTGTGGGGCTAACCCTTTGTACAGAATATACCTGTTTGCTTTCTTAAAAACAAAACAGGGCTGAAGAGAAGGCTCAGTGGTTATGAGTATGTATGGCTATCCCAAATGACCTGGGTGCGATTTCCAGCACCCACGTCAGGTAGCTCCCGACTGCCTGGAGACCTCTGGCCTCCTCAGGCACCCACACTCACATAAACAAACACTTATACACCTGATTAAAAAATGAACAAATCTAGCCGGGTGGTGGCGGCGGTGGCGCACACCTTTAATCCCAGCACTCGGGAGGCAGAGGCAGTCGGATCTCTGTGAGTTTGAGGTCAGCCTGGTCTACACAGAGAAACCCTGTCTTGAAAATCAAAATAAAATAAAATAAATCTAAAAAACAAACAAACAGAAAACCAACCAAACAACAACAAAACTGAGAAAGATTTCCTTTAGGACGTAATCAAGTAGGAAAGCGTTATCTCCAGGTTCAGCATTGCCTCCTACAGGAATCTCAAAACGTCCTCAGGGAATGGGGAAGCAGGCTCAGATTCTATATGCACTGCTCGCTAGTCTCTCTCACTACCTGTAAGTCCTCCAGCAAATTGAGTTTATAAGAATAAACAGGGCCGGGCAGTGGTGGCACACGCCATTAATCCCAGCACACGAAAGACAGAGGCAGGTGAATCTCTGTGAGTTCAAGGCCTCTTTTTTTTTTTTTTTTTTTTAAAGATTTATTTATTATATATACAGCATATATGACTGCAGGCCAGAAGAGGGTACCAGATCTCATTACAGATGGTTGTGAGCCACCATGTGGTTGCTGGGAATTGAACTCAGGACCTCTGGAAGAGCAGTCAGTGCTCTTAACCTCGGAGCCATCTCTCCAGCCCCGAGTTCAAGGCCTCTTTCAGGCAGACAAATTGTACCCGTAGGCAGAGGGTGGCAACAGCTTGGGCGCTGCCATCCCCAGCTTCCTGTAGGTCTCCTGTGATTTCCCTCCACCCTGACCACACAACCAAAGCAGTCTCTCTGTGTGTACCACCTGTGAGAACTGTCTTACTTGGACCAAGTCATTTGATTTCTCTTGGAATCTCACAGGCATGAGAGCGGGGTACAGAGTTTTTAAAAGCTGTTCAGAATCACAGAATCAAAAGAAGATGTGAAGACCACGGCTTCAGACAATGGCTTCCCCCCATTACCTATGCGTTCACCCAATAAATGCCAACTACATCCTGCTCCGTGCTCTCTTGTGGTTGTCCTTTAAGGCTGGGTCTCCTCACTCTGTAGCCAGGCTGGCCTGGAAGTTCCTGAATAGACCAGGCTGGCCTGGAAGTTCCTGAATAGACCAGGCTGGCCTGGAAGTTACTGAATAGACCAGGCTGGCCTGGAAGTTACTGAATAGACCAGGCTGGCCTGGGGGTTCCTGAATAGACCAGGCTGGCCTGGAAGTTACTGAATAGACCAGGCTGGCCTGGAAGTTCCTGAATAGACCAGGCTGGCCTGGAAGTTACTGAATAGACCAGGCTGGCCTGGAAGTTACTGAATAGACCAGGCTGGCCTGGGGGTTCCTGAATAGACCAGGCTGGCCTGGAAGTTACTGAATAGACCAGGCTGGCCTGGGGGTTCCTGAATAGACCAGGCTGGCCTGGAAGTTACTGAATAGACCAGGCTGGCCTGGAAGTTACTGAATAGACCAGGCTGGCCTGGAAGTTACTGAATAGACCAGGCTGGCCTGGAAGTTACTGAATAGACCAGGCTGGCCTCCAACTCCCAGCAATCCTCTTGCATCAGCCTCTCAAGCAAATGGGATCGGGCATGGGTCACCATGCCTGCCTTTACCTGGGGTCCCTCTTAAGTCATAGTGAGACAGATGAGTAACCAGTGAAGCCGAGGGAGGGGAACAACAGAGAACTTGAAATGTGCTTTACCAGAGACCGGGACCAGTGTGCAAACATGATGGAAAGAGGAAGTGACCAGTGTACCTGGAAGCATAGGGAGAGACAGCTTCACAGGGAAGGTTTCCTCTGCTTTACAGCACTAAAGACATTTAAACACTTGCCTGGAAACAAAGGGAAGAGGAATGTTGGAATTTGAGGCAAACAGGAAATGTAGATAAATGTCATGAGAACTGATTGTCACTGGGGCATGAGCAAGTCATGGCTGGGTGTTCAAAGGGTACTTTCTTCTTCTTCTTCTTCTTCTTCTTCTTCTTCTTCTTCTTCTTCTTCTTCTTCTTCTTCTTCTTCTTCTTCTTTTTCTTTTTGTTGTTGGTTTTTCGAGACAGGGTTTCTCTGTGTAGTTTTGGTGCCTGTCCTGGATCTTGCTCTGTAGTCCAGGCTGGCCTCAAACTCACAGAGATCCACCTGCCTCTGCCTCCTGGGTGCTGAGATTAAAAGCGTGCGCCGCCGCCGCCACGACCACCACCCGGCTTCAAAAGATTTTTTTCAAAAACACAATAAACAAAGGAGACAAATACAATGGAGGAAAAGAATAAAGGAAATGATGTACAAATGTAACTAATTTCTTTACATTTTATTCACTTTTATTTTATGAGCATTGGTGTTTAGTCTGCGTGTATATCTGTGTGAGGGTGTTGGATCCCCTGGAACTGTTACAGAAAGTTGTGAGCTGCTATGTGGGTGCTGGGAATTGAACCTGGGTCCTCTGTAAGGGCAGACAGTGCTCTTAACTGCTGAGGCATCTCTCTGGCCCCCAAGTGTAACTAATTTAAACTTTAAAACTTATATAGGGAGCTAGAAGTGTAGCTCTGTGGTAAATGCACTTGCCTGCAAGCCTAGTGACGTGCTTTCCTTCCCCAGGACCCGTATGGTGGGAAGGGACAGATGAATCCTGATCGTTGTCTTCTGATCCATGTACCCACACACATACATGCACGGGCACACGTACACACACTAAATAAATAAACAAATAAGTAATAACAATAAAACAAAAGCATAAACATCTAATTCATGGCACAGGACTTGAGTACATTGAAATTCAAAATGGTTGTCTAAGAGAAGAGAATCGTGACTAATGTGTAAATTGCACCTAGAGCTCAGTAGAAACCAAAGGGAAGCAAATGAGTTGCAACACAGGCAAAAGATGAAAACGTTCCTGTGAGAGGCACGCCCGCCCTGCAGCAAATATCACAAAACGGTCATTGGTGACCAGGGAAATAAAAATGAGAGTCACCAGATACTGCTTCCATGGGCTAGTGAATGGAAAGGGGAAAATTATTATCTTTATATTAGAGAAATGAAGTATCTCCTTATTAACACGTGGCAGTGGAATACTGCCCAGGATAAGGCACAGGTATGGTGTGGCCTGGGGCACAGTTTGATGAGAAAGTTACTGCATTTCTGTGGCATTCTTCCCAGACTATGACTCAAGTTAGGAGGAAAATGTCAGGTATAAAAAAAAAAAAAATTCGAGGGCATTCTACAAAATACCTAACAAGTACTTTCAAAAATTTACAGTGTGTGTGTGTGTGTGTGTGTGTGTGTGTACGTGTGTGTACGAGCATGTGCCATAACCACAAGTGGAAGTCAGAGGACAACTTTCTAGAGTTGGCTCTCTACCATGTAGGTTCTAGGGATCAAGCTCAGGTTATCAGGCTTGGTGGCAAGAGCGTTTGCCCACCGAGTCATCTTGCCAGTCCCGAACTCGTATTCTTGAAGACTGTCAATCATAGAAACAAGGAAAACTGAAGAATAGTAACATTCCAGAGGGAACTGAGGAGATGTGAGGACCTAACACAAGGTGATGTCTTGGTTGGGATCCTGGAGCAGAAGGGGAACCAGTGAATCCAAATACAGTAAGGAAGCTTCATTAGTAATACTATGCTGCCAGAGCCGGAGTCATTGTGAGCCCTGCCCTGCTCTTGCAGAGGACCTGAGTTTGATTCCCAGCATCCAGGTGAGGATGCTCATAACCACATGTAACTTCATCTTCCTGTCTCAGACTTTCAAATCCTGTGATTACAAGCATGAGCCACCATATTACACTGACTTAAAAAAATATTTTTTTTAATAAATGTGGTTTTTTTTTTTTTTTTTTTTTTTTTTTTTAAGGTTTATTATGTATACAGTGTTCTGCCTGCGTGCCAGAAGAGGGCACCAGTTCTCATTACAGATGGTTGGGAGCCACCATGTGGTTGCTGGGAATTGAACTCAGGACCTCTGGAAGAACAGCCAGTGCCCGCTGAGTCATCTCTCCAGTTCCCCCCCCCCAAAAAAAAAGATTTATGAAAATCGTGTGTGTGTGTGTGTGTGTGTGTGTGTGTGTGTGTGTGTGTGTGTGTGTCAGAGAGAGAGAGAGAGAGAGAGAGAGAGAGAGAGAGAGAGAGAGAGAGAGATATCAGGTATGTGCAAGTGTGAGTGCAGGTGCCCTTGGAGTCCAGAAGAAGGTTGAAATTACAGACAGTCGTGAGCCACCTGATGTGGGTACTGGGACTCAAACTCGGGTCCTTTGCAAGAGTAGCGCTCACTCTCAACTACCGAGCCGCCTCTCCAGCCCTCCTTGCCCCGCGTTTTTGTTTTTGTCGTTGTTTTTTCTTTTGATACAGCGTCTTACTGTGTCAACTAGAATGGCTTCAAACCCATGGACATCCTCCTGCCTCAGCCTCCTTTAGTCTTTGCAATCATCGTACACTAACATGACACTATCCACTTGATCTATCCATGGACCAATGGGGAGACAGAAACAAACATGACTTACATCTGCACACTGTGATGCACAGCGGTTGACCGGACCCTCTGCTGGCATGTGCGTTATCATGAGGTGGCCACAGCTATAGCCGTTTCATAACATTCCCAGCACCTTTAATGAAAGGATTCAAGTGTTTGATTGAGTGTTTTGGGGAGAGGATGTGACCTAAGTGCGGAGAGCGAGCACACAGGGCCCACAGGAAAGGTCTGCAGACATTTCTTCTGGGTCAAGAGCAATGATATGATAACAAGTGAGGACATACACACACAAATTTTTTTTTTTCAAATACTGCACTTTATGTGGTGGTTTGAGTAGATATGGCGCCCATAGACTCATGTGTTTGTCTGGCCCACAGAGAGTGGCACTATTAGGAGGTGTGGCCTTGTTCGAGGAAGTATGTCACCATGGAGGCGGGCTTTGAGGTCTCCTCTGCTCCAGCTACTCAGTATGGCACATAGTCTCCTTCTGCTGCATGTGGATCAAGATAGAGAACTCTCAGCTCCCTCTTCAGCACCCTGTCTGCACACTGTCATGCTTTGTGCCATGACAATAATGGACTAACCCTCTGAAACTGTAAGCCAGAGTTGCTGTGGGCACAGTGTCTCTTCATAGCACTAGAAACCGTAACTAAGACACTTTATATTATTGTGATGCCAGGATTGAACCAAGAGTCCTCAGCAAGCTAGGCAAGCACTCCCACTGGACAGTACATTTTAATGAATGATCTTTAACAAGATAATGCTTATTCAGAAGTATTAGGTTCAGAGCAAGTGACGCAATGGCAGGACCAATCTCATCAATGCGAGGGTCTTCCTTCTAGCCTGTCCATTGTCTCTGCGATCGTGTGTACAAATTCACAGGGTTCTTTGTTTTGTTTTGTTTTTGTTTCTTGAAACAGGATTTCTCTGTGTAGCTTTGGAGCCTTTCCTGGAACTCACTCTATAGATCAGGCTGGCCTCGAACTCACAGAGATCTGTCTGCCTCTGCCTCCCCAGTGCTTGGATTAAAGGCATGTGCCACCACCGCCGCCATCACCTAGCTAAATTCACAGGGTTCTTCATCAAGGTTTCTCCTGCATATGAACACTCAGAAGGCTGAGGTAGGAGGACCATGAGTTTGATGTTTACCTGGGTTACCTTAGAGAAGTCCTAGAGCAAAAAATTCAAGCATTCAAACATGGTGGTGCACACACGTGGTCCCAGCACTTGGTGGGGAGATGGTGGGAAGGTCGTCTTCAGCTACTCAGGGAGTTTGGAAGTCAGCCTGAGCTACAGCAATTCTGTATCAAAATGAACTAAATAAGCTGGGAGTAGTGGTCAGACCTTTAATCACAGCACTTGAGAGGCAGAGGCGGTGGTTCTCTGTGAGTTCAACGCCAGCCTGGTTTACATAGGGAGTTCCAGGACAGCCAGGGCTACATAGTGAGACCCTGTCAGTCTCGGGGGTGGGGGAGTGGGGGAAACAAAGAGACAAACAAAAAAACCCAAACAGACACAAAAGTCTAAGTTCAGGACTTCAAGGCATATGGGAGAAACGATAAGTGACAAATTTAGGTGGTACCTGCCGGTACTGCTCCAAAGCTTATGTACATTTCCTAATTACCTTACCGTGAGCTTGGCACTATTGTGCAGCATTACTGTGGAAGAAACTTGGAGCAGACACTGATGACTCCAGGCCTTCTAACTAGCCTGTGGTGGTGCTGGGACAGGGTCTGGACAGTAATCATCTGTTAGGCAGCCCCAAAGCCTCCTGGGACTGTGCCCTAGCCACAGGCTGTCCCAGGATTATTTCCTGATCCTGTCAAGTTTTTATAACCTTCTCTCTATCCTAGGGGGCCTCACAGGTGGTATTTCCTGGTCCTCCTCAAATCTGCCCTCTCTTGAGCTGGCAGCCAAAGGTTTACTGAGGGCTGAAGAGAGGGAGAGGAGGATCAGGGTGCACCGGTGACTGGCTGTCTGGACTGGAAAGTACTGGAAAGTTTCTGGCTCTGCCTTTTCTTCTTTTTATTAATCTACACTGAGTCTGTGGTGTAGATTAAAGCCTGGCTGTAAATCTTAACACTGCTTCCTCATAGCAATGCAATCTTAGGTAAACAGCTTCAAGAATCCAAACTCTGCTTTTCCATCCATAAAGTGAGAATGAGAAGAATCACGACTGTGCTGTGCTCATTCTTGGCTATACAGCAAGACTTTGATCATTGACAAACATGGGCAGTTGATTTTCAATTCTCAGTGACTGAACGACTGTGACGCATTATTGATTCTGATCTTCTGGGGTTTTAGTACGAAGAATGGAACCCAGGACATTTTGTATGCTAGGCAAGCATTCCACCACTGAGCTATGCCCCCAGCCATCTTTTATATAATTTTATTTTATTTTTTGTGACAGTGTTTCTCTGTGTAGCCTTGGCTGTCCTGGAACTTACTCTGCACACCAGATGGGCCTCAAACTCACCTACCTCTGCCTCCCAAGTGCTGGGATTAAAGGAGTGTACCACCGCTACCTGGCTGCATATATATACATATACATACACACACACACACACACACACACACACACACACATAATTTTATTTTGATATAGGTTCTCACTAAGTTGCTCAGGCTAGTCTTGAGCTCACTCTGTAGGCCTGATTGGGTTGAACTTGCAATCCTCTTGACTCAGTCTCCAGAGAAGCGGCGATTACAGGCCTGAGCCAGCACCAGACACCAAGCCTGGCTGATTCTGATCCTTGACCTCTTCGCTTATCTCCATTGCAGCTAACGTTTGCCTTTCATCTGTTCCAGTGTTTTCTTAAAGTGCTAGAGATGAACCCAGGGCCTTGCTCATGCTAGGACATCTGCTCCCATAACACTCTCTGAAGCTTCCCCCCTTGTGTGTGTGTGTGTGTGTGTGTATAGTATATGCACACACGTGTAGTGTGTGCAGGTGCAGAAGCCTTGCACACGCAGAGGACGTCAGGTTTCCTGCTCTATCATTTTGTCTTAGTAACTGAGATGGAGTTTCTCACTGAACCTGGAGGCAGCTGGTGGCCAGCAGGCCCCAGCAATCCTTTTGTCTTGTCCTCCACAGTGCTAGGGTTAAACGTGTGTGGGGAGACTTGGCTTTCTTTCTTTCTATTTTATTTTATTTTAAATGTGATAGCTGGGGATTTGAATGCAGTTCAATGGGAATTTGAACCCACTAAAGCCATCTCTCCAGTCCGATTCTGGAGTCTTTTTTTTTTTTTTTTTTTTTTTTGGTTTTTCAAGACAGGGTTTCTCTGTGTAGCTTTGGAGCCTGTCCTGGATCTCGCTCTGTAGACCAGGCTGGCCTCGAACTCACAGAGATCCGCCTGGCTCTGCCTCCTGAGTACTGGGATTAAAGGTGTGTGCCACCATGCCTGGCTCTGGATTCTTTTTGGTCACCTCCCAGTGTCTGAAACTATCCCTGGAAAAATGTGAGGTTCAGAAAAGTCAGTAATGTTTTTACACTTAGTTGTCATATCATACTCTTGTGATTTGCAAGTATTGTTTTCTGGAAGGATTTCATATCCACAGGAAAATGCATAAAGTCGGGAGGTGGTGGCGACACCTTTAATCGCAGCAGAGGCAGAGGCAGGCAAATCTCTGTGAGCTCCAGGACAGCCAGGGAGGGCTGTTACTCAGAGAAACCCTGTCTCAGAAAAACAACAAACAAACAAAACCAAAAAGTGCACAAACTCAGAGTGCTTGGTGAGCTCCCACGATGTAGCTGCTTTTGGGAATCTTGGTGCAGACAATCTGACGAAGGAACGGGACACTGTCAGGACACAGAAGCTCATTTTGAGCTCTTGAGCCGCCACCCAGTCACTGTCTCCACGACCACTCCATGCCCCATGCCTGTGTTGCTAGCCCAGCCTTGTCGACAGGTCCAGAAGACTTGTCAAACTAAAATGAACCCCTCTAAGATTGGCTTGACTTTCTTGGCTTTAACTAACCCTTCTACAGCACAGAACAGCATTTCAATAATTTCAAAAATTCTCAGTTTGCCAGGTGGTGGTGGCCTACACCTTTCATCCCAGAACTTGGGAGGCAGAGGCAAGTGGATCTCTGTGAGTTCGAGGCCAGCCTGGGCTACAGAATGAGTTCCAGGACAGCCAGGGCCACACAGAGAAACCCTGTCTCGAAAAGCCAAAAAAGGAAAAACCAAATTCTCAGTCTGGGCTCAGTGGTAGAGTGCTTGCTTAGCATAAGCAGGGTTCTGTGTTCAAATCCTACTACTTAGGATAAAATGATTTCCAATGATTGCACCATACAGATGTAATTTCTTGAGCTTTCCAAATTCCAGTCATCACCATTCATTCAAACTTCAGTTTCAGCTGTGTGTGGTGGTACACAGTAATCCCACTTGAGAGGCAGAGGCAGGAGGATT
Source organism: Peromyscus leucopus (assembly GCF_004664715.2). Taxonomy (NCBI): domain Eukaryota; kingdom Metazoa; phylum Chordata; class Mammalia; order Rodentia; family Cricetidae; genus Peromyscus; species Peromyscus leucopus. The sequence continues at coordinate 134,121,714 of NC_051064.1, forward strand.
GCCAGAAATTAGAAGTCAGGCTGGGCTACATGGCAATACCCTGTCTCACAAAACAAAGAAGGTGCCATTTTTGGAAGCTGGGTTCTGCCTGCAGGTAATAAAAATCATTCTTTACTCTTTAAACCAATCAAACAAATAAATAGACTCTTAGTTTTTTGTTATTTCACTACTGCTATGGGTGGAAACGTGCCCTTTCAAAAGGAGTTGAAGTCTTACCCCTGCCCACCCCTCAATGCCTGTGAATATGGCCTTATTTAGATGAGCACCTTTTTCCTCTCTTTGAGACAGACTCTCCCTATGTACCCCAGACTGGTCTGGAACTCACTTTGTTACACAAGCTGAACTCTAGTCGAAATTCCTCTTTCCTTAGGCTCCCAAGTGCTGGCAGTTATGGGTGTGGGAGCCACTGCTCGTGGCTTAGATTGGACTTTTGAAGTTGATTAAGCTTAGGTAAAGTCATTAGGGCAGATTCCTAATTCAATTTGACTGGAGTCCTTATAAAAGGGAACATTTGGACCTAGAGACAGAGACAGGCAGGTTGGAGTTAGGCTGCCACAGTCAAGGGAACCCAATACACTGCCAGCAAAGCACCAGTCAGTGGGATGCAGTAACAGATTTCTGCTCACACAGCCCTTAGCACAAACCTACCCTGGTGAGCCTCTATCTCCATTGCAGATTTCTAGTCCACCCTTATTTATTTACTTATTTAACTTATTTTGTGGCGCTGGGCATTGAAATCAAGGCTTTGCAAATGTAGGCAGGCACTCTGCCTCCTAACCACGATCCTGCTCCTATCCCTTTCATTCTAAACATTTCACATAGATTACTTCACCTAGCCATCACGTTACCCGTTTGTTATAACTACTTATCTCCATGTTACAGTTGAGAAAGCTGTGAAACAGAGAAGCTAAGTAACTTGCTCAAGGTCACGTGGCAATGAGAAAATACTTTGAAGACAGTATAGTATTTCATTCGTGTTAGACTGTACTTTTTTTTTTTTTTTTCCCCAGTCTGGGTCTCGGCTTCCTCTTCTTACGTGATACTTCCTTCCCTCGGCGACAGGGGCCGCTGCACCGCGCGGCCGCTGACAGGTCTCTCTAGCCCGCCGCGCCGGCTGCTCGTTGGTGCCTATAAATGGCTGCGCTGTGCTCAGCGAGACATCAGTCCGCTGCCGCGGGACTGGGGGCCGTGTTAGGGCTGGAGGTGGAGCTGGAGCTGACCGTGAAGGAGCTGCCGCTGGGCCGGGGTGCACCACTGCACTGCACCGGGGTCTCAAGGAGGGGTGTGTTGCTGCTGGCTCACTGCGAGCCGCCTCCAGCCTGCGCCGAGGCGCCTTCCCGCCAGGCCGCCTGCCTCCGTCTTCCGCCTCCCTCCATTTCCCCGGAATCTCAAGCCCGGCGCGCTTGGACCCTGGCTCTCCTCTGGGTGGGGAAGCCTCAGCCTTTTTCCGGCTTTACTCCTTCCAGCCTTCTCTCTCCTTTTCCTGCAGTGGGTCTCACCCTTTTCGGTCCCCTCTAGCACAGGCTCCTTACCCCTTCCGTTTAGCCGAGTTCCAGCACCCCGGTGATTTTCCTTTGCTAAAGGTCCCATCCTTCCTTCCTCCTTTCCCCTGCCGGTGGTCCAGCCTATTCTGGCCCTTCCTCTTTCTTTAGGACGCTGTTTCCTCGGTTGCCTTCTCCCAGCCTGGAGTTCTAGATCTTTTGGGTTTCCTCCTTAGTTCCTCCAAGGTACTTGTCCCTTTTTTTTCCAGCTGGACTTTCAGATCGTGAATCTCTGGAAAACGAAAATACCTCTCTAAACATGAACTTTTCCTAGAGACTGCTCCAGTCTCTCTCTTCATCCGCAGACTCCTTGCTACCTATGTCCCAGGTCTTACACTCACTTCCCTAAGGGCTGAGGCCTCCCAGGCTGAGGGAACAGCATGATGCTCCGGTGGTCTAGCGTCTGGGGACTTTCTCCACCTCGGATCTTCCCCTCCTTGCTGCTGGTGGTTGCCTTGGTGGGACTGTTACCTGTTCTCAGGAGCCATGGCCTCCAGCCCAGCCCTACTGCCAGCACCATCAGAGGTTCTGAACCACCACGGGAACGCTCAATTGGGGACGTCACCACTGCTCCATCGGAGCCCCTCCACCGCCCAGACGACCACAACTTGACCAATGTATACATTGGACATGGCGCTAATTCACTTCGAAAGGCCTTTCCAGTCCTGGACATTGACTACTTACACGTGCGCACACCGTTCGAGATCTCCCTCTGGATCCTCCTGGCCTGCCTCATGAAGATAGGTAAGTCAGAGGTGTGTGATGGTGCCGCCGCTGCCGCCACCACCACCAGATAGGTGAGCTTCTTGCCCCATTTCTTACCAGATGTGGCTGCTCGGGATCTGAATGAACCCCTCCTGTGATATAGGCATCCTCCTTTTTATGTTTGGTCCTTAAACTCTGACTCTGGCTATGTGATCTGGTGGGACCTTCCAAGATGAGAGCTGGAATTATGTAGGGGGAAGGAAGGGACCAGGAGAATGCACAGCATTTGAAGATGGGATGCTTCTCATACTAGGTAGTTTCAGTAAAGCTTCCAAGGCTTGGCAGGTCTCATGGCTTGGATCGGACCTAGAGAGAAGCCGCTGCTGAGCTGTGTGTGAGACAGGAGGATCTTTTAGCAAGTGGCACTTTCTGCCCTGTCAACAGGAACCCGTGCGATTTATGACCTTCTTCGTGAGAGGGTGCTTCAGGACTTGGCCTGTCTAAGGATTTTGTATATCCTAAGAGACCAGGTATGGGAGACTTAGGAGTGTGGTAGAACATCAGGGATCACCAGAGTCTCATTTTCCTTCATCTCCAGAGTAGTACCTGTCAGCTTTGCCTACCAAGGCTGGTCAGATGCCCGAGGCAGGTTCCAGACCAGAAATGCCAACCATTATCCAGTTCATAGGCATTTCTAAAGGCCATTTTGGGGTGGCAGGAAAGTGGAGGAAGTTGAGGTTTGGTTCAGGTTTGTACCTGACTGATCGGAGATGTTGACTACTCAATGAAGGAGAAGGGGTAGGGAAGAGCTAGGTCTAAAGAGATTTCAGAATATTCTTTTTGGAAGAAGGGCATGGAAAAGCTGTTCCCTCCCCAAGGGTTGGGCACCGTGCCCAGCCTGAGCACCCTGTTCTGCTGGGTGATTGGTGGAGTTCTCCAGAGGCCGCAGAGCCCAGAAGTCCCTGGAGGTGGTGTCTAGGGGGCTTTGCAAGCTGCCTTACGTTTTTCAGTCCATTTTCAGCTAACTGTGAAAGGCACAAGGTACTGGGACTCTGCTCCCCTCTATACTTGAGATTTGGGCTTTGAGGAGTTAGAGACTGAGTGGGAAGCCTTGCAGCTTTCCCAAGGACACCGTTGCCAGACTGGTGTGCCCGGGGCAAGCTGCGGGAACTGACTGATGCCTCTGTTTTGATAGATCCAGGAGCTGGCTTCCCAGCGCAGGGCTTTGGTGCTGAGGCATTATAGTGGCGGCAGAGTTTGGCCGTGGAGTTGGGCCATCCGCACCTATACCCTGATGGCATCCAGCTTCCTGGAAAAAAGTCAAGGACTGAGCAAGGGGAACCCTGTGTACAGATTCTCACATAAATGCACGACCTTGAACAGCTGGGCCTTTCCTGAAGGTCTTTCTTTCTTGTGAAATAAGAATCTGAATTGCTGTTTATCTCTATCGATTGAGTCATGGACCTTGTGTCTGTATTTGCTGTAAGAACCTGAAGTGACCGTGATATGTCATTTGTCTGGAGGAGATACGAGACTTTTTAAGTGCTGTCTGTAAATTAACACCTCCCTTCTGCCCACTCGTGTCCCAGTGTCGGGAGCTGGTACATACACTGCAGATCTCTGGCTGCTGCTGGTAGGACCAAAAAGACCCCTCTGTGGAAACTTTTTCCCTGCAGCCCGGATGTAATAGCTTGTCCTAAGGGGCCCCGACTGGGCCTGACCTGCTTTGTCAGGTGTGGAGTCCGAGACCTGGGCAGGAAAGCAGGGTCGGGGTGCTGGCAAGAATATCAGTCAGGAAATGGAGTTCCCATCTCCCCTCCCGCTGTGACCTTGACCAATCATGCCTCCTTAGCCACGTCTGACATTTCTGTTGTTGCTCTGATTCTGGAAACCCCGGTAAAGCTCCTAACCTTGGACCTCAGTTTTCCTGTCATAAAATGGGAAGACTGGGTATGATCCCCCTTTGCAGTCCCAAAGGCCTGAGTATCTGGCTGGGAAAGGCAGTTTTCTGTTTCTGACAACAGGAGCCTTGGCACCAGGCCAGCCTGGGGCTAAAGGGGAGAGGGAATGTGAACAAAAGATCTCAAGGGTCCCGTTCAGATGGGGACAGTAGAAACCAGTTCTTCACCTTCACCGTGTAGCATTAAGGTTGGATTTGAGGTTGCAGTGTAGAAAGCGCCTACCATCCGGTGGTTTACATTCTCTGAACCTCAGTTTCTTGATCCTAAAGTGGGAAGTACAGGACAGAGTGTAGCTCAGTGGTAGAGAACATGTACGAAGTCCTGGGTTCCACTCCCAGTATGTGGGGGTGGGGGGCTAGTATCTAGCTGTAGTGTAGTGGTGTGATGCTGATGATGTAAATGAGTGCATATACAGTTGACTTTCTATATATAGGGAGTGCTTGGGGAGCAGCCACCGCCGCCGCTGTTAGTATTTTAGCCACCTAAGGCAGAAGCATCCCTACCTCCTATATCCTCTGAGACTGGAGCACGATATCCCTTAGCCCCGGACTGCCACCTGGTCCTTCCTTAAGGTCTCAGGGGTTTGGATAAGTCCACCTGACTTGATTCTCTGTCTGAACCCTGTGTAGCCCAGGCTGGCCTCTTCTTTCTCTTGCACTGCCTCCTTGGGCTGGTTGTGGGGAGAGGGGAGAGGGTGCCTTGAGGACAGGCTGGAGGCAGAGTAGTGTCCAACAACTATTTCAGGGTCTGGCCTGTCCTCTCCTCACCCCGGAGTGGGGAGGGGTCTTGGTGGAGTCCCCATCCTGTCAGCTGTGGGAGCTCCTTGCCAGGCGAGAGGCCCCTCTTTTACGAATGGAAAGTGCAGTGTGCAGTCTTCTTTCCCATCCTGCTTGTGTCCCAGAGCCCAAAGGGGAGCCTTGTGGAGACAGACATGGGGAGACAGGGCCAGAGTTAATGTTCTCATTGATGCCTCTGGGACTGCGGAGGTGACCTCGGGCCAGTCACTTCCCTGCTCTGGACCCTGTGTTTCTCTCTCTAGGAGTCTAGTCTTTTTCCTGGTGGGAGGAGGGTTAGTGGTTTAAGAGGAACTTAAATTATTAGGAGAACCAGAACTGGGAATGTAACTTAGTTGGCAGAGTGCTTGCCTATCATACCTGAGGTCCTGGGTTTGATTCCTAGCACTGCATAAAGCAAGTGTGATAGTAACACACTGTCATCTCAGCACTTGGGGGTGAGGAGGAAGATCAGAAGTTCAAGGCCATCCTCAGTTACAGAGTGAGTTTGAGGCCAGATACACAAGGCCCCATCTCAAATCCGTAAATAATAAATGTATGGCTGGATGAAGAATTGAGCGAACTGTGCTGAGACCTTTGGGTCGGGCCGTTCTCCTCCCCCCTCATGTACTGTGGTTTGGCTCTTGCATGAATTCTGCTTTGTCCCAGTTCATCTGACTCTCAGGGAGAAGCTCTCTGTACCCCAGCTCACCACTGGCAGCACCCCCTGTTGTCTGCCCATGTTCCTGACCTGGAGCCTCTGGCAGAGGTTCAGATGCCTATAAAGCAGGTATTCATTCATCTTGTCCCCTGATTAGGGACAACAAAAGACTTCTTTTGTCTCTTTACATCGTATGATGTTTTGGTTTTGGTCCTTGCAAGGTATATGCTGCCGTTTCCTCCTTAGGACGAGTTTGTGAATAGAGGGACTAGGGAATTATTATTGTCCACTTCACACAAGCAGATGTGAGCCTGGTGGTCTATAAAAGTGAGACCCGGCCCTACCTCTTCTACTTCTCAAAAGGAAGCTTAAAGGTCACCTTGAGGCTGTCTCAACCCCCGATGGGACTCCACAAAGAAAAATGACCTTTCTCTCCTGGGAAAAACAGCTGTCTGACTGGGATGGTATGAGGGAAGTCAGCCAGAAGCTCAGCATCTGGGCCAAAAGGCCTCAGGTAGTGTGTTTCCAGGTGTGCCAGGGCCTTTGGAGGGCCTGGGCTGGTCACATGATGCCCGAGACTCACCTTTCCTCTCACCTCAGCCAGTCCAGTCCAGCACCTGCAGCTGCGCCCTAAGGAAAGCCCTGGTGAAACCTTGCTTTGCTCTCTGCCCTTGACCCGTGTCTCTGGACTTGCCTTGCCTTATTAGTGAGCTGACCACACCATCTCACTTTCTGAGTGTGAGTCTGAGGTAGAGGTTGACTTGGGGTGTCTGGCTCACTATGTTGGCTTCTAGAGCTTATTAGACCGCCCCCCCCCCCCCCCCCCCCCCACGGAAGTCAGCTTTGTTACTGTACCAAAAATACTGAATAGAATCTGTGTATAGGAAGAGAAAGCTTATTTTGGTTCACAGTTTTGGGGTCTCACAGATTAGCTGGTCCATTGTTTGCCTACGGAAGGGGTGACACTTGATGGCAGGACTGTGTCTGGGAAACCCGAGCCAAGGAGAAAGATGAGATGCCATCATCCCCTCAAGGACATGCCATTGGACCGAAAGGCCTGCTAGGCCTCTTTCCTTACATTCCCACAACTTCCAGTAACACCACTCTGGGCCTCTGGGGACTGTTCCAGGTCCAGGTTGTCTTCCTAGCCCATGCCAGCCTGCGGCAGCTGCTCCCCCTCCCGCCCCTTCTCCCATACTGCTTCTCCCAGTCGGCATTAGGCCTGGCCTGCCCTGTACCATCTTCTGTTGTTGGGGAGTGTGTTCTAATAATAATTACCGTTTATCGAGGATCTGCAGAGCAGTGTCGGGGACTCCGTAAAAGTAATCTTACTTAATTCCCACTGAAGTCTTAATAGAGAAAGGCTGCCTCTGTTCTTCAGATGAGGAAACAGCTCAGGGGTTCTCGGCGACGCTGAATTGCTCTTCATTTTCTGTTGGTGTCTTGGCCTCCTGGCGGGGTGCAGCTGCGTTGACTGTCTCTCTCACCGCCCTCAGCTGGTGCATTAGGCGCTGTGTGGAGTGGTGGTCAGCTCCCTGCACCTGCACCTGACAGGCCTCCATCTGAGGGGGTGGCATGCCCACCATGGGAGCCCTCTTCCTACCCAAGAGAGCTGGAGGTGTTTTGTGTCCAGCTTTAGGCCTGTCCTCTAAGGCTGCTGAGCCTGTGTGGCTGCACACAGACCCTGTGCTGGCCTGAGTCTGTTCCTTGTTCACGGGTGTGTGTGTGTGTGTGTGTGTGTGTGTGTGTGTGTGTGTGTGTCCCACCTGGCTCCTCGCTGCAGCGGCTCTTAGCTGTCTGACGGAGCTTGCTTCTCTCCTGCTGGTCCAGAGGGTGACAATTGAAAGGGGATTTCCTTTAGCCAGAGGGGGTGGCTAGTCTTGTGACTCTGACCTCCTGACCTTGAGGAAGAATGTACCAGGCTGCTCTTAGTTGCCCTCAGGGCCCAGTGGCATCCTCTGAGAGGCACCCTCTGTGATGGGGGCAGGTGGCACAATTTTCTTTAGCTCTAGAGGCAGTAGTAGTAGTTCTTATTAGTACTGTGATTTGTTTCCAAAGCACTTGCATATACAATACTTAATTTTATCTTTTGTGGCTAAGGAAACTGAGTCTTGGGTTGGGACCTGCCTGAGGTAGGGGAAAGGAGTTGTTCCTGGACTGCTAGCCCAAGGTCCTGTCTTTTTTCCTGCCTGGCCAGCAAGCTGGGATTTTTTTTTTTTTTTTTTTTTTTTAAACAAACAGGGTTTCACTCTGTAGTCCTGGCTGGCCTCCGAGAGCTCTGCCTGCCTCTGCTTCCCAAGTGCTGGTGTTAAAGGTGTGCGCCACCACACCTGGCCACACTGGATGTTAGTAAAGTTCCAGCCAGCAATGGTGGCATAGGCCTTTTAAGTCCAGCACTTGGGAAGGAGGCAGAAACAGGCAGAACTCTGGGAGTTCAAGGCCAGATTGGTCTACATGGTGAGTTCCAGGACAGCCAGACCTTGTCTCCAAAATTAAAAAAAAAAAAAAGAAGAGATCCAAAGTGGCTTTAGGAGAGAAATGACCAGGTGCATCCATGTAGGTGACGTGGTGGCTGTTAAGAAGGCTAGCCTTCCCTCCCTTGGGAAGGGAGGGCTGTAGGTGTGGGTGCCCAGGGCAACGAGGCTTTCCCTGGCCTCCGATGTGCTCTGGAAAGTGCGCCACTGAAGTCAGACCGAGGCTTGCCTCCTCACCTCCCTAGCCTGCAGAGCAGCAAACCTTTGAGATGAGAGAGGGTGCTCCTCCTCTCTTCGGGTGGGGGGTGGGAGGCTCTCCCACCCCCCACCCGAAGGGAGAGGAGGAGGAAAGAAGTGAAGTTCATGGGAAACTGGCTAGAAGTGGGTGTGAGTGCAAGAGGTCTGACCTCAGATCAGGTTTTCTTTTTCTTTTGGTGTGGGGATTGAACCTGGGGCCTTGCCCGTGTTGAATGGGGTGGGGGTGGGGGGCGTCTCTACCACTGATTCACACCCCCATCCCCCAGCTCTGGTCTATGTCAATCCTCTGATTTTAGGCAAAGTACAGTATCTGAGCCCATTTCCCAATTCGTGATATTTTTGTTAAATGGTTGTTAATTTTATTTTTACTTTTTAGCTGTTTCTTATTAAACTCCTAGTTTAAAGACTGCTGGGTACTTGCACAGTTAAAAACATTGAAGCTTAGCTCTGGCCAACTTTGGAACCTGTGTTTTTTAGTGTCATATCTTAAGTTCAAAGGCCTTTTCAGTGTAGAAATTTCATTTTCCCCATAATCATTCTGCACTGGAGGGCTGAACGCCTTGGCAATTCTCTCTGGCTCAGTTTTTAAAAAGGGTTTAGGGAAAACTGACCCACTGCAAGGTCCACAATGAAGAACTAGTCCATCTCAGAGGTGGTGACATTCACACACACCCAGGAATGATGGGGACCTGGAGCTAAGGGGCCCCAGATGTCCTCTGGGAACAGCAGCCAGTACACAACCTGCAGCTGGGCTCCTTCCCTCCCGTCAGCCCCCCACCTGCGTTCCTTCTGCAGGCAGAGGAGCCTGGCTCAGCACAGGCAGGGCCTGGGTTACTCCTGAGTCATCAACCGCCCGCCCGCCCCTGTGGGCTCCTGCAGCTCTCTCTCCCTCTGCAAATGTCTGAGTCAGATGAGTCTCCCCAAGGTTGTCTGCACACACCGCACTGGGCCAAACCGTCTCTTTAGATGCCAATAAACATCAACTGATACTTTAGGCAGCCCGTGATTATATGTGGGTATTTTTAATCTTATGGGCTAATCTAATTTTAACTGAACTAAGTTTTGGGTTGGCCTGGATCAGTGGGCTGCCCCTGTTCTCTGGAATCATGCTGATTTCATTTCCTTCCACCTAAAGCTCATCCAACACGTAGGACTGGTTTTGGTGTTTATTGGGCCAGACTAAGCCCTGAATTCTAATAACTGCTTGCCAGAAATCAGGAGTCCCCGGATTATGGATTATCCCAGTACTTCCCAGAAATACACGTCTTCTGGTGCTGGAGGGCTAGGGTTCCTTCCCAGGCCTGGGGGTCCACTTACCTCCTAAACCAGAGTGGCTCATCTGTAATGAGAGGATTCTGTGTGAGACCAGCTCACTGAAGGAGGGGGGATGATATCACAGGTTTATGTGAGACAGCCCGAAGTTCACCGAAACAATGAATAGCTGACACCACTCGCATAGCCCGTGCGGCATGCCGGGTAAAGCTTGAGAAGGCTGTCTTTTGCGCTGGTCAGCCTGAAGAAAGAGAGGCAAGAAGAGGCACACCAGTGGTAGTCTGCCTGCAGGCTTTCAGCTCGTGGTCCTTCAGGCATTAGGAGAAGTAAAGCTGGGCCCTGCTCAGTAGGCGCTTCCAGTCTGCTCAGGACCGGACGAGATGAGACAAGACTTGACAAGGAGTGGATGTGTCTGAGGGCTGGGGAGACTCCTGGCAGAGGGCGAGTTGAGAGGGAGTAGGCAGTCCCTGAGGGCTGTGGTAGTAGAGGAGCCTTTCCAAAAAGATGAGGTGGAACCTGAGCAGAGTCCTGGAGGGGACAGAAGTAGAGCAACATGCTGTCCTTAGAAGCTGACCCCCATGAGGGCGAGTATGGAAGCCCCTTGAAGACAGGACCTGGGCTAACTTTCCCTCTGCCCTCTTGGAGCGCTCTCTCTCTCTCTCTCTCTCTCTCTCTCTCTCTCTCTCTCTCTCTCTCTCTCCTTTTTCTTTCTTTTCTCTCTTCTTTTTCTTTCTTTCTTCCTTTGTTATGGTGTCAGCAAAAGCCAGAAAAGCTGCTTGACAGATTGGAAGTGAGCGGTAACCCTGTGAGCATTCACTTTCTTATTTGTCTCTGGCACACAGAAAGGGCTCTGTAAATACTGGGGGATGAAGGAGGGAGGGAGGGAGGGGGCACATGACCGCCTTCCCTGTGGAGACAGGGTCCATACAGAGATTGGGGTACACTAGAGACCAGGTTGCTCAGAGAGGAGGAGAAAGGGAGTCCAGAGGCTCTTTGGTGGCCGCTGAATGGCAGGCCAGATATTTAACTGAAAGTGACTCAGGTGTCCGTTGGCATCTGAGTGATGCCGTGGTCGCTGCCTCCTCTGCATGGCTGTGATGCCGGTTGCAAGGACCTCTGCTCTGGGCTGGGTGGGGTGTCTCTGGGAGGATCTGGGTCTGTGTGGTCTGCCCTCAGTGTGTGTGTGAGTAAAAGTGAGCTACCAGAACCTCCACAGGGAGCTGCTGAGAGCGCTGATTGAATTAGGTTTTTCCTGAGAAGATTCCTCAAGCCATAAACTGCTCTATGCCTGAATTAATGAGACCAGCGGCCATAAACCACATAAGAAGGCATCTTGTTAATTTATAGTCATACCTGGACAGGTTAGTTATGGCTTCTCTTTGTTTGTATGTGGATTGGGTGTGGACTGGGGCCAGAATCTTCCTTTTGCAGCAGATTTATTTTTATACAAATAAAATAAGAGCAGCATAGTAAAATCCAACACCGGTCCAGGAGGGGATTAAGTAAAACGTGAACGTCTCCCTGCTTAGCTCCCTGACCACTCTCCTTCACCTCCCAGATGTTGCTGCTCAGCTCTGTTGTACGTCTTTTGCAGATTCCTCCACGCTTGTGTGAGCTTATGTGCATCTAGGGCAGATTTGGTTTTCCTGAAGCCACAGCTCCAGGCTGTGACCTGGGACTTGACCCCCAGTACTGACGCTGCCTCTTTTCAGCGTAAGTACTTTGGCTTTCTTGGACTTTGACTTTACTCTCCATTTCACTGTGAAGAGGCGCTGTGGGGGCCTTGGAATCGGGAGGGAGCCCCTGCTTGGGTCAGGCCAAGGCAGACTGAAACACTTGGTAGGGAAAGTCTACAAAGTTCATCCTTTGTGGGTCAGTCAGGGTTCCCATAGATAGATCTCAGGCCTCAAAGCACAGAATTCTCATGTATAGGTTCACGGTCATCTCCGATTCTAAGATTAAAGACATGGGTCCAGAGGAGAAGAACAGTGTGTCAGGAGGAGGCTCAGGCAGGGAATTGTGTGGTGCAGGGTGATGCTGGAATATGAGAGGAGATGAGAGAGAGAAGCTTCTGGAAGGAGATGGTCTGGAGAGGTGACCAGGGCACAGCCTCTCAAACTATGGGGTTTTGCAGCTGAATGTGGTCATGAAGCTTGATAAATTTCATAACAGTGGGTTTCCAAACATAACACCAAAAATTAGTTCAAAATCGAATGTGTCGTCGTCAGCCCAGGGGTCTGTCCAGTGCTCCTTCCCCTCTTCCCCTGGGCTGCGTTGTGCATCCTCACCAGAAACCCTGCTTTGGTTCCGAGTGTACAACGTGCTCCATTTTGCGGTGTGTGTGTGTGTGTGCAGTTGTGATGGCCACGAAAGCCATCACACACTGCTGGGAGCATCCTGGCTCCAACTCTAGACTATTGTGTCATTAATTGTAGTGGGGGTGGCTTTTCTTGTTTGAGACAAGGTACTAATGTATCCCAGGCTGTTCGCAAAGTTACTCCAAGGATGGCCGTGAACTTCTGCAACTGGCCTATGGAGTGCCGGAGATGAAACCCAGGGCTTCTCTTCATGCCAGATGTACCGTTTACTTTTCTATACCTGTGATAAAGCAGCATGATCAAAAAAGACTCATAGAGGAGGCTGGGGTTCCATTCTCAGCACCACGTGGTCTGTAATCCCAGCACTCAGGAGGCAGAGGCAGGGGCAGGTGGATCTGTGAGTTCAAGGCCAGCCTGGTCTACAGAGTTTCAGGACAGGCTCCAAAACTACAGAGAAACCCTGTCTCAAAAAACAAAAACAAACAAACAAAAAACAAGCAAAAAACCCCCCACAAATAAATAAATCTTTAAAAAATGACTTATACCAGAAAGAGGTTTTTTTTGGCTTCTGGCTCCAGAGGGAAGCCTCCATAACGGCAGCGGAAGCATGGCAGCAGGCAGACGGCTAGAGCAGGAACTCAGAGAGCCGCCTGCCTCTGCCTCCCAGTGCTGGGATTAAAGGCGTGCGCCACCACCACCCGGCCTTAAAGTCTGCCCCAAATGACATAGTCTTCCAGCAAGGCTCTGTATCCTAATGGTTCCAGAACCTTCCCAAACAGCACCAACTGGAGACCAAGTGTTTCTCGCTCAGACCAGGCAAGCGCCCCACCAGCCGAGCTGCCTCCCGTCCCCCTCAGTTTGTTTTTTTTTTTAAGGAAAATTTTATTATTTATTTGATTAATTTTTTGGTTTTTCGAGACAGCGTTTCACTGTGTAGCTCTAGATGTCCTGGGACTCACTTTGTAGACTAGACTGGCCTCGAACTCACAGAGATCTGCCTGACTTTGTCTACCAAGTGCTGGGATTGAAGGTGTGCGCCACCACCGCCCAGTAGAACATTTTATTTTTATCTTGTTATTTGTGTGTGTGTGTGTGTGTGTGTGTGTGTGTGTGTGTGTGTGTGTGAGACATATGTGGGTGTCTGCAGAGGCCAGGAAAGGGGTCAGATCCCTGGGACCTGGAGTCACAGGCAGTTGTGAGTACTTAATGTGGGTGCCGAGAGCTGAACTGGGCCCTCTGAAGAACAGCGGTGCTTTAAACCGCTGGCCCAGCTCTCTAACCCCACCTCCCATTGTTGTTTGTTTATTCATTCACTCATTTGTTCATCCCTGGCTGACCTGACACATACCATGCAGTCCAGGCTGACTTTGAACTGAGAGCAGTCCTCCTGCCTCAGCCTCCCTGCTGTTGAGATTACAGAAGCGACCATACTTAGCTAATTGCAGTTGTTGTTGTTTTTACTATACATAAAAATTTTCTGTTCTCATATAAATATAGTGGTTTAATTATGGAAAACAAAGACTTAATATTTCCCTGCCATCATTCCTCAGCATGTAAAGTGGTAAATTGGTACATCTTTGGATTGTATTGTGATTGTGGCAAACTATTTGATTTTGAAATTGCTGTTTGAGTTAATTTGAATTTCATTAAAAAAAGAAGAGGAGGAGAAGGAGGAGTCTGGAGAGAGAGCTCAGTGCTTAAGAGCTGCTCTCTTTTTTTTTGGTTTTTCGAGACAGGGTTTCTCTGTGTAGCTTTGCGCCTTTCCTGGAACTCACTTGGTAGCCCAGGCTGGCCTCGAACTCACAGAGATCCGCCTGCCTCTGCCTCCCAAGTGCTGGGAGGCGTGCGCCACCACCGCCCAGCAAGAGCTGCTCTCTTAGACGTCCTAAGTTCAATTCCCAGCAACCACATGGTGGCTCACAACCATCTGTTATGAGATCTGGTGCCCTCTTCTGACCTGCAGGCATACATACAGATAGAACACTGTATACATAATAAATAAATCTTAAAAAAAAAAAAAAAAGAAGAAGACGACAATCTAGTGAATTTTGGACAGGAATTTGGACAGAATTTCCAACAATTTCTGAAATGGCCCTAAACATTTGGTTATTCTGTCATTTTATACCACACATAAACTTGTTTATTTAAAAGAACAATTTAAAAACCACATTTGTCCATTTACGTATGTGGGTGCACGTGTATGGTTGCACACATAGAGAACAAAGGACCTTCTTTCTCCATCATGTGGGTCCCGGGGATTGAGGTCAGGCTATCAGGCTTGGAGGCAGGTGCTTCTTTCTACTCACTGAGCAATCCTGCTCACCCCAGGGTATAGCCCGAGCTGGATTTGAACTCATGAACTTCTTGCCTCTGCCTCTTCAGCATATCCTTCCTGTTGGCGTGTGCCACCACAGCTGGTGGTACTGTATATTTATGCACAGCAGCATTCTTAGAATTGATGATTACAAAGTTGAAGTATTGATCAACTCAGAAAAACAATGAAGATGCTCTATGTTCTGCAGTATCAAATATTCAGTCAGAATTTAACTTGACCAGCCATCTCATTAGCTTGTAAATCTGTTATCTTTAACAAATAGTAGAATTACATGTATGTACTGAACAAGTGTGTGAAAGTGAACTTGTCTTTGTTCTGTGCGTGTGAGTGTTCGGCCCGCTGTTCATGCACCACGTGTGTCTGGTGCCCACGGGGCCCAGACAGCGGCGTTGGTCTTCTGGCACTGGACTTGCAGACAGTTGTGAGACACTGGGTGGTGCTGGGAAGAACAGCCAATGCTCTTAACTGCTGAGCCATCTCTCCAGCCCTCTTAAAATAAATTTCTGTGTGATTTCTTATCAGTAAATGTTTTGTTTTGTGTAACTTTTATGTATTTATATACCTAGGCTCACATAAAAACTTCTTCAGCAAAGGAGTTACAATGGGAAAAGTTTTTTTTTCTTTTTACTAAGTACATTTTGTCATTTATTTTACATCCTTCTGTTGTCCCCCACCCCCTCTCGGCTCCCCTCTGCCCCTCCTTCATCCACTCCTCTGTTTCTGTTCAGAAAGGGGCGGGCCTCCCATGGGTGTCAACAAAGCATGGCACATCAGGTTGAGGTAGGACTAAGGTCCTCCTGTGTATTGAGGCTGGGTGAGGCAACCCAGTATGGGGACCAGGTTCCCTGAGCCCACTGCTAGGAGTCCCACAAAAAGACCATGCTACACAAGTGTCACACGTATGTAGAGGGCCTAGGGCGGTCCCAATGGGAAAAGTTTAAGAAGCCTTGCTCTCGGGGAGAAAGGAACATTCCTGGCGAAGGGCGTCTAGCCTAGGTGGAAGAATGGACAGAATAACTGCTGTCCTGGGACTCTCTGTGGAGACCAGGCTGGCCTTGAACTCTCAGAGATCTGCCTACCTCTGGCTCCGGAGTGCTGGGACTAAAGGTATGAGCCACCACACCTTGCCGTTTTCTGCTTGGGCTGTCACAGGGGGAGAAGGCCAGGAGTGGCCACAGATTCTGAAGGCCAAGTGCTCAAGTCTTGTGCTGTGGAAATTAGAAAGGGTGAAGGACTGCCTTCTGGTAGGGTTCCCTGGACACTGTGGTACCTGATCCTGAGAGGAGTAGAATTTCAAAAATTAATGCAAAAAGAGCGAGCCATGTCAGGAGTGGGGGTTTCCTGGAGGGAGAGAGGCCCGTGACTGCTAAGTAGAGAAGGCTTTTCTGCACTGGGAAACAAAGTGATACCACTGGGCTCTTCCTGCATGGGGCCCTTGGGAAGGCCAGGTTGCCATGGTGAGCCCAGCTCACACCTTAGGTGTGACTCAGTCCTCTCCCTCTTTTCCCTAAAATGTTTGGGGCCCAAACACACCTCTCAGACCCTGTAAGAGGAAGCAGCCACCATGGAGATAGACTGAAGGGATCACCTCAGAAGGTGGGTAGTCTTTGAGGTTACATGCTAGGTCTCTGTTGTTTCCTAGACCAGGACTCCTGTTCTCTGTTCTCATCTTGCTTCTGGGAGGTACAAAGAACCTTTTCATAGTCTGTGGCTCCCAGCCCCAAAGGGAAAAGAGACATTTTGATGTAGTCCCCTTGCTGTTCAGTTGAGACCAGGGACGATTGGCCTTGGGCCACATGATCATTAATGGCAGAAACAGGGTTCTTTCCTGGTCTTTAACACAGGCCTCTCTAGGCCGTGGGACTGGAGGAGGGGCTGTGATCTATGCCTGGATGTAACAAGCATCTATTTTTCCAGGGGGATTGTTAAGCCTAAGGAAGGGCGGTACCTCTTCAGGGACCAGGAAACTGTTAGGTATTGGCCACACTGGTCCTTACCCATTGAATCTTTTAGATCGTGTAGTAATCACAAGTCAGTGCTGAGCTGAAGTGCTCTGTGTTTTTTGTGTTTCAAGACAGGGTTTCTCTGTGTGGCCCTGGCTGTCCTGGAATTCCCTCTGTAGACCAGGCTGGCCTCAAACTCACAGAGATGTGCCTGCCTCTGCTGGGATTAAAGGCGTGCGCCACCACGCCTGGGTAAGTGCTCTGTTTTTTATAGCATTTTTACCATCAAATAAGAGCCTGTCTCCTGGGTTCTGGGTCAGGCCCGTGAGAATCCAGATGTTGTACTAGGTAGGCAGGGTGCCAGCATGGGGCAGAGCCAGTTACATAACCAAGCAAGTCCAAGACCAAGCTCACAGCTAGATGGAAGAAGAGAAAAGGACAGGCACTCTCCCACCCCACCCTCCCTGAGCCTGTCCTGTCCAGCTGCACAGAGACTTTTAAAACTGCTTCTCTTGTCAAGCTCAGGGGTCTTGAGGAGTGAAGGGGGGAGATGGGGCGAGTGGGTGAGACTTGAGGTGCACATGGAATTCAGTAGGCATTGGGAGCGGGGAGAGAAGACAGACCTGCCCACTGGAAGGGTCAAGACGCCTTGTGAGCTAGGCCCTGGAGGGTAGTTCCGGTGTGTATGAAACTGTATGAAACGCTTGTCAATCTCAGTCTCCCTGGGCATCACTTCAAGTTCTTCCTGGAGTCGGAACCATTAGGTTGCTGAAAACTGCCCCGAGCAGTTCTCCAGTTCTCTGTGGAAATAGTTGTGGTGATTCGGGTCACAGACTCTGCCCCCCAGCCTCAGATCTCAGCTCTGCTGGTCTGTCATGCCATGACCCTGAATGAGTAAGTCATCGTCACCGAGTCTCAGTAGTCATTTGTGACACAGTGTGACAGTTAACTTCCAGGGCTAGCAGGAGGACACTGGGAGAGGACCGGCATAGACGGCTTGTACAGAGTAAATGGTGACTCCTGGGATCAGGAGAAAAGGAGTGTTGGCTGACTTCCCACTCAGAAGGGTGTTGGTGTCCTGCTGAGTGGGTGTGTCCAGTGGTGTGCTGAGCACAGGCTGATGTGGCAGTGGGTAGAGGACACAAGCCTTTCAATGAATGTGCATACCCCTAAGCATACATTCCCTACAGGGCAGGGAACCTTGTGTGCGTGCGTGTGCGTGTGTGTGCGTGTTGGGGATCCAGCCCAGATCCCCATCGGGCTAAGCATGAGCTCTATCACTGAGCTGAACTTCATGCCCAGGAAGCCTTTTGAGGAAGATGCTCTTGCCTTAGCTACCCAGCTGAAGTAACAAGACTCATTCCCCGAAACATCTAATGAGGAGGGCATGGTTTTAGCTGGCGGATGAGTATGTAGCTATAAAAGCACTCAATTTCACAGAGCAGTTATTTTTGTTTGCGTGTTTTGTTTTTCTCAGACAGGATTTTGCTCTGCATTTCTTGCTAGTCTGGAGCTCACTGTGCTTCTCCGGGCTGGCTGGAACTTGTTTTATCCTCCCAAGTGCTGGGATTATAGGTGTGAACCACCATACTCAGCTCAGATAGTGGTTGTGTGTGTGTGTGTGTGTGTGTGTGTGTGTGTGTGTGTGTGTGTGTGAAGGGCGGGGCCAGTTGCTCTGCACCTTATTTTTTGAGACAGGGTCCTTCCAGTGCTGGTATTACAGACATGTGCCACCATGCCTGGCTTTTTACATGGGCACTGGGGGTTCAAAGTCAGGGTTTAGGACCGCCCAGCAAACACTTTGCTGACTGAACATCTTTTCAGTGCACTTCCCCCTCTTCTTGCTTTTTTTTTTTTTTTTTTTTTTTTTTTGTGACTAGGTTTCCTTGTACAGCCCTGGCTGTCCTTGAACCCAGAAATCTGCCTGGCTCTGCCTCCCAAGTACTAGGATTAAAGGTGTGCCTTTAATCACCACCTCCCGGCTTCTTTTCTCCTCCCTCCCTCCCTCCCTCCCTCCCTCCCTCCCTCCCTCCCTCCCTCTTTTCTTTTTCCTGTAAGTTCAAGGCCAGACTGAGCTACATAGTGAATTGCAAAACAGCCTCAAATACTGTGTAAGCAAAGGAAATGAAGATTCCTTCCCCTCCTGCCTCCATCTCCTCAGTGCTGAGGAGTGCCCCACTGCACCTGATCTTTTATGGTGCCAGAGATCAGACCCAGGGCCTTATACTTGTCAGGCAAGCACTCTGTCAACTGAGTTACATCCTTAGCCCATGAGGTAATAGTTTTTTGTTTGTTTGAGGCAGGGTTTCTCCGTATAGTTTTGGTGCCTGTCATGGATCTCGCTCTGTAGACCAGGCTGGCTTTGAACTCACAGAGATCCTCCTGCTTCTGTCTCCCGAGTGCTGGGATGAAAGGCGTGCACCACCACCACCACCACCACCACCACCACCACCACCACCGCCCGGTGAGATAATAGTTTTTAACAGCCCCAGATCCGAGTGCAAGATGATCTGTGCCAATGTTAAGGTGGAAAGCTTTGCCCCTTTTCAGTTTAATCACCGTTCCTACGCCTCAGTTTCTTTGGTCCAATAGGGGGTGTCTGTAAAGCTCTGAACGTACTGTGAGAATTGGGAGCTGCTCCTGGTCCTGCCACATTAGAAGAGGATGCTGTTAGGTATGTGACCTGAGTGTCATCATTACTCAGGGTAGAGGTACAAGTGAGAGTGTGAGCTGGATTGGATGGTTTTGTTGTGAGTTAGGAGTGGAGAGACAGCAAGCATCGATTTCTGCTGAGAACTGCCTGCTGGGGATGGAAAGCTGAGTAAGAATAGTCACTCAGGGGAGAAGCTGGCGAGTAAACAGGCATTTGGGGTGTGCTGTGAAATACCACAGGGGGGCCCACAGAGGCCTGGTACAGTGTGTGTGTGTGTGTGTGTGTGTGTGTGTGTGTGTGTGTGTGTGTCTCATCTTCCAGAGCGTTGAGCTGGGTCCGGAAGGTGAGGTGTTTAGTGCTCAGCTTACCTGGAGGGAGGATGGGAGGGAAGCGGCAGGCAGTGAGATGATGCAGAGCCAGGGGTGATGGTGACTGCCATTTGCTTCAAAAAGTGCTGATGCTTAAACAGGGTCTCCCTGTCTGTCCTTGAACCCTTGGCAGTCCCCTGCCCTACTCTACTGGATGCTGTATTTACGAGAGTGACCCAGCACATCCAGATGGCTTGCTTTTGAAACCCACTGGGACAGGTCGAACCCTCCCCCAAACAGCCTCACCCCCTGCCTAGCCAGGCAGAGAAAGCAGGAGTACCCAGTCATAGATGAGCTTGGGGAGAGGCTGTGATGTGTTGTCCGTAGACCGGGAAGAGGGAGCCGCCTTGACCAGCCTTGCCAGTGCCCGCTCTTGTGCTGAGGTCTCCTCTTAGTGCATAGCTGTCCATTTGCATGGCGTCCTTGAGCAGATCAAGTCAGGGTGTTTGCCTTTATCCAGCTTATAACTACCAGAAAAACGACGCAGGATAATTTAGCACTTGGGGATTGCTGTGCTACTGTTCAAAGCATGGAAGCCCCTAGAGAGGGAAGAGATGTGACTGGAAAGCCCAGCCAGCCTCAGTGTAAAGCAGCTTCAGCAAGTCCTAAGCAAAGAGGTAGCAATCAGGAGAGGCCTGGGACACTGTCCAAGACTGAGCAGCTGGTGTGCGTAGCCACCCGAGGGGACGCCCGTCTAGCTTGAAGCATCTGCGTTGGCGTGCTGGCAAGTGACGTTAGGTAGGTTGGAGTGGACTGGGCTTCTGAGCATCTGGAATTCTAGTCAGGGGGCTGTAGCCTAGGTCAAAGGTTCCTCCTTCACTGTTTCCACACCTATTACATCTTAGGGTGACTCTGGCCCCCAGGCCTGTCTGTAATGAGGCGATCACAGAGAAATGTAAACCAGAACGTGGTGTTCCCGCTGAAGATAATTCTGATGCTTCCTCTTGAACTCAAGACAAAATCCAGAAGAGATGCAGCCCGTACCTTTCTCGGTGTCATGCCCTGCCCCCTGGCCAGTCCATCTTCTCCGTGAGACTAGCTTTGCTCGTCCCCTGACCTGGAACACTGTCTGTAGACTGCCCCAAACTAGGACTGTCATTCAGGCCTCAAGTCACATGTCCCTTCAGAGTGGCCTTCCTGACCACCCAGGCTAACGTCAGTAGGTGCCAGCTCCATCTTCCCTGTACCAGTTTATTCCAGATGCTGGGACGCAGCCAGGATTGAGATGGAAGAGCGCTTGGGGTCCAGGGCTCACTGATGCGGGTGTGGAGCATTAAAAGTAGATCCAGCAGCGTCAGACAGGAATGTGTACCTGAGGAAATGAACATAGGTCAGGAAGGCCCTCTGAGGAGGTGGCTGAATGACGGGAGAGAGGCAACCCGCTTTGCACAGACCAGGGTCCTGAAGAGGATGAGTCTGAGGAGGCTGTAGTCAGGCAGGGAGGGAATTGTGGTGTGAGAACGGAGGAGGCAGGGGCCAGGCCTTGTATGGGCCTTAGGTTGGCTATTTAAGAATCAATGCTAAGGCCGGGCGGTGGCGCACGCCTTTAATCCCAGCACTGGGGAGGCAGAGGCAGGCGGATCTCTGTGAGTTCGAGGTCAGCCTGGTCTACAGATCGAGATCCAGGACAGGCTCCAAAACTACACAGAGATACCTTGTCTCCAAAAACAAAAACAAAAAGAAAGAAAGAAAGAAAGAAAGAAAGAAAGAAAGAAAGAAAGAAAGAAAGAAAGAAAGAAAGAAAGAAAGACTCAGTGCTAAGTATTGTATGGTCCCATCCAGAGCAGCATAGTCTAGCCTGGCCTGGGGTGTATAGGGAGTCAATGTTAGGGAGCTCTTTGAGACTTGGGCTAGTTACAGAGTGAGCTGTGTAAAGCTCTGCTCATTCATTCCTCAGCCTGGGACCGAGACAGGAGAACCAAGTTTCCCAACAAAGTACCCACCCCTTGCCAGGTGACTGGTGGTGTTGGAGTGCCAGCCTAGGAGAGAGCCTCTAAGAGGGAGGGGCCAGTGAGCCAGAGCAGTCAGTCATAACGGACTCAACAGGAGGGGGAGGGAAGGAGCTGAGCGGGGTGCCAGGAGCTGTGAGGCCAGTATCAGCTTCAGGGCCGTCAGCAAACATGGCCAGTAAGAGGACATGGCAGCGCAGAGCTCCAGGACCCATTTCAGCGCTAGAGTCATAGCCTGGAGCAGTTGGCAGACCATGGAAGGATGGTTAGAATCCACATCAGATTTCAGAACTTTGAGAAACCCTCACCTAAGTCCAGAGCCCTGCGAGTGCCATGGAAGAGAAGTGTGGGGCCTGGCAGCCATGTGGACCTGGTGTGCAGAGCTGGGGGCGTGGAAGGAGCGTGGTAAGGGCATCTAGCAGCAGGGGCTCATGGAAGCTGTGGACAGAGCCTGGCCTCGCCTCTCATCTCACAGAGGAGGAAACAGAAGGCTCGGCGGAAGTGACTTGCCCGAGGGCAGCCGCGGGTGGTGGCAGCTGGGGTTGGGCTCAGCTGTGGTAACGGAATGGCCTTCTTCCCTCCATTCCTGCTCCTCCTCCTTCTTCTTTTATTTATTTATTTTTTAGTTTTCAAGACAGGATTTCTCTGTGAAACAGTCCTGGCTGTCCTGGATCTTGCTCTGTAGACCAGGCTGGCCTCGAACTCACAGAGATCTGCCTGCCTCTGCCTCCCAAGTGCTGGGCTTAAAGGTGTGCACCACCACTGCCCGGCTTCCTGTTTCTTCTTTACAGGGAGCTAGGGCTTCCTCTGGCATTCCACCTTTTCAGCTTGCCGCTGACCTCTTGTGCTTGGGCAGAGATGTGTGGGAAGTGGCGCCCACCGTAGGTGTTGACACTGGCGGGAGATCCAGCAATGGCAGCTAACATACAAAGTGGTTGTAGTGATTCAGGGCGCAGCACAATGGGTCCTGGTGGCAGATGGGTCTCTGTGATGCTGCCCCTTAGAGTGTGTTGGTGACAAGAAGGTTTGAACTTGGCTTTGAACTAATTCCAAGTGGGCTCAGAATCAGTGTAGAAGACTGAGATCTGCTGTGGATGGAAACTGCCGGTGTCTAAGGCGGAGCATGGGGACTCAGTGCTAAGGACAGGGTTGTCCTGGAAGGTGGAGAGTGGAGACAAGTTTTCTCCCCGTGTTCTTGGCTCTGAGAGATTTCTGCCTCCTCCCTCTGTGGATAATTAGCTTCCTAAGAAATTGGTCAGATGGGAAGCTGCAGGAAATGGTTTGGGACAGGGATTGTGTAGGAGTTGTGGGAAGATGGGAGAGGAAATAGCTGCCTCCAAGCAGCAGGAGGTGACTCCCTTCTGAGGTGGGGAGGGGAGAGTGAGGGAAACCTGGGCTGGGCTGAGAATGTGAAACGGGGTTGAAGCTGTTCTGGATGGCCAAGGCCTCCACAACTCTTGTGGTCCCAGGAGAGGGGCAAGGCTGGCTGGCAGGATCCAGCCTTTCCAGGTTAACAGGGGCTGAGGTCCTAATGGGAGTGGGGGGGGGGCAATGTAGGCCAGAGGTGAGATTGATGGGCCAGCTGTGCTGCTGATGCCTTGTGTGGCCCGGCCCTTGGCATTATTGTGGACCAGGGTCTGTTTTGAATGCTGGGTGTAGCTGGGCACCCTGTCCTGGCATCAGCTGTCTCTCACCCTGCCCCAGCTCCCAGCAGATCCAAAGCTTTAGTGTAGACCTGACTTTTGCCCCCATTTGGCCTCTCTGGCCAAACAGCAGCTGTCAGGGTGCTGAGGCTTCTTGGGAGTCTGGATCCACTCAGTGGCCAAACCACGCTGCTAGTGTCTGGCAGTAGGGAGCAAGTGGCCCACACGTTAGAACTGAGGAATAAGCGGCCGTGGAGCGGCTGGGGTGGTTCTGTAGGTGGGGATTCAAGGCATCCTTCCAGACAGCCTCAGGGGTCAGTGTATCCTGACAGCCTAAGGTCATGAGTCAGTAGACCTGACTTGAGTACCAGCTGCACTGTGCCAGCTCTGTGACTAGGAAGATGACCTGGCTGCATGAATGTCTTTGTAACACCCTTCCCATGCATTTAATTGTGGAGTTACATGCCGTGTACTGTAACAGATATGCATAATCCTTATGTGTGTGTTACATACATAATCTTTTTCTTTTCTTTTCTTTTTTCTTTTTGGCTTTTCGAGACAGGGTTTCTCTGTGTAGCTTTACGCCTTTCCTGGAACCCACTCTGTAGCCCAGGCTGGCCTCGAACTCTACATACATAATCTTTAAATGTGCTATTTACAATGTGTGCATCCACATAAACTACCTAGATAAAGATACTGGACATCGTTGTACACTCTGGATTCCCTTGTGCTCTGGTTAATACCTCTCTCCTCCCCTGGAATGGCCATTACTCTGACACATCTATCATCATTGTTAGTTTTACATGGTTTTTATTGGTTGTTTTTGAGATGGTCTCATGTAGTCCAGGCTGGCCTCCAACTAGCTGTGTAGCTGAGAATGATCTTGAACTCCTGATCTCCTGCTTCTCCCGCATGCTGTGATTACAGTCATCCACCACCATACCCTGATGTTTCACCTTTTTTCAGATAAAAAAGATGGTATATTCAGGTGGTGGAGGCACACGCCTTTAATCCCAGCACTCGGGAGGCAGAGGCAGGTGGATCTCTGAGTTTGAGGCCAGTCTGGTCTACAGAGCGAGTTCCAGGACAGCCAGGCCTATACAGAGAAACCCTGTCTGGAAAAAACAATCCAAACAAAAATGTCTTGTGTGTGCCGTCTTCTGCTGAGCATGTTTGTGGGTTCCTCTTTGTTGTCATACCTACCAGAGGCCTGTCCTCTCAGTCGCTGAGGTATGTATGGTGTCACCGCGGTTGGTTTAGTCTCCTATTGATGAGCAGTTGCTTCCAGTTTTTGACAATTATGAAGAAAGCTGCTTTGAGAATTCTTGTACTCCATGGGCTTTTTGCGGGGATTAAATGAGATAATCTATTACAGTAAAGTGTTAAATATTGAATTATGTCTCAGAAAAATTGTCCCCCAGGAGGGTTGTGGTTTTTGTTTTTTTGTTTTTTCCAAAAGAATTTAAACACCAGTGTATCCTACTTGGCCCTTTTTCTATAGTGGTAAGAACTATTTAATAAAGAAAGTTAGCCTTAAAAACAAGCTTACTGTTGATGTTTATATTCTTGTTTGTTTGTTTGTTCAAGACAGGGTCTCTCTGTTTAGTCCTGGCTGTCTTGGAACTCACTCTGTAGACCAGGCTGGCCTTGAACTCACAGGGGTCCATCTTCCGCTACCTCTGAAGTGCTGTAATTAAAGGTGTGGGCCATGTGACCAGTGAATGAGAACAGTGTGATATCATCATAATACATGTATGCAGTCTATGCTAACCAGATCAGGGTAGTTGGCATATTACCTCAGATGGCAATAATTTCTTTGTACTGGGAACACTCAGATCCTCTCTTTTGAAAAATTTGATTGGTTGTCGGCAACCTTGGGAATGTGGCCTGTGTCTCATAGGCCAGGCCCACAGTCCCCAGCGCTTCAGAAAAACTGTTACAGACCATAGTTGTTGTGCCCTAGAGCATCGGGAGTCCTTCCTGCTGTCCCTTACCCTCGTGTGCAGTCGGCCTCTGTCTTTCCTTCCTCTTACCTCTCACTCGACTGCTCTTGATTTTATGAAGTCAACTTTCTAGTTTAATATCCATACCTATTTATTTATTTATTTATTTATTTATTTATTTATTTTAGTTGTTCAATGCAAGGTTGATCTGAGTAGCCTTGACTGTCCTGGAACTCACTCTATAAATCAGGCTGGACTTGAACTCCTAGAGATCTGTCTGCCCCTGCCTCCTGAGTGCTGGGATTAAAGGCACAGACCAACACCACCTGGCGCATATCCATATTTTATAATTGAAATTTTTAAAATTTAAAATATATTTTATGTGTAGGGATGTTTTGGCTGTATGTATGTCTGTGCATCACGAGTGTGCTTGATGTTCACAGAAGCCTGAAGGGGACATTAAAGCCACTGGAACTGGAGTTATAGACAGTTGTGGGTGCTGGGAACCGAACCCAGGTCCTCTGCAAGAACAAGTGCTCTTAACTGCTGAGCCACCTCTTCAGCCCCTTGTTTTATAGTTTTTTGTTTGGTTTGCTTTGTTTTTTGAGACAGGGTTTCTCTGTGTAGCTTTGGAGCCTGTCCTGGATCTCACTCTGTAGACCAGGCTGGCCTCGAACTCACAGAGATTTGCCTGGCTCTGCCTCCCGAGTGCTGGGATTAAAGGCATGCGCCACCACCGCCCAGCTTGTTTTATAATTTTTTTTTTTTTTTTTTTTTTTTTTTGGTTTTTCGAGACAGGGTTTCTCTGTGTAGCTTTGCGCCTTTCCTGGAACTCACTTGGTAGCCCAGGCTGGCCTCGAACTCACAGAGATCCGCCTGGCTCTGCCTCCCGAGTGCTGGGATTAAAGGCGTGCGCCACCACCGCCCGGCAGTTTAATTTTTTAATTAAGTGATTTTTAATTTAAATTAGCAAAGACATGGGTTCCACTGTGTCGTTTTCATGTATGTACTACACTTTTTCTAATTTGTCCCCCTCACTCACGGCCCCCCATTTCCTTCCTACACACCGGTCTCCCTTTCTGTTTTTGTGTGACACACACTCTTTCCCTCCTCAGCATCTCCCTTCTCCTGTCCCCCTTTCCAGTTCTTGGAGAGTCTCAGGTGAGCACTTAGCTCATGGACTTCGTGCCTCATCTGAGGGCTGGTTTCTTCCCTCTCCGTGGAACCCTGTCTGGCTTCAGGCTTGAATACCCTGAGCTTTGCTTTTCTCATTGTTATAGTAGAACCTGTACCCACCTTAGAGAAATGCCATGAGGTTTAAATGTGCTGATGGACGTGAGTTAAACACAGAACAAAATGGAAAGTGATGTGTACATGCTATTTATTATATAGAAACAGAGCTACAGGAGCTGCTCAGGAAGTTAATCAGCCCCATCGTGTTACAGTGGAGGAAACCAAAGCCCCACAAGTCCACAAAACCAGCAAATGACAGGGCCAGAACCAGCCAGGGATTTCTGATGTCCGGGAGCCTACATGCCTACTTTCTGGGCAAAGAGAACTCCTTAAAGGTCCCCCCCGAGCCTGAGCTTTCTTCCAGTCTCCTTTCCTATGTGTAGGGCTCCTTGCCAGTGAGGAAGGACACTGTGGGAGTGTCCAGCTTCAATGTCCCCCTGGGTCCTGGCTGAGGTACTGTGGTACCGGAACTTGCAGGCAATGACGCGTGCTTGATGTTGAAGTTGGAAGCTCCACTCCAGCCTCACTCTCCCCATCCCCAACCCCGCCCCCTCTCAGAAAGCACACCGAGAGACAGCACCTACAGGGCATTTAAGCACTGCACCATAGACCCGCCTCGTGAGTTCTCCTTTTCCCTGAGATCGCCCAGGAGTGCTTTGCTCAGATTAAACCTGGTCTCGTTCATTCGGCTCGATTTGACACACTTATCACTCACTCATCAGCCTGGGCTCTAAGAGGGCAGAACAGAGATGCAGGGATTTGGATGAGAGGAGATGTTATCCTAATCAGCCACAGCATCCTTGCTGTCCAAACTGGAACAACCTGGGCCTCCCCTCGTCCTCCAAACTAAAGAAGTCAGGCTGGAACTTCTGGCCCCTTCCTCCTAGGCAGACCTCCACCGGCCTGGATTTGAGTATTCTCTCAAACTCTGATTTTACCTCATAGCCCTGAGAGGATGGAGAAGCGGGCACCTCCAGATCTGTGTGAGACTATAGCCATGGCTGAGATCACCTGGGGACAGATCTGACTGGTATCGATGGGGCCTTTCCCAGGAAGCCTTTGGCGTGCTAAGGTTTACACGGTACCAGCCCAGGTGAACCTGACTCTGGTGTTTAGCCACCGCGTTCAGTACCAGGCACAGAGCTCAGAAATGGCTTTTTGTACCCTGGCTCCTGCCCTCTCCAGTGACCACAGCTCATTATAAAAGGCTTTGCTGACGATAATCAAGGAGCCAGGCTGGGCCTGCCTGGGAGTGCCCTGTTGGCCCAGGGCGGGGGCTGGGGAGAGCCCTGCTATCTGCTTTCAGGGTGAGGTCTTGAAGTGACGCTTGTCCTGGGGCAGCGAATGGTGATGAGAGAAAGTCCTACACCGTGGGCAGTGGGCACCAGCAGCTCACGGTCCAGCCTCAGCTCACCTGGCTCCCTCTTAGCTTCTGCCTGCTCATCTCAGCTGTTCCCCCTCACCCCATGGGTAATTTGTAAGGAGGGCCCCCCAAATTCAGCAGGTAGCTAACTTACTTTGGAAAGTGGTAAAACTGGATGAACTTGAATCCTGGGAAGTCAGGGGGAAAGACGTCCAAAGTTGTCTGGTCCCTCCCTGCATTATATGCCTGGGCAGAGACAGGGCCAGTGTCACCTTCTGAAACAGGGCAGTATGGCAACTGGGGCTCAGGAACTGGGGTTCCCTCTCCTGTCCTTTTCATGCTGAAGCCTCACTTGTTCCTGTGGGCCCACAGAAGCAGCCCAGGTTATGACTCTTTTGGATCACTGAGAAAATTGTCACCCAGTTCATTTTCTTGTTGGTGCAAATGAGGAACTGTTGAGAAACAGGTCAGTGGGTGTGCGTCAGCCCGCACTGGGGTCACTTCTTGGCCTTAAATCCAGCCTGGCCCTACCAGCTAGGCGGTCTCGAGCCTCTGTGAGCCTCAGTTTCCTTTATCTGTGCTGGAAATGTGATGAAGCCTGCATCAGTGGGTAGTTGAGAGACTCAAGCCTTCATGGGTGTCTCCATCTCTTAAAACTGGGTGAATGAGCTGATTAGAACCAACACCCCTCCCCCCAAGTTTCAGACACTCTGTCCTACCCTGTGGTGGCTGCTTCTCCAGTTCTGGTTGCCACAAGCATCTTCTTGCCCTGCCCCGGGGGAGGCATATGTACCCTTCCTCTGCAGAGTGGGTCTCCGCAGTCCACACTGTTAGTGCAGCACCAGGCGGAAGCCAGGGCCGACAAAGGCCTCCTTATCTCCTTCCTGTGCACATGTGCTTACTTTTACGGGGTTGGCTGGCTGGCAAGCAAGTAGGCAGACAGGCAGCTTTCATCCTGCCTGGGACCCTTGGGCTTCCATGCTTGGCTCAGCTGAAGGGGTACCAGCCTCCAGCCTGGTACTCCTTCCCGAAGACCAGAGGGCATCAGCAGGAAACAGTTACCAGGCCTGGCATGATGGCACGGCTTGACCTCTGCAGTCAAGCAGTCCTGGGATCCGGTCCTGGTTTGGTTGCTTCCTGCCTGTGTCACTTGAGCTAATTCCTAAGCTCTGGGTCTGCCTGTCATCCGTCCGTCCGTCCGTCCGTCCGTCCGTCCGTCCGTCCGCTGGAGAGGGGGAACAGTAGGCCTGCCTCGTGGCCCTGCTGAGGCTAAATGAGAAAGCCGGAGGCTTCCTGGTAGTTCTGCCTTTTGTGTCAGTCTGTGGCTAGAGGGTGCACTGTCGTGTCCCCCTCCCCCAAAAGTCAGTGCCTGCAGTCATTAAGCAGAGGCCTTCAGGCCGGACCCCGCAGGGCTCCATTCCTCCTTGTCTGGATGCTCTTGCCTCTCCCTTCCCAGGGTTTGTCTGCCTTTTGTGGGGCTTAGAGGGAGCGGCGGTTTAGAGTGGGCGAGTGGTCTGCCTGAGATCCCACAGGAGATAGAGAAGCTGGCAGTCGACTCCCGCTCTTGCTTCCCACACTTCCTGTTTGTTTCCAAGCAGGATCGAAAGCCAGAGCCCAGCTTCTCAGGCAGCAATGGCTAGAGAGTGAGTCAGAAGACCAGGCAAATGACCAGGTTGACCCCCACTCTGCTGGCCTCTGGTGGCGCACACTTTTCATCCCAGCAGATCTCAGTCTCTGACTTTGAGGCCAGCCTGATCTACAGAGTGAGTTCCAGGACAATATAGAGAGCCGTTGTCTTTTTTTTTTTTTTTTTTTTTTTATTTTTTTGGTTTTTCAAGACAGGGTTTCTCTGTGTAGCTTTGCGCCTTTCCTGGAGCTCACTTGGTAGCCCAGGCTGGCCTCGAACTCACAGAGATTCGCCTGGCTCTGCCTCCCGAGTGCTGGGATTAAAGGCGTGCACCACCACCGCCCGGCTGAGAGCCGTTGTCTTAAAAGAACAACAACAAAACCAAACCAAACACTTGGCACCTTTTTTGCCTTTGAATTTCCTCTGTCGCTGCTGAGGAGGGTGATATGGCAGGGCCGCCGAAGAAGCTCGCAGTTAAAGCAGACAAGGTGACTGACGTGCTCGGGAAAAGACGGTTAGAACAGAGTGGACGTGATATAGGGGTTGGCACCATGTTCTGCATGAGGACGTTCCCACGCAGGCAGACCGACCCGAGTGTGTACCCAACTTTGCTATCACTTTCCTCCATGACCTTGGCCCAGTCACTGTCCTTATGGGCCTTAATTTGCATCCCTGGAGCAGAGTTAGTTGGGTTGATGGCCTCCTCTAATTTCCTCAAGTGTCTTGATGCTTCTCTCCCCCCGACCTCAGGTCCTGGCCCCTCCTGGTTTGGGGACCGGGGCCTCTGGTCTGCTGTTTCTTCATTTCTCTGCAGTGTCCTCCATAGGGCAGCCTTCTCTGGGCATGCTCAGCTTTCCTGTCCACTCAGTCCATTTACTCCTCCTAGAGGCCTGAATGACAAACTGCCCCCAATATTGGGGAAGAAGGGAGAGGGAAAGGCCCTCCATGCATGCCCCCTGACCCATGTCTACCACCATTCGGGAGCTTGTGTGTGGAAGGTTTTTAGAACATGGCCTGTGGACCCATGCTCTAGCCACACCCGCCTACAGGGACCCTGCTGCCCAGAATTCAGGGATCCTTCGTCTGTCCAGGAGAGTACAGCCTGTGCAGAGCCCAGCTCATCTACAGCTCTTGTGACCTCCAGGCTTAGTCCCTGTAAGGAAGCTTTGTGATTCTATAGGTTACAGGGAGCTGGTGGTTCCTTGCGGGCTCCAGGTTTTTGCTTCCTGTAGCCTCCCTACAGTGCCCTCTGTGACTCTTGCAGCCAGGCTTAGCCTGAAAAAACTGACAAGGACTGAGTGAGCTGTGCTGTGTTGCCTGTGAGTGGGGCCCAGTTCCCCTAGCCTCTGGCTTCTCTGGTAGCCATAGCCTGATGCTTGGAGGGCTATTTTAGGGCTAGAGGTGGGGTGTGCAGAGATGGGATGGTGCCCTTAGCTGACTATTTTCAGCTCCGCGGCTGCTTGGAGTGGCCCTTCCAGATGGAAATGCTTGAGTTCTACTTCATCTGTGGACCCAGATGAAGAACTGAGTTAGAAGAAGAACTGGCATAATGACGTGGCTTCAGTGGCAGGGGATTGTCCTCTTAACGATGGAGCCTCCCTGATTGATCTGCCACTGAATTGGGGTTGAAAGTCTGAGCTGGCTGACTACCTGTCCTCCCTGATGTCTCCTTCTCAGCCATCTTCACTAGCCCCTGGCGCCTGGCTCATGGGTCCTGTCCCTGGCCCCAGAATGCTGGCCACCCAGCTCTAGAGTAAGCTGTTTTATTGGCCCTTGAGTCCTTGCCTCTCCAGGGCTTGGCATGGAGCTGGCCTCAGTTTCAGAGGTGCCAGGCAATACATGACCTCTAGCCAGCAGAAGGCCCAGCCCCTCTGCTTCCACACCCATGCCAGGGCCAGTGACAGTCACCGTAGGCTGAGAGGAGGCCGAACTGTGCAGGACAGACGTCCCTTTCCCCTCAACACTCACGCACCTTGGCGTCCCTGCTCCACAGTGGATTCCGTTTCCTACCCATCATCTGCCCGAAAGCAGAACATTGGTCGATGTGCAGTTCATGTTCTTTCTTCCAGCCACAGACGTTGCTTAAGCCTGAGAGGAAGAAACAGGCTCAGAGAGGCAGGGCTTGTTCAAGGCGCCCAGGGTGTAGGTACTGTGGGCCTGCTGTGGGCCTGCTCTGGCCCTTTCTCCTCTGAATGTAGCTTTCTAGTCTCTCGAGGCATGTGGGAGAATGGGTCTCCCCACTCTCCTGGTATCACGCAGGGGCCATTACTATTCTCCCTGGAACCTAGACTTCTCGTCCGCGGCCAGGCAGCTTTCCTGTGTCCCAAGGTGCGAGCCTGGCTAGTTGGAGCCCTGCAGCTTGTCTTGACTCGGTGGATTAATTAAGACCCTGTCACAAAAGAAACGTATGATATTATACCATCTAGCCCTGGGTGAGCACTGGACTGGGAGTCAGCACTCCTGATAGGTAGGACTTTTGTCTATGGTGGCACCTGGGTTATTTGGGGTGAGTCTGTGGACCTCTCTGAAGTTGTCTTCTTCATCAGCTCTCCACTGTCTCGGCTTCTTAGGAGAACCAGAGAAAGGAGTGCTCGGCGCTCATCTTTCCTGTCATTTCTTCCCCGTAGGGGTACCCTCCCCGAGGAGCACTCTGCTCCTCTCCATTCTGCCGCAGCGGGTGCCTCCCCAGATCTCACCAGGAGAGCCAGTTCCGCTCCAGTTCAGTTCACAGGGCCAGTTGCTGGACAGGACACGGCAGTCTGGTCCTTAAGTGATCGTGTAGGCTCAGCAGCCAGGTTTGATCCTTAGCATCATGTGTCAGGCTCTGGGCTTGGTGATTGAGAGTCAAAAGTAAAAGGACATGATCAGTCCTTGTTTGGAGTAAGGAACTTGCTTGTGGTCCCAAGGGGAAACAACTCAGTCTTCCATTCAGTGTGATCAGACTCTCAATAGAGGGCTGTGTGTCTGTCTCTGTGGGGCTTCCCAGGGACAAGGTGACCCACGGGGCAGTGCATTCCTTTCTATGGTTTCATGTAATCTTTTTTTTTTTTTTTTTTGGTTTCATGTAATCTTAAGAGTCACCCGGAACAGTGATAAAGTGAGAGATAAGCATTCATAGGTCAGTCATCAGTTGTAGACTGACTGTGTGCCAGGCACTAGTCCAGGTGCCAGGAGCATGACAGTGAGAGCAGACGAGAACCTACTGTGCAGCTCCCATTCTGGGCAGAGGACATACTGGTAAGCACATGTGCTGTCAGGAAGTGGTGGGCACCACAGACATAGTGAAAGCATGAGATTGGAGAAGGACCTTCCGGAGGAGGTGGAGGGGCGTGCAGGAAAGGAGAGAAAACGCTGTCCATCATCCATGCAGGGACAGAGGGAATAAGTGCAGAGGCTCTAAGGTGGGGTTCAGGATGAAGCAAGATGGTCAGGAGAGCTGGGGGTGGGGGATTTAACGTGGGGCAAAGTGTCTGGAGGGTTTTGTTCCCCCCCCACCTTTTATTTTAACAGAGTTTCTCTGTGTACCCTTGGCTGTCCTGGAACTCCCTCCATAGACCAGGCTGGCCTCGAACCTAGAAATTCACTTGCCTCTGCCTCCTGAGTGCTGGGATTAAAAGGGTGCACTACCACCACCCGGCATTAGTATTTTCCTTTCAAAAGTGTGTCATTCTTTTGTTGTTGTTTGTTTGGTTTGGTTGTTTGAGACAGGGTCTTACTATGTAGTCCTGGCTGGCCTGGAAATGACTATGTAGACAGGCTGGTCTCAAACTCAGAGATCCGCCTGTCTCTGCCTCTCCAGTGCTGGAATTAAAGGTGTGCGCCACCATGCCCGCCTCACCTTTCAAAGGTGGTTCCCCCTTGGCTGGCATAGGAAGAGCCCCAGGTGCTGCAGCGGTCCCAGCAGTCATGGTGGCGTGGACCAGTTAGCAGAGGAGGTAGTGAAGGGGTCTAAGAAGTCACGGCTCTGAAAGGAAGAGCCAGCAGCCTCTGGCTGTGTTGAGGTGTGGGTTGTGGAAATCACAGACGAGTCAGCATGATTCCACAGACGGGCAGGAGCAACCAAAGGAGAAACGGGGAGGGAGTTGCCCAGCTCCTGCCTCCTTGCCGCTCGACAGGTCCACCTGTGCATCTGACCCGTTCCTCCAGACCCCCACCTCAGCTCTGCCTTCTCAGTCATCCTCCACCACTGAGACCGCTGCTGCCACTGCCACCGCCCCTGTCTTCCTCCTCTTCCTCTTCCTTCTCTTCCTCTCCCCATCTCCCCTTTTTAGAGTACTAAAGATTAAACCCGGGGTCCTGCATAAGGAAGGGAAGTGCTTACTTACCATTGGGCTATGTCCTCAGGCCGTTTTCAACGTTTTTTTTTTTTTTGCTAGTGTCTCCATACGTTGCCCAGGGTAGCCTTGGATTTACTTTGTAGCCCAGGCAGGCCCAGCTTGCCTCAGCTTCTCAGGGTCAAGCCTGCACCAGCTCTCACCGATATCTTTATGTCCCTCCGAGAAATTACCAAAGTGCCCGGGTGGTGAGATAGCTATTTCCCAGCAGGTGGGTACCACCACCCGGTCTCTGTCACAGAAGATACACAGCCCAGAACAAATCCTATATGCAAATGAGCTTTGAGGGACAGAGGGCCTGTTGCCTCCCAGGGGCTGCTGTCCTCTCTCCCTGCCAAGCCGGCGGCCCCTGAGCCTGGTCGCTTGTAAGCCTGTGCCCTCCTCTGTGGCAGCTGAAAATGGGACACCGTGACTCACTTTCTGCAGGGGAGTTTTCCTGAGAATTGTCGGCTTGTCTTTGTACTGCCTTCCTCTTGCCGTTCCTTCATGCCACCTCGCCACATCTGTGCCCAAGTGCAGGTCCCATGGAGCGGGTCACACACAATGCATTGAACTCTTCCTGAGGCTGCGGAATTAGACGGGCCTTCAGGCTGAGAGGGTCGCCTAGGAACCACAGGTATTTGATGTGCTCCACTTCAGTTCTGTCTTGTGTCTGCGTTTTGCAGACTGTATCTTGCCCCACCGGAAAGAGAAAGGAAAATCTAGCATTCTCAGAGCTCTACAGTTTCTAGCAACAGAAGCATTGGAAGTTTCTGAAACATGAGAGCATTGTTTCTCCGTAGGCCTGGGCATACCTCAGATACGAGGCACGGGAGCCGGTGAAGCTACCACTTCCACTGCCCAGGCCAGGCTAGGCCATGCCCAGGCCAGGCTAGGCCAGCAGTGGAGTGGGTGTGGGCGCAAGAACCCAGCCGGGCAGGCACACACCAGGCCAGCAGGAATGAAAGGAAGACACAGTGAGCGGACACTGGGTCCTTTCCAGCATTCTGTTGTCACCCCCTTCTCACCCCCAGGTTGAAAGCTGGGGAGCCAAGAGCGCTCGCCCTGCCAGGAATGTCATTTAGATTTTCCCAGTGCCACTGGTGCCGTGGGGTGAAGGTGCATTGAAACCAGACACCAAGGCTGCCCGGCGGTACCGCCAGCGACACAGACAGGGCCTGTTTGAGGCTCTCGGGAGAGGTTACCAGAGCACAAGAAACCACCTTTCACTCTAATGCCTGCCATTGTGAGGAACTGCTCTGTTGTCATGGCTTAGGCATGGCTATCTATTTACAGTAAAGCGACTCCATAAGTCAGGGTATGAGAGGAGGAAGGACCAGGGTCCCTCTGCGTAAAACGCCCCCAAACACTGTAGGTTTGGCTGTGTGTCTAGCCTTTTCCTCGTGTGCCGTTTGTTGGTTTGTTACAGAATCTTGCTTTGTATCCCAGACCTACTTGGGACTTACTATGGAGCCCAGACTGGCCTTAAGTTCATGCCTCCAAGTGATGGATTAAGGCATGCTCCCTCACACCCCGTCTTTCTCTTTTATGCCTGTGTGGTTTTTTTTTTGAGAAAGGTTCCTCTGTGTAGTCCAGGCTGGCCTCGAACTCACAGAGATCCACCTGCTTCTGCCTCCCAGTCTCTGCTGGGAAGTAAAAGTGTGCGTTATCACCACCTGACTCACACCCAATCTCTTTATGATCATTTAAAAAAAGATTACATTTAAGATCTTTTCTGTGGGGGAGGCACGTGTGCCTTGGTGCATGTGTAGCGGTCAAAGGTCAGCTTTCGGGAGTCAGTTCTCCCTCCCACTTTGTAGGTGCCTGGGGTGGAGCTTAGGTAGCTGGGTAGCCAGCCGGTCTGGGTCTCTCAATGAGGGTGGGAACCACACAGCTCTTTAGGACTGAGACAAGAAGGTGAGGCTTTGTGTCAAAGTCCCCAAGAATAGTCAACCACTTGTACGTAGTTTTTTTTTTTTTTTCCATTTTAGTCTTAGTTTTTTTTGTGTGTGAGTATGTGTACATGAATGCAGTACCTGAGGAGGCCAGAAGAAGGTGTGGGATTCCCCTGGAGTTGGGATTAAGGTTCTCACTATGTAGCCTGGCTGTCCTGGAACTCACTCTGTAGACCAGGCTGACCACAGACTCAGAGATCCTGCTACCTCTGCTTCCCGAGCTGGCATTAAAGGTGTGCTCCTCTGTACCTGGCTGTTTGTTTTGTTTCTAATATTTATTTTATGTGTATATGAGTGTGCCTGGATGTATATGTGTGTTCACAATGTGCACGTGGGTGCTTTCAGCTGCCAGAAGAATCCTCTGGCATTGGATCCTTTGGAGCTGGAATTAGAGGTGGTTGGTTATGAGTTACCTGACATGGGTGCTGGGAACTGAACCCAGGTCCTCTTCGAGAGCAGCCAGTGCTCTTCACCACTGAGCCATCTCTCCAGCCCCTTAAACATGATTTTAAAACTTAAATTTATTGTTTTAACTAATGTCTGAAAAATATGACTCTGGTAGAGTCCTTGCATAGCATGATAGAGGCCTTGGAATCTGTTCTCAGCGCCTGAAAATAAAACAAAACAAAACTAGAGAAGCAGAAAAGAGTCCCCAAAGTAAACTTAGCAATGGGGCTGGGCTGGTGCTATAGAGAAAAGGAGACTCGGAGACGATGCCTTCTAAAAGCACTTAGTCCTGGCAAAAGGACGTAGGGCTAGCAAATGTTTTTAAATTAGCATGGGCCTGCTTAAAAATCACCAAAGCAAGCAGGGAGGCAGAGGCCAGCCTGGTCTACAGAGTGAGTTCCAGGACAGCCAGGGCTACATAGAGAGACTGTCTCATAAAACCAAAATTAATCACCAGAGGGGTCCATGTCCATTTTAAGAAAATGGAAAGAAATCAATGTGTGTCACATGGTCCCTACTACCGCTGAGACTCGTGATCCTGAGA
The DNA here is from genome assembly GCF_004664715.2 of Peromyscus leucopus. NCBI lineage: Eukaryota > Metazoa > Chordata > Mammalia > Rodentia > Cricetidae > Peromyscus > Peromyscus leucopus. The sequence goes on from NC_051064.1 coordinate 134,157,993, forward strand.
TCCCACTGACCTGCCCCACACAGCCCCGGTCTCCCTTCCAGGTAACGACGGTACTGGCTGCTGGAGGCCTCTCCTGCTGGTGCTGTGGCTACCAGTTCTGTCTCTTGTCAACACACACTGTTTACTGCTGTCCTGGTCCCTGTCCTTCCCTTCGCCCTGTGTGAGTCATCATGCACTCACTGCGAGGGGAATTCACTGACTGGCTTCGTGGAGACGTGTTGCTGCTGAGCGGGGAGGGGGCTTCCATGGTTTGAGGTCACTGAAGTGTTCTTTCCACAGGGTGAAGGCTGGTCGGTCACAGTAGGACTTGGCTGCAGTCCATATAGATGGGGGTGCGGTCTGATGGGGGACCCTCGGAGGCCTTCAGTGTCCGCTCTGCATGCTTCAGCCCGCGTGTCTCAGGCCTGTGGGCCAACATCCTTTGCACTGTCCGGCCTCAAAGCCTCAGAAGGCATCAGAGGTTATTGCTCTCTGCTTGTTTGTCCATACTCTCCGCCCCTTCTTTGAGAGGGATCTGATGACTTTTAGGAAGCTCCCACTGTCCCCTGCACCCTAGCTTCCTCAGTGTCACCCTTTTGGGGACCATGCTGTGCTGGGGTGCCCAGCAGATGGGCTCTAATGTAGAAGGTCCAGAGCATGTTCAGTTTGGAGAAACAGCGGGCTCAGTCTGGAGTGTGCAGGGAGGGCTTCCTAGAGGAGGTGATGTCTGGCTGGGAAGTGGGTAGAAGTTGAAAGTCCCTCATTGTATACACAGGAGCAGGACTGGGAAACTTATGTCAACCGGAAAGGGGGTGGTGAGGTAGAACCTGAGTGGAGACACCAGGAAAACAAAGGCTCGCTTCTTTAACCTGAGGCTGAATCAGGAAGCAGGGGGACTGCTGTGAGTTTGAGGCCAGCCTGGGTTACATAGCTAACCCTGTCTTTAAAACAAATGACTCGAAAAACCAAAAAATAAAAAATTGAAAAAATGAATTTTTAATAAAGAAAGAAAAAGCTCCCGTAAACCGAGAGGAGATGCGTGTAGGTCAAAGGTCAGCTTTTGGGAGTCGGTTCTCCCTCCCACTTTGTAGGTGCCAAGGGTGGAGCTTGGGAAGTTGGGCAGCCAGGCGGTCTGGGTCTCTCAATGAGGGTGAGAACTGCACAGCTCTTTAGGGCTGGTCACAGCTATCTACATCAGGACCAGCCTCTCCCAGCAGGCCTCCCCGAGATGATGCCGGCTTCATCCCCGTGGGTTCCTCCCGGGCTGATGGCTCTCACGCTTGCTGTAGCCCATCTGTCTGTCCTGTCTGTCCTTTCCCAGCTGCCTCGGGCACATCACAGCATGCAGGTGCTTCTGTGGCCAGCCCCTGACTCTGACAGGACACACAGAAAAAGGCCCCTCTGTGGTGAGCTCGGTGAGTGGGAAGGCTGGAGGACGCGGGCTCCGGGTTCGTAGGGCACGTTGTCCAGGCTGGAACTGCCTCTTGGCTCCCTGGCTCAGCCTTCTTTTCCTGGCCCAGACAGCTCAGCATGGCTGTTGTGATTTCAGGTAGATTTTTAGCTGTTTATTATGTGGACTTGCTATTCCTAGGGGTGGGACCCTATGTGTCCTCCCTCCCCCCCCCCCAACCTAGAAAGACGCCCTGATCTTAGGATTAGAACAGGAGACAGCTGCTGTATGGGAATGCTGGGGAGAGGCACAGAGAGACCGGCTTTTCTGGGCATGGGGATGGTTCCTGCCCAGGTACTGGGAGCAGATTTATTTCTGACTGTTTATGTGGGGGAGGCATATGGCAGACTTGAATTCTTGTTCTGTTGATCCTGACAGGCTTAGATTTCGTGGAGCTCAAAGAACCAGCAATTAGGAGACCTGAATTCTAATTATGGCAGCCCTTCCCAGTTCTGTAGCCTTGGTCACTCTACCTCTCTGATCCTTTTCATTATCTATCAGGTAAGGATCGGGGTGTAATAGGAAATGAGAAGAGACACCTGAAGACGTGAGCCCTGCTCCTCACATCCCAATGTCACTAAACGTGCTCCTTTCTCTGTGCTGGACAGAGTATTGGACAGTGGCTCATGAGCGTGTGACGCCCGACTGAGTGAAGAACATTATCATCGGCTTCTTCTCTCCCTCCCTTCCCTCCCTCCCTCCCTCTCTTCCTTCCTTCCTTTCCCCTCAAGGTGCTGGAGATCAGCCCCAGGGCTTCGTTTATCCTAGACAAACATGAACCCTGAGCTGCTCCCTCCCCCCTTTAGTTCACATTTTTTGTTTTGTTTTGTTTTGTTTTTTTCAAGACAGGGTTTCTCTGTGTAGCCCTGACTGTCCTGGATCTGACTCTGTAGACCAGGCTGGTCTCCAACTCAGAGATCTGCCTGCCTCTGCCTCTGCTGGGATTAAAGGGATGTGCCACCATGCTCCACTCTGTTCTTTTTAAGTGTGTGCGCACGTGCACTTGCCCATAGAGGCCAGAAGAGGGCATCAGATCCTTTGGAGGTGGAGTTAGAAGAGGTTGGGCGTCACCCAACACAGGTGCTGAGAACAGAACTCGGGTCTTCTGCAAGAGCAGTGTACACCCTTAACCTTTGGGTCGTCTCTAGCCCTGTTTACTTCCTCGTTCTCTGTTGTTGCTGCTGCTGCTGCTGCTGCAGCTGCAGTGTTTGGGACTGGCTCCATTAGCTCCCTCATGCTAGGCAAATACTTTCCCCCTGAGCCGCACTCCAAGCCTGTCTATTTCATTTTTTGTTCTCCGGCAGACTCTTATTAAGTTGCTGAGGAGGGCCTGGAACTTGCTGTGGTAGCACAGACAGCCCTTGAACTTGGGGTCCTTCTGCCCAGACTCTAGAAGAGCTGCAGTTACAGGCCTTCCCTCCCCCACCCCCAGGCCCAGTTTATGAGGTTCTTGAGAGGAAACAGACCCTGTTCTTAGGCGTTTGTTGACTGAGCCTTCACAGCCCAGCCCAGTAGCCCCGCTCTGGGAACACCGCCTACTCTTTTCCCTAAATCTTGCTTTGTCATAAGAACTCCGAGTGTCCCTTCTGCCTTCCTTTTTCCTGCGCTTCACATCTGACAAGTCAATGTGTCAATCACAAGTAGTTCATGTTGGCTCTGTGCTACAGGCCAGGGACTCAGAAGTCCTGGCCTTTAGAAGTCCCCACCCTTGGAGCTTTCAGCCCAGCAGTGAGTCACGATAATGTATTTATATTATACTCAGCTGAAGGAAGTTTTGCTTTAAATTTATTTGTCATTATTGTATGTGTGTACATGATGTGGGGGCACACAAAAGGACACACATGCAACCGTGCCTGTGTGGGGGTCAGAAGACAACTTCGTGCAGTCAGGTCTCTCCTTCCACTTTGTTGTTTGGTTTTCAAAACAGGGTTTCTCTGTGTAACGGTCCTGGCTGGCCTTGAACTCACAGAGATCCGCCTGCCTCTGCCTCCCAAGTGCTGGGATTAAAGGTGTGCGCCACCACTGCCCAGCTCTCCTTCCACTTTTTCTTGGGTTCCAGGAATCAACTCAGGCCACCCGGTTTGTACCACCGGACTTTCCCTCTGAACCACCTTGTCGGCCCCTTGGTGAAAGCATTAATAGAGTAGCTGCCACCTTTTACGTTGGGCGTCAGTATTCTGTGGTGCTTTCTCATCCTTTTGCAGATTAGTTCCCATCGAGTAGCTCAGGCAGGCCTCAGACTTGTGGTCCCCCTGCCTCTGTTCTTCAGTGGGTAGGATTATAGGAATGCACTCCATACCTGGCTCATTGCTTGGCATTTTTTACCTTTATCATCTCCTACTACATCTACTTCTACCCACTGCATGCTACAGGTTTTTCTAGCTGTGGGAACACAGCATGGGTAGGCGGTGGCACACAGTCCTGTCCCCTGTACTCTGTCTGGGGACCTGCTGGTGTGGTGGCACACAGTCCTGTCCCTGCACTGTCTGGGGACTGCTGGTGTGGTGGCACACAGTCCTGTCCCTGCACTGTCTGGGGACCTGCTAGGGTGGTACCTGAATCTGGGCTGCTTTTGCTTCTTGTGTCCCACCGATGAGGTCATCGGGAGAAACCGTGTCTGATTAACTGCCACCTGTTACCCTAAGAGCTGGCAGCAGAGACCCTTCTGGCTGACTCACTGCATAGTTACCGGGAGGGTCCCTTCAAAGGCAGATGGTTTTCAAGAGGGCCATGCGAGAGGGACTGTGCATGGACTTCCCTGGGGAAGAAGGGCTCATGGGAAAAAATGGCTGCCTCTGGTCTTCAGGGGACTGGGCCTCTTTAGTCCTGGGTGGGTCCTCTGGGAAAGCAGCTAGGAATGAAGCTAGAGGTCGTGATATGAATGACTCAGAACAGGCTCCGGGGCCTGGGTTGTGTACCCAGTTACTGGCTTTGTGAATTTAAGCCAAGTTACTTAATAATCTCTGTGCCCAGCTTCCTCATCCTAAGATTGGAGGAGCGAATGAGATCAAGATGGTTCCACACACTGCTCTAAACGGTGGTCACCGTAGCTTCCATGGGAGGCATCGTCTCTCACCGCTGGGCTGAGAAGAGCTGCCGGGCGGTAGAAGAGGGACTTGAAGAGATGGAGTCACTGTGCAGAGAAGAGAAATCCCTTGGGCACTGGCTGACCTGCAGCCCCAGAGCGGCCTTCAGGCCTGGCAGGAGGGTGACAGAGCCCCCACCCAGTCTGCCGCCTGGTCCTTGGTGACGGGACACTGGTGGGCCTCAGAGACTCCTCTTCCCAGCCTTCCCCTCTAACTTCCCAGGCCAAGGAGGCCTGAGACAAGCTGAACCAGGAACATGCGGTCACCCTAGCAACCTCGGGTAGCATGGGACAGCCCTGCCTGCTCCACTGTGCCCACCCAAGCAGATGGGGACAGCCTGAGAAATGTGAATAAAATGTTTTCATGGTGTAGGGCAGAGCAGCTGCAGAGAGCCCAGAGAATCCCCAGTCAATCCAAAATCTAGTGACATTTCTGTCAGTATGCGTTTGTGTGCACACATGTTCAGACTGCCGCTTCAGCGGGAAGGAATGAACACCTCCTCTCCCACAGCACTTCTCACAGGGAGGCCAGCCCGGGGCCGCATTCAAGAGTTTGTGTAAGGCCAAGGATGTGGAATTCCACACCTTTTTGCCTCACAGCTCCGGGTGGACAGGATGCCTGGAGGGACGCTGTGGGGTGGAGGGGACGCTGTGGGGCGGACGGACCTCACGGGTTTTGCCGCACACAGCTCTTGTGGAACTGGTTCTGTGGCTATGGACGGGTCACTTGGTCTCTCTGAGTGACCGTATAATGGAGAATTAAATGCTGTCTGAGGTCCATTCTGGCTCCCTTGTCTCTAGATCTGCTTCTCACTGTGTCTGCCCTACCCGAATTCCATCGGGGCTCAGTCACCGCTGCCACGGTTTGAGTCTGGAGGAGCCTTTTTCTTGGACTCCTGCCTCAGTGCTCAGTGCGTGCCCTTTGTCCCCACAGCAGAGACCCCCGTCTGTTTATTGCCTATTTCACTGCAGGTGTCAGCCAGAGTCCCATGGGGACTCTTGGGAGAAACAGGGTAGAGACAGTTGGAATCAAGGCCTTGGGAGAGGGACAAGCAAGGAGTCTCCTCCTCCTCCTGACAGACACTGCCCCTCCCCCAAGCACTTTCCAGTTACGCGCTCCCCACTGCAGGCAAGAAGCCAAGAGTGGAGAGATTCAGTCCTTTCCTGCAGCCTGGACTCAGCCTAGAGGCCCCTCAGGTCTGGAGCCCCACTGCAGAATACTGGGAAGCAGGACCAAAGAGAAGGCTGCGGGGAGGTGGGAGGGGAAGGATGCCAGGGACATGACTGAAGCCCGGCTATCCTGGGGGCTGTCTTCAGTAGAAGCGAGCAGATTGCTCCCTGCTCAAGAGACCCCAGACCCAGGAGTGGCCTGCGAGGGCCATCCTGCCTCTCAGAGCACCAGCTTCTCATCTGTAGGAACCCCAGCTGTTCCCCTGCCATAGAGGACTCATCCCAGAATGGATAGCATGGTCATCCCCATGAGCTTCTCACAAAGGCCCCCAGGGCCCGGCAGGGAGAATACTGACACTCCAGCAAATGGCTGAGAGCAGAGTCCTTCCTTGAAGAGCCCAGGTTTGTCCTGTGCAGCACTACCCAGCACCGCCCAGCACCACCCAGCACCGCCCAGCACCACCTAGCACTACCTAGCACTACCCAGCACTACCCAGCACTACCCAGCACCACCCAGCTGTTCCTGTCCCTGGGAGAGGGCATGTGCTCCCAGCACGGTGCTGGCTTGAGGGAGCCCTTCCGGAGCAGCAAACATCCTCCTTGTTACTGCTCCTGGCCTGCTTCACTCACACACTCGCTCCAGGCAGGAGAACACCCGACAAGAGGCGTTTCCCAGCCTTTCTGCTGGGCGGAGGTGGATGCTGTCTTCTGTTTCCTCGGGGTTGTCTCTTTCAATTCTGTCTTCCCCCAAGGCAGGTGTTGTTGCTAACGCTGTAGAGCAGGACCCAGGACACTCAAGGAAGGCCAGCTGGGGGAGCCGGACTCTTTTTTTGGGGGGGGCGGCATTTTTTAAAGCGTTTATTTGTGTGTGTGTGTATGTGTGCTCACATGTGTGCTACAGCCTGCCTGTGAGGATCAGAGAACAGCTTTTAAGAATTAGCTGGCACTCGGGAGGCAGAGCCAGGCGGATCTCTGTGAGTTCAAGGCCAGCCTGGGCTACCAAGTGAGTTCCAGGAAAGGCGCAAAGCTACACAGAGAAACCCTGTCTCGAAAAACCAAAAAAAAAAAAAAAAAAAAAAGAATTAGCTGTAGAGATGGCTCAGAGGTTAAGAGCACTGGCTGCTCTTCCAGAGATCCTGAGTTCAATTCCCAGCAACCACATGGTGGCTCCCAACCATCTGAAATGAGATCTGGTGCCCTCTTCTGGCCTGCAGGCAGAACACTGTATACATAATAAATAAATAAACCTTTAAAAAAAAAAAAAAAAAAAAAAGAATTAGTTCTCTCCACTGTGTTGCACCCAGGGGTCAAACTCAGGTCATCAGGCTTGGCAGCAAGCACCTTTACCCACTGAGCCATCTACCAGTCCCTAGAGCTGCATTCTTGATCTTGGGAAACTGCTTTCTGGCCCATTATAAGAATTCTATTCCCAGGCCCAGTGGCAGTGATGGCGCACGCCTTTAATCCCAGCACTCGGGAGGCAGAGCCAGGTGGATCTCTGTGAGTTCGAGGCCAGCCTGGTCTCCAAAGCGAGATCCAGGAAAGGCGCAAAGCTACACAGAGAAACCCTGTCTCGAAAAAACAAAACAAAACCGTGGAGGACTGAGAACCATTCAAGATTCACGGTGTGGCAGGTCCCACAGTCCCTTTTCAGGGCAGTGCAGGTCTCTGGGTAAGGAGCTGTGGCCCTGACTCCACTCTTGAGCTGGTTGCCTGGTCCCTGTGGGTGCCAGGAACAAAGGGCGGTGACTGGCTGGAAGGCTGTGTGAGAAGGAGGCCTAGCGAGAGTCCTGTTGTGCCCAGGGCAGACGGGATGCTCAGGAAGGACCTGGGAGGGCAGGGGCAGATGCACTTAACCAGCCACCGTGGGGCCTGTCTCCCGGAAAAAGAGAACGGCTTGCTTGGGGAAACTGCAAAGAATTTGAATATTAGGGACCGGGGAGGAGAGTGGGACAAGAGATGGACCGGCAGCTGAGCACTGGGTGTTACTGGTGGACTCCAGCCTAGACAGTTTTTCAGTGTACAAGGTGACTTTGGAAGTCAGGAACATGTACAAGGTGGCTTTGAGGTTCCTTCCTACCCTAAGATGGAGACGTGTTTTTCCCTAGTGTGTTTTCAGTGTCTCCGGGGAGCTTGGCATTGTATGGGACTGTGGTGGTACTGGCGTTGCCTGGGTCAGCACCTGAACGTAGCAGGGCTTTGCTTTCGGGAGAATTGTCCTTCCTTCCCAATGGGGGATAATGAAGGCAAAGATCTGGTCAGGCAGGTCCCTGAGGATCATGGGTCTTTTCAAGTCAACACCTACTATGGAATTTGCCAGCTCAGAGCTTGCTAGGCAGAGAAGAGGAGGGAGCATCATTCTTGAGCAAAGGGGGTCACTGTCTCTTGGCTGAGCTGGCTTTGGGGTCCGGGTACCCAACATTGCATCTGGGTGCCCAGGTCTTCACCCACCTTCCTTGCTGCGGGCCGCAGAAATATATCATAAGAACTCAGCTGGTTATGGCAAAGTCACTACCTGGAGAGATCATGGAATTCCTCCAGAGGAAGCCAAATCCCAAGGAGTTTTTGGTGTTACTTGGCTTGTTATATATCAGCTGTATTCTGTTATGAAAATCATGTGTGCCTTCATAGTTTTCCCAATTGACTTTTCCCTAAGAAGGACTAACAGTGTAGACTGAGCACTCTCTGGACATACACATTCCAGGTAATTTGGAGAACAGCCTCAGGGAAAGGCTTTCTCTGGAATCAGATATCTCCCTTAGCCACTTTCAAGGACTACAGGATACACCACCCAGGTGGACGCCCAACTGCCAAAGACTAACAATGATAACAGCCCACCTGAAAGTCTCCTGACTTAAATTCCACAAGGAGACACCACCCAGGGGGGCGCCCAACTTCCAAGGACTAACAAGTGATAGCAGCCCACGTACAAGTCTCCTGACTTACAGTAAATTCACTAGAGGACGCCGCCTAGGCCAGGTGGACACTAAGTAATAGTTTTATACAATTTAGCTTAGGCCCTCCTTTCTTACAGCCTTACTAACTTTATAGACCTCTAACTACTTACCTAACCACTTCTAGGAATATTTAGATAACCCTCTGTGCTAACAGCTATGCTCAGCCAGAACTCCCAGTTCAAGCCTCCCTGTAATTATCATTATTGGTAGCATCTGGCCAGGTCCATCACCGGATGGAGGAAAGTACCTTATCAGAGATACCTTTGTACTCTCTAGAACAGACTTAAGTATCCAGGCTACCTGTTTGAGAAGGCCTGGCGGATGTGTCAATTAAGCCTATTTTTATCACCCCTCCATTGGACCCTGGAAGCCTGGCTTTGCACTGCTAAGGAAATACTGCTTGTAAGTGTATATATACCAGATCTCCCAGGGCAGGAGAGGACACAGAGGAGAGAAGAGAATGGAAGAACGAGATGGGCTAGAGGAACGAGATGGAAGATGAGGAAGAGCCAGATGGGGAAGAACAAGATGAGGAAGAGCCAGATGAGAGAGAAGGAGACAGGAGAGGAGCTGATAGGGTAAAGAACTAGATAGATGAGAACCTAGAGGGGACAGAACTAGATGAAGGAATTAAGATAGAACATAGAGGGGACAGTAGATAAATATAGAGAGAAATCATACAAGAAAGGAGCTAGACATGAGAACAGAACTGAAGCTGTGTATAAAGGATGTTATGCCAGAGGAATTAAAGCGAATGGACCAAAGAACTCTGCGTGCGTAGACTGATTTACCGACCCTAAGATTCTCAGCTGGTTGATAGAGCCTTCCGCGGACCCTGGGAGGGGACTATCGAGGGGCTGGACCCCCATAGTCCTCGTTACTTCCTATTGCAAAACCAAACCAAAGAGCTCATAGGGAAGACCATTGGCTCTGTAACCAAACCTGGGCTCCCCAGAGCCTGGATCTGGAGCCTCGGCATGGTCCGTGACAGAACGGCATGCTGCTGGTGGCCAACACCACTAGGGAAATGGTTGGTGGGTGTCAGGATGGCTTCATGGGGAAGGAGGCTAGGGGAACTTAAATTTCACAACTATGGAGTTGGCTGGGAGCTGGCATCATCAGATCTGGGTTCCCTTGTGGTTCTGCCATGACTTGCTCTGACTTTGGGCAAGTCCCTTTACGTTTTCAGCCTCTGTTGCCCTGTCTTTAGAGTGGATGGGATTGGGCTAAAGGCAGGGTAGGGTGGCAAAGAGATTTCACTTCACTTGCCAAAACTGACTGATGCTTTTGAGCTCTTGGGATCTTGTCAGGAGCAGCCACCTGGGGTCCGGAAAAGCATGCCTCGGTTATGTCCAGCCGTCTGCTGCCTGCGGGTCTGGGGTTGGAGGTCTCTGCATGTGCTCTGCAGGTTTGCAGATCCAGGCCTGTTGTCCTCACATTGCTCCTGGCACTGATGCCCTTAGATTCTCCTGTCTCTCTGCCGTCTCCACTTTAACACCATTCATTGTCAGCCTGTGACTTACACACCTCCATGGTATGGAGCTCGCCGCCTTCCCCGAGACAGAATCATTCGATTCTTCTTCCCTGCATGGGACGTAAGTCAGCCTCCCCGAACTTGTGCCTGAAGAGCTGCCATGGGCTCAGGAATAGCGTGATGCCTTGGATTCTTTGGTCATCGGTTTAATTTCTGTCTGCTAGAGGTGTCTAGAGCTGCTGCTTTCCAACAGTTTATGACAGTGACAGAGACAGTTGGGGAATGTTCTGTGAAAACATCGGCCCAAAGTGGCTCAGAAGGTAAAGGTGCTTGCTGCCAAGCCTGAGGACCCGAGTTCAACCCCCCACGACCCATATGATAGAAGGAAAGAACCAACTCCCCCAAGTTGTCCTCTGGCATCCAACCACATGCCATGGTGCATGCTCACATGTATATGCATGCACACGCACACATATAAAATAAATGTGAATTTTAAAAGTCATTTATTTTATGCCACAGCCCTGTGAAGCTGGTACTATCCCTTCCGTTTTACAGGCAAGGAAGCCGAGGCTCAGAGAGTTAACAGAGCGGCCTTCTGAGACCAAGCCTGTGCACCTCTCGCCAGATGCTCTCCCGGTCCCCAGTCCTGTCCCCAAACTCCTGTTCTTCTGGCTCCCCTGAAAAGCCCACGGCCTCCCGTTCTCTCGCCCCTCACAGGTTTCCATGTGATCCCCACCATCTCGAGCATCGTCCCGGAGAGCTGCCTGCTGATCGTGGTGGGGCTGCTGGTGGGGGGCCTGATCAAGGGCGTTGGCGAGACGCCCCCCTTCCTGCAGTCGGACGTCTTCTTCCTCTTCCTGCTGCCGCCCATCATCCTGGACGCCGGCTACTTCCTGCCGCTGCGGCAGTTCACGGAGAACCTGGGCACCATCCTCATCTTCGCTGTGGTGGGCACACTGTGGAACGCTTTCTTCCTGGGGGGCCTCCTGTACGCCGTGTGCCTGGTGGGCGGTGAGCAGATCAACAACATCGGCCTGCTGGACACGCTGCTCTTCGGCAGCATCATCTCCGCCGTGGACCCTGTGGCCGTGCTGGCCGTCTTCGAGGAGATCCACATCAACGAACTGCTCCACATCCTGGTCTTCGGGGAGTCCCTGCTCAATGATGCCGTCACTGTGGTGAGGGGGCGGGGCCACACCCCACGCACATGGGGCCCGAGCAACGCCTTATCCTCCCACCGAGGACGGGATAGATGGCCAGTGTCCCTCCGTGCTTGTGCGCCAGACACTGCTCTGAGCACTGGAACGTGGATTCCCTCTCTTACTCTTCAGGACAACCTGAGGAGAGATGTGCTGGTCTCACCTTTCAGAACTAGGAACAGCCCACGGAAGTTAGACAGCCTGCTAGAATGTGGCGAGGCTGAGATTTGAGGCAGTGTGCTTGGCCCGGTCTTGCCCTCCAGGACCGGAGCTCTTGGCCCAGCAGGCCCCTGACTCCCTGGTCAGCTTGCATTTTGTGGCTGTCTTGCCCAATCACTGAACCTCTCTGTGCCTTCTTTTCCTCACGGCCCATTTCATCTCCAAGGAGCCTTTTAGCTCTTGTGTTGGCCATTTGAGAATTTGGTATGTGCAGGGTTTAGGGCAAAGGAAACAAAAAGGAATCTGCTCCCCCAAACCTGTAGAACGTGATAAGTGAATTTAGTAGGTCTAGGTTGACTATTTTTGTCTTATGTGACTCTCAGCAAGAGATTCTTCCTCGTCCAGGCCTCTCTGTTGACAGAGTAGTAGTGCTCTCTGCCTAGGGCCAGGCAAGGACCTGCACCTGGCAGAACTGTGTGTGTCTGTACATGTCTATCAGCCAGTTTCCTCAGGAAGCCGAGGTGTGCACACGCATTCTGTCCCCTCCAAAACTGGACCCCTAAGAAAGGGTCTGCACACACAGAAAAACACAAAAGACACAGAGGTCCATGCCCAATCCTGCTGGCACGGCACTCTGCCATCGCCAGCCCCTTTGGAGGTGACACCTCCATAGAAACAGACTATTGCTTACCAGCCTCGGCCTCAGCCTCCTCCTCCTCCTTCTGCTCCTGTGTCCCTCGCCGCTTCTCAAGCAGCGAGTCTAACCTGATCATTCAGTTCTCCATCTTGGTCTCTTGTAGCAGCAGCCCCTGCCAAAGGGTTACACACAGAAGCTAGCCTGTCATTTCCCTGGGATTCCTATAGGACTTCTGCTTAGTAATGTGTGTCTGAAACCAGTCGGTACCTAGCTGAACCCTCCCCAGCTGAGTCTGGCTACGGATCCATGTTGGCACCACTGGAAACAAAGACATGCTTGCATCAGGTTGATAACTCAGGCCTGGGTGTGTAGGGTCTGCGCATGTCCTGACAGCGGTGACAGTGGTGACCGTGGGGCCACCCTTAGGTGGTCCGGTCCGAATGCGTCTCGCCTTATCTGGTTTGCAGAGTGCCTCTGGCTGTCTTTGTCAGGGTTTCTGTTGCTGTGATCAAGTACCACGAGCAAAAGCAGTCTGAGGAGGAAAGGCTTTGTTTCTGCTTACAGTCAGGTCTCGTCCCGTCACTGAGGGGAGTCAGGACAGAAACTCGAGGCAGGAACCCGGAGGTTGGAACTGAAGCAGCAGAAACTGGGGAACAGTGCTGCTTGTTGGCTTGCTCAGCTTGCTTTCTGTTCAGCCCAGGACCACCTGCCCAGAGGTGGTGCCATCCACAGTGAGCTGGGTCCTCCCTCATCAGCCTTTGAATTAAAAAAAAAAAGCCCCACAGCATTGGCTCCAGACAGTCTGTGACGGAGGCCTTTTCTCAACTGAAGGTCTTCTTCCCAGGTAGCTCTAGCTTGTGTAAAGATAGCAAAAGACAACCAGGACACTGGCATTCTTATCCGAGTGTTACCCCATGAGGAAATGGAGGCGTCTAGCTGATGAGTGCTGCTGGAGTCACATGACACCCCACCCACACCCACACAGGCCCACACCATATTCTTCTCTTCTCTGCTTTTCATCCCTCTCTCTGTGGTCATAGCTCCAGGCTAGAAAGGAGGACCTGGCCTCTACTGTTCCAGTAGACTTGAGCACTCATGAGCACCCCAGGCCAGGAGTGAGGTTAGCCTAGGGCCGAGCACACCTGCTGCTAAGGCCCATCCTGCCTCCCAGATAGGCGTGGTCCCCCGGGCAGCCCTGGAGTCCAGCCAGGCCCAAGTTGGGCCTTTTCTAGAGCTTGGTACAGGTGTGGACACCATATTTCCAAGACAGTGATGCTGCACCTAGCTGCCTGGCATCAGGTCTCTGTCCCATCACCTTCTCCTGTCCACCTCCCCTTCCTCCAGGCCTGGAAGTTCCCCATCTGGTTCCTGGCAGAGCCGTCTAGGGCTGGACTTGAGTAGACTGGGGAACCGCCACGTCAGTCCCTCAGAACAAAACCCAGAGACTGAGGGAGCAAGTTCTGGGCCCAGTCCTGCCCCTTGGCAGGCCCCCCTGGCATGTTGGTTGGTATATCTGAGCCTCCCTCTAGCAAGGAGATAGGGATCCTTGGCCTGCATACAATAAAGATGGTCGGTGTGTGACCCCCATGTGTAGACTGTCCTGTTCCAGGGCTGGGACGCTGTCGGGCCTCCGGCTCCACTGCGCCTGAGCTTGGCTGTTTGATGCAGTGCCCTGGGCAGCTTGTTTAAGTGGAGACTTGTCGGTCCCACTTGGTGGGTCCCAGATGACCTGGCCCCATGCATTTTCAGAGGTTAACAGGTTTGCTATTCACGTCCTGCTTCGTGTTAACTAACGGAGAGGGAATCCAGAAAGGTCTCCGTTTATACATGCTCAAACAGAGATAAGTAGACTCAGTGGTACCCCACCGGTAGGGCGGCACCCGGGGAGTATCCTGCCGAGCACTTTCCTAACTTAATTCCGTGACAGCCCTGTGACATGGGCGCTCACTCCCCTTGCTCCCACCGGTGGGAAACTGAAGCACAGAAGGCGAGGTCTCTGGCCGTGTGTACAAAGGATGGTAGCTTGGCTGCCCGGCTTTGGAGTCTATGTTCATTACCAGCAGGGTGTGCTGCGGGCCTCCAAAGGAAGGTTCCCCAGCCCCAGCCCAGGTTCTACACATGCTTAGCACTAGGGTTTCCTGCCGCCAGATAGGTAGGCTGTATCCGTGGCTGTGGATCGTGGAGGGATGAGATGAGCATGGGTGGGATAACCAGGGAGCCGTGGGACGTGGGACCAGGGCCCTGCCCTCCTGCCCACCAGCCTGCCTGCCCTCTCCAGGTCCTCTATCACCTCTTTGAGGAGTTTGCCAACTATGAATATGTGGGCATCTCGGACATCTTCCTCGGCTTCCTGAGCTTCTTCGTAGTGAGCCTCGGCGGGGTGTTTGTGGGCGTGGTCTACGGCGTCATCGCGGCCTTCACCTCGCGATTCACCTCCCACATCCGCGTCATCGAGCCGCTCTTCGTCTTCCTCTACAGCTACATGGCTTACCTGTCAGCCGAGCTCTTCCACCTGTCAGGAATCATGGCGTGAGTCTGGGCGTGGCAGGGTGACAGGCTCGGTAGGGGAAGCTACTTGGCGTGACATCCCCAGATCTGTGTGATCACCAAGGAGCTCCCCAGTACCTGGACTCTGGACTCCAGACTCCACCGGTGTCCACTGGAGCGGTCCAGGTCATCAGAGGCTGCCCATAGGAACACTCCAGTAGACTCTGGGATTCAGGAATCTGAAGGTGGCCTGAAAGCAGATGGGCCAAAAAGCAACCAGTGTTAGGGTTAGTCTCGGGCACGGGAGGCAGGATCTCCGTGCTCCCTAGGAAGAAGCCCTGAGTTTGAGGGTCTCAGTCCTGCCACTTCCTCCCTTTTCCCCAAGTGAATGACTAGATGGAAGCTGGCACAGGCTCCCTAGAAAGAGCTCACGAGCATATCACCCCGCCTGAGTAGAAAAGCCCTGAGCTCCCTGTTAGAGTTTGAAGTGGGCCATGGGACGCAAGTCAGTGAGGAAAAGAGAACAGCAGTAAAGAGGCCAGTCTAAATTGGGGGATTCTGGGTAGTAGGGAAGAAGCCTGCAAAGGTCCCTAGAGCAGTGCTTCCCAACCTGTGGGTGGTGACCCTTTCACAGAGGTCACCTAAGACCATCAGAAAACACAGATTTTTACATTACAGTTCATAACAGTAACACAATTACAGTTATGAAGTGCAGTGAAAATAATGTTATGATTGGGGTCATCACAGCATGAGGAACTGTGTTAAAGGGTCGCAGTGTTAGGGAGGCTGAGAACCACTAGCTAGTGGGACCCTGTGCGTTGGCAGGATCCTATGCAGAGGGAAACCCGAGAGACCAGAGAGTCTGTCTGTCCCTAGCTGTCATTGGGCAGGTGCAGTGTGGCCTTGGGGAAAAGGCCAAGACCTTGGAATTGCACAGACTTTAGTCTCTTGCACTGACTCACCTCAGCTGGACAATGGAGGTGACCTTATTTTTCTAAAAGTCCCATCTCTTGTCTGCAAAATACAAGAATTCCCTGGCCCTGTGTGTCGAGGCGACACAGTGGGTATTTGGTCCTTACGAGTCGCCTAGTAAGCAGGCGTCTGGTCAGCCTGTTAAGAGTGGGTGCAGCTCACCCCTGAACCCTTTTCTTCTTCACCCCAAGACTCATCGCCTCGGGAGTAGTGATGCGGCCCTACGTGGAGGCCAACATCTCCCATAAGTCCCACACCACCATCAAGTACTTCCTGAAGATGTGGAGCAGCGTCAGCGAGACCCTCATCTTCATCTTCCTCGGAGTCTCCACCGTGGCCGGCTCCCACCAGTGGAACTGGACGTTCGTCATCAGCACCCTGCTCTTCTGCCTCATCGCCCGGGTACTGGGTAAGGGCCAGACCCAGGCCAAGGGAGGAGTGTGTGTATGTGCCCCGTGGGAAGGAGCCAGGCCGAGGAGGGGCGATGTCCATACAGTGCGAGGCTAGGTTGTGGGGTGTGGGTGTGGGTGTCTCTACGAGCTGGACTGTGGTATGTGTGTGTGGTGCTGTATGTTGTATATGTGTGCTGAGGTGTGTAAGATCTGGGCTCTCACGTGTCTAATGTGTGTGACACAGTGCTAGCTGGGTTGTGTTGTATGGAAGGGAATGGGCTGTGGGTGGCTTCCCCTGTCCCCCTCTACATTTTTTAGTTTTTTGTTTGGAGTTTTTTATGTTTGTTTGTTTGAGACAAGATCTTACTATGTAGACCAGGCTGGCCTAGACTAACTCCTGGTAATCCTTCTGCCTCAGCGTCATGAGTGCTGGGATTACGGGTGGGATTTTTATTGTGGGCAGGCAGGCTTTGTGTGTGTGTGTCTTGTGATGCTGGGGATCAAACCGAGGGCCTCGTGCACCAGACAAAGCGCTCTCCTGCACCCCTCCCCCCCGGCCCGCATCGTGCAGTCATGGTTTATTATGGACAGTTCCGGTATATAGGAAAGGAGAGAGAATAGGACCATTATCTCCTTCCTGCCCAGCTGTTTTAATAAGTAACAGCACTTACCATTTTGTTGTCTCCTCCCATCCCTTGACCTGGAGCCTCTGAAGGCCTCTGGGATATCTTCAGAAGAGGTGCAGGTTGAGGAACTCTTTAAAGGCCCCCTGAGGTCCTGGGCTGAGGGACCCAGGAAGTGAGTGAGCGAGGTGGGCCTGAGTGGAGGGGCTCGGGGACAACCTGACCTCCCCTCCGCCTGCCCGCTGGCAGGTGTGCTGGGCCTGACCTGGTTCATCAACAAGTTCCGCATTGTCAAGCTGACCCCCAAGGACCAGTTCATCATCGCCTACGGGGGCCTGCGAGGGGCCATCGCCTTCTCCCTGGGCTACCTCCTGGACAAGAAGCACTTCCCCATGTGCGACCTGTTCCTCACTGCCATCATCACTGTCATCTTCTTCACAGTCTTTGTGCAGGTGCTGGGCCTGGGGTGGGCACGCCCCTGCCTTGGGGACCCTGACTCTTCTGGTGGGCACCCTGTCGGTGACTTGCCGCGTGGCTTTGGGCAAGGCCTCCTCTCGGTGGCCTCAGTCCTCCGTTGTGGTAATGACGTTGTGAAGTCAGTGATTAGCGTGTGAGGTGACCAGAGTGCTGCCCCACGTCATTAAGAGCCACTGACGTGACGTGGGCAGCTGGCAGGCCTGAGACCGGACTGCCGCAGTGGTTCAGGGTTTGTCGTCTCCAGCAGCACGGCACAGGCAGCTGGACCATCTTTTGAGCCAGGAAGCCTGAGGCCCGGGCTCAGGCTAATGCTTCACTAGCTGTGTTTCTCGGGAGGCGCACCTCTCTGTGTCTCAGTTCCCATTGGTGAAGTGAGGAGACTGGGCTACGTGATCCCCAAGAGCCTTTCAAGCCTGCGGCCAGTGACTTCTGAGCATTTAAATGACCCAGGCTTAGCAGAGCTCCGCTCCTGTCCCTAGCCGCCCTCCCCAAGGGAGGCCCGTGTGGGATGTTGCACACTGCTCTCCCATAGCTGACTGACGTGGCACAGGTGAGGTGCTCTGTTGGGCGTCCATTTCTCTTCCATCCTCTGTCTTTCTTGGACACTAGTCCTCACATAGTGCCAGATGGGCACACCTTTGGCTTTTCATGAGAAAAAGATATGGAGAGCCCTCTTGGAGTGGGGTGCAGTTTCTGTCCCTTTACAGGAACGAGCTCCTCTTTGGCCTCCTGCTCTGTTCCGTCCTCAGAAACCCTGCTTTATCTTGACCTTGCTGTTGAGTCTGTCTGGTGGGTTTCCAAGCCCGCTTTCACTGAAGGTGGCATGGTGCTGACCCCCTTGAGCCAGCCTGACTCTGGGCCTGCTGCTTCTGGCCTTAGGAAGCCACTCAGCCTCTCTACTGTCCGTTCCCTCATCTGTGAAATGGGAACATGTTAAGGAGCCGTCTTTCAGGGATCTTGCAGGTATTGTAGCACAAGTACCAGTGAGCACGTAGAGCCTGTGAGGGAGGCAGGGCAGAGGTAGTTCTCCGTCTGCAGGGCAGGACTCCGTGGGCTGCAGAGCAGATCTGGGGGGAGCCCGCACTGAACCCAGGCCCCAGCTGCATGGGCAGTGAGGCTTGTTCCGCGGCTGATCTGTCAGACCTCTGACTGCTGACTCCAGGAAGAGGTGGGCTTTAGAGACCTGCCTTCGTTTACACACTGAGGTAGAGAGTTATCAGCCCCCAGTCCTGGGGGATGGAGGACCTCAAAGGGGAGGTCCTCCTCGCCTCGGAGGCCCTCAGGAAGAAGGGAGGTTCCTCAACCTTCTTGCCGGGTGGCAGAGCCAGGATGTCTGATACTCGCCTGCCCTCCAGGGCATGACCATTCGGCCCCTGGTAGACCTGTTGGCTGTGAAGAAAAAGCAAGAAACGAAGCGTTCTATCAACGAGGAGATCCACACACAGGTACTGGAGGCTGGGCTGGGCCTTGGGTTACAGGAGAAGGCTGGAGCCGGGGCCCAGCTGGGCCTTAAGCCCGCCTTCCCTCATCCCAGTGCTAGGTGGTCTCTCAGGCCCCTGGGGCCCCCTGCCAAGCTCTAGCGGAAGGGAAAGTGTGGTGTGAGCAGTTGGGAGCCCTAGAGGCTGTTATACCATCCCTGCCTCTGCTTGAAGCCAGCAAGTGGGTTCAGAGAGGCGGTGCTCACCAAGTGTGTGGCTTGGGCTTCAGGATGAGTAAGGGGAAGGCGCCACCTCCTGGCTACTCCTGGAACTACAGGGCCGGCTAAGCAGACCCATAGTTGGGGTGAAGGAGGGTCGGGTAGGGAAGGAACCCAGTCGTAAGGCTTGACCTGGCCCTGGGCCCATTTCAGTTCCTGGACCACCTTCTGACAGGCATCGAGGACATCTGTGGTCACTATGGCCACCATCACTGGAAGGACAAGTAGGTGAAGGTCTGGTGGGCAGGAGGATGGGAAGGGCAGTTCAGGGTCCTTGGGGGCCTGGACATCTTCTCCTGCCTAGGAACTAGCCCCATCTGCCCCCTCCTCCCACAGGCTCAACCGCTTTAATAAGAAGTATGTGAAGAAGTGTCTGATAGCTGGCGAGCGCTCCAAAGAGCCCCAGCTCATTGCCTTCTACCACAAGATGGAGATGAAGCAGGCCATTGAACTGGTGGAAAGTGGCGGCATGGGCAAGATCCCTTCCGCTGTCTCGACCGTCTCCATGCAGTGAGTGCCACTGGCCAGCCTGGGCAGTATCTGCACCCATGTTAGCTCCCCAGCCCTAGCCTGGGGTGGCCCCCGGGGCTGTGTTCTCCTTCTGCCAGAATGGAGACCTAACCTGTGTTCTGTTGTCCCAGGAACATCCACCCCAAGTCCATGACTTCCGATCGCATCTTGCCGGCGCTGTCCAAGGACAAGGAGGAGGAGATCCGCAAAATCTTGAGGAGCAACCTGCAGAAGACCCGGCAGCGGGTGAGGTCCTGCCCCAGCCTGGCACCTGCTCTGTACCCCCTGCCCTGCTCCTGCCTCCCACACACCCAGAGCCTCCCTGGCCCTGGCCTTCCAGCCCAGCTTCTGAGTCCTTCCCTCCCTGATGGCGGTTCCTCCCTCAGCTGCGGTCCTACAACAGACACACGCTGGTGGCCGACCCCTACGAGGAAGCCTGGAACCAGATGCTGCTCCGGAGACAGAAGGCCCGGCAGCTGGAGCAGAAGGTGCGTGTCAGGCCGGGCCTGCCTTCCTCACATGCTGGAGGCTGGTTCCTCTTCCTGCCTCTCACCACAGGGCACCTCCGGCTCTGCCGAGCTCCGCTGAGGGCCTGCACCTACTTTAGACCCAGACAGCAGATCATGAGGCTTATTAATGGTGTGAGGCTTTGGGCCTCATCCCCTGAGGGGTGATGTGGGGAAAGGGTGGGGGTGTCAGGGAGAGAGAGAAAGACGTGAACGCAGGGGACACTGGGAAGTGGAGCTGGCAAGACTGAGTGACTGGGTTACTCAGGTGGGGCCACTGGGGTGGAACAGGAATTTGAAGGGGGTGGTAGAGGTCACAGAGTACCCAAGAAAGGAACAAGGCTTGTTGAAAGGTAAGGAGCTGAGCTCAGTTGTGATGTATTGGGTTTGAATGCCTGGGCGCCGGACAGGATTTAGGCAGGCATGCCACTCTAAGTTTTTTATTGCTATTCTATTTTTTTTTTTTTTTTAATCTAGAATCTTGGGGTCAGATGTGGGCTGGAGACAAGTCCGCCCACGTCAGTGTGGGTGCTGGCCCAGGCAATGGGAGCCCACTGCGGAACCCCTGCCTCAGTGCCTTCCTCACCCTGTCCACTCTCTCTGTCAGATCACCAACTACCTGACGGTACCGGCCCACAAGCTGGACTCACCCACCATGTCGCGGGCCCGCATAGGCTCAGGTAAAGGGCTAAGGAGGGGCCCTCAGGCGGGGTGTTTTGTGCCAGGGACAGGCCTCAGCGTCACAGGGCAAGACGGGCCTCCCCATCACATCCTCTTCTCAAACACTGAGTTATGTCCACGTCACGAGGGGCTGGGTGTTCACAGAGAGGGCAGCACCGCTCTGCTGTCAAACCCAGGCACAGGAGGCGTTGCCCGTGGCACTCAGGATGAGGGCTGCCAGGGAGCCACAACAGGGCATCTGACAGTCACTAGTCAATGCAGAGGAACAGGGACGGGCCTGGGCCCACAGGTCACGACTCAGGGAAAGGTCCCATTTCTTCCTTTGTTTTTTTAAAATTTATTTAACTTTATTTTATGTGCATTGGTGTGAGGGCGTCAGACCCCCTGGAACTGGAGTTACAGACAGTTGTGAGCCGCCACGTGGGTGCTGGGAATTGAACCCTGGTCCTCTGGAAGAGCAACCAGTGCTCTCAAGCTCGGAGCTATCTCTCCAGCCCAAAGCTCTATTTCTTAACCTGTGGGACACCAGTGGGAACCCCTGGTCCAAGGAAAGCAACCATCTGATAGAGGAGCAGCTGGTAGCAGGGCTCACTCGGCCCCTGTGGACAAAGTTGAGAAGCCCATAGACGTGGTTGCATTCATGGGAAGGTCTGCGAGCTGCTAGCAGAGGCTGAAGGGGTCCCTGAGGTGTGGCACATCCTGAGCAGGGCTCAGGGCCAGAACCGTCTGTCTTTCCCTTTCAATCCACAGATCCACTGGCCTATGAGCCCAAGGCAGATTTGCCCGTTATCACCATCGACCCAGCCTCCCCACAGTCGCCTGAGTCTGTGGACCTGGTTAATGAGGATTTGAAGGGCAAGGTCCTGGGCCTAAACCGGGATCCAACAAGGGTGACTCGGGAGGAGGAAGACGAGGATGAGGATGGCGTCATTATGATGCGGAGCAAGGAGCCCTCCTCCCCAGGCACCGACGATGTCTTCACCCCTGGACCAAGTGACAGCCCCAGCTCCCAGAGAATACAGCGCTGCCTCAGTGACCCAGGCCCCCACCCTGAGCCTGGGGAGGGAGAGCCTTTCATCCCCAAAGGCCATTAGAGCCAGGCCCGTGGGCGTCCCATAGACTCTCCCAGAGTGGGGGCTGGGAGCCCCCGCGCCTCCAGACCTGGATTGGCCCCGCCCCCTTTCCACGCATGGCAGCTGGGTCCACAGCCCCCGCTGCAGCACAGCTTGCCCCTGCCTCCTGGGCAGTGTCCTCTCCCACCAGAACTGCCTGCCCAATCCACTTGGCAGAACAGCTGGGCTGCTGAGGCAGGCCCCGCCCCATCTCAAGATCCAGGCTCCCCCCGTACAGGAACCAGGGCTCCACGAGGCCCTCCCTTCCCGCAGCCCCCTCCTCATCCAGACCAATTTTCCATCTCTGATCATCACTTATAACCAAAGAGCCGCTGGCTCCACTGTGGTCCCACCAGGAAAGGAGGGAGCTGAACCTTCCTTGGCCTTGACCGGGCCCTCCCGTATCTGAGGACAGCAGGCATGTGGCTGGGAGACAGATGGGTGACCCATGGCAGACCCACATACTCCTGCCAGCCATGGCACCCTGGCCAGCCACCTGAGCTGCCCTCACTCAGAGCTGCAGGCTGAGGGCACCTCTGAGCTCCGTGCTGGGAACTGGGTGATGGAACAGTGGCGGGACTTGGGTGATGAGGACCACTGGGCCTTTCTGGGGCTGCTACATGGGAGGGACTGTCCGAGGCTCCAGAAAATGCCGCCTTTTTACATTTGGTTTATTCCGCACCTCCACGTAAGTACGGTTCTGTCTGCACAGAGGCACTCCTGTTTTTAGACCCTCTGAGACCCCCACACCAGTCAGAACTCCCCCCCTCCCCTTCCTCCTCCCTTCATGCTAACACCCCTCCTTCCCTAAATCGAACCTCTGCCTGCCGGGCTCTTTTGCCCACAGCACTGGTTGAGACGTGGCCCAACATGAGCAAGGGCCTCCTAGCACGCACCTTGCCCGAGGGTCTGCCTTTACTCCTGTTGGCCTGTCCACCACCGCCCCTCATCCAGACCCCCTGCACACCCAGCCTGCGGTGAAGCCCAGCCCTGGGCATAGGCTTCCCCCAGGGTCTCCTGCCCTGGCCAGGGCTGCTGGAGTAGACACTACTGGACCCCAGAGGCCTTTGCTCACAAGCACATACTCTCCCTTCTGGCCCCATGGCTGGCCCAAGCCAATGGGCGTCTGTCCAGCCCCAAGCACCCCCTCCCCAGGATTGTGCAGTCGTCAGAGGGG
This sequence comes from Peromyscus leucopus, assembly GCF_004664715.2. NCBI lineage: Eukaryota > Metazoa > Chordata > Mammalia > Rodentia > Cricetidae > Peromyscus > Peromyscus leucopus. Next base: position 134,180,736 of record NC_051064.1, read on the forward strand.
TCCCCCCCAGGGGATGGGGCCATGGGTGCTTGGCCCAGCTGTCTCCTCTCCATGCAAGTGCTGTTTAGGGCAGGAGTTGCCATGCAAGGTGACAGCGACAACCATGTACAAAGCCACTGCATCCGCCGCCGCCGCTCTGCCGCCTATACAGAAGAAACTGAACCTTTTTCATATTCTAATAAATCAATGTGAGTTTTTTTTATAAGAGCCAGGGCTGCTTCCTGGGAGGGAGGGAGGGCACCAGAGGAACTAGGCTCAAAGACTGGCACAGAAACACTGAAACACTGCCACCCACCATCAGCTGCCCGTGGGGTTGGCACTGTGTGCCAGGTGCTGGAGGTACGGTGAGGTGTGGGGTAGCATGTCTGCACTCAGGGCCTCAGCTTGGTGCTCACACAGCTGGAAACCAGCAGGGCATTGTCAGGGAGACTCCTGACCGGTCCCCCGGAACTGACACCTGGGGGACATGCCGGCCTGAGGAAGGCCGTGGGGGGCGTTTCTCCGCTGGAATTCCTCCCACTCTTGTGAGTGTTCTCACTCTTCCTTAGTAAGACTGTTTGCTCGGCTTGATGAAACCAGCGTGTCTGGCTCGGGGGAAACAGACAGGGTGGACGGGGCCTTGTAGTTTATGTTTGGGATCTGGGGGCAGTACAGAGTCTTGGAAGCTCTGTGTTCTCACCTGGGAAATAGAGGCTGCACCCTGTTGGAATAAGGCGTGTGTGTAATGCAGAGCTGGGAACTGAGCTGCATTTCCAGTAGCTGACCACCAGAGGGCAGTGAGGCCTCAGCACAGAGGAACCTGTGCTGGCCAAGAAGCTCTGCCCAGCCTGGGACCTAGATTCAGAGCTGACTTGACTTAGGATGTCTGAAGCGGGCCATGCCAAAAGGATTATAGGAAAGGACCACACTGCATTCCTGTATTGATGTCCTACCAGGGAACAGCTGTAACACTCAGAGGGTGCTGGCAGCGTTATGGATACCCATCAGGGATGAGGCCCAGTAGATCTCACTTTAGGGAAACATGGCCTCCTGCCCCCCCCCCACTCTGCCTGACCCCAGCAGGGGGCAGAAATAGGAGGATTCCTTGAGGCCAACCTGGGGCTCCATGGCCACCCCCTGTCTCAAGGATAACAACAGTAAAAGGTTCTAGAGCCGAAGGTAAGAAACCAGCTGTGATTCTGGAAGCTGCTGTCCAGCCAGGGCTCTGCTGTGGCCACAAATAACAGCACAGCTACCCGTGACGCTCCAGAGGATCCAACCCCCTCTGGCCACTGCACACACATGGTGCACATAAACTCACCCCGGCGTACACATATACATAAATAAAAAAATAAATCTCATAGGTGGGGCAGTGGCACACACCTTTAGTCCCAGCACTCAGGAGGCAGAGGCAGGTGGATATCTATGAGTTCGAGGCCAGCATGGTCTACAGAGAGAGTTCAGGGACAGACAGAGCTACACAGAGAAACCCTGTCTCAAAAAAAAAACAACAACAATAAGAGAGATTTTTATGTCAATTTTTCTTTAATTAAGGGTGGGGGAAACAGCTTTATCCTCAACACAGGAAACAAAATCTTGGCAACACTGCATCCTCGTCATCCTTCAAGTCCTACTGAGGGATTGACTTGAAGCATTAATCCTCAGAAACTGAGTATAGTGACTTCTCACCTGTAATCCCAATAACCCCAATACTCAAGAGGCTGAGGCAGGAGGACCTGCCACAAGTTTGAGGCAGCCTAAACTACGGGGGGAGACACTAAAATAATTGGCTGGGAATACGGCTCAGTGGTTAAAGAGCTTGCCAGACAGCATAGGGAGCAAGTTTAGACCCCCAGAATACATGTAAAAGTCAGTTTGACAGTGGGTGGGTGGGGGATTATCCCTGGAGCCTGATGGCCAGCCACCCCTGGTGCTTCAGGTTTAGAGAGAGACCCTGTCTCAAAATTAAAGTGGAGAGGGATTGAGGAAAACACCTGATGTCACACACAAAAAACTAAAAAATCTCATTGGGGCTCCTTGGGACAATAGAACACAAAAACAGAGAACTTGAGCAGCCTTTGTTTTATGGCTGGTCACAGGAGACCTTCGATGGTACTTTCCTTGTTACTTCAGGTATAGGGAGAGTCTCGGTGTGTATTCCTCTGCCTCAGCCTCCTGAGTGTTGGGATTAAAGCATGTGCCACCATGTCTGGAGTTTCTGTTCTTACCATGGGCAATGCCATGGCTGACTGGGGTTTTTACCTGGTGAGCTGAAGTAGGGGGATTCTTTGAGTCCTACCTGGGGCTCCCTAGCCTTCCCTGTCTCAAGAATAGCAATAACATCCAATTCTAGAGCCGGAAGGTTGGGAGGAGGGACCTGATTGTTGTCTCCCTTCCCCTGAGTGTTTGCCCTTGGTACTGCTGTGATGTTTGTTGGGTTTCCTGGTCCCCCACAGCTAAGGGTCCCGGGAGTACTGGGAGGCCTCTGGTGAACCCCGTGATCCCAGCCAGTCTTTCTGCCCACCCCCATTGTATAGTAAAATTTAGTGTCCTGATAACCCAGACTAATTATCCCATAGCCGATGCACTTGACCCTCCTCCTGCCGTTGCCTAAGCCACATACAGAGTTCAGCATGACCACAAGTCAAGGGAATAAAGGCAGGAATCCTTCTAGGAGGTCACTTGGAGTAATAGAGACCCTCCTACATGTAATCCCTTATTCCCCATGCTTGTGAATCTGGGCTTCGAGAACAGAGGTACCGTATACTGGCTCTTTTGAAGCATGTGCTGCATCATTACCCATCAGAGGCCCAAACTTAGGGTGAAGTCTCCCAGCTTGCAGTGTTCTGTCCAGTCAGTACTGCTGACGGCAGGATTCGTTGGGAGAACATGGCAGTCTGTAGGATACTGCAGATGATGTACATCAAATGGGAATAGGTAGACAATGAGAGACATTCTGTAGAATCCAGAAATGTGGTCCTGGCAGAAGCAACAGGTGGGAATGCAAGTGACCTCATTAGTATGCGCTTAGACCCTGAGGCGATAACTGCTCCTTCACAAAGAAAGGGGTGTCAACCTCCCAACAGCAAGGAGCTGCTACCCCTAGGGCGATGGTTCTCTCCCCAGGCCCTAATCTCCCTATTTTTAAAGTCTTCTGGTTGTGTGAACTGGTGTTCCCATGCCCAGCCTTGCATAAAGAACTAGCCTAGAGGTGTGCTGCTGTAATCTCAGTGCTGGGGAGGTGGAGACAGAAGCCCAGAGGCCAGCCAGCCAGCCATTCTATCTGAATCAGCAAGCTCTGCTCCTTGAAAGTCCCTGTCCCCAAAATTCCTGGTGGCACATTCCTTTAATCTCAGCACATGGGAGACAGAGACAGGTGGCTCTCTGTGAATTTGAGGCCAGCCTGGTCTACAGAGTGAGTTCCAGAACAGCCATCCCTGTTTAAGATAAAGTGGAGGGCGGGTGAGATGCCTCAGTGGGTGGGGGCCTTTGTCACCAAGCCTGATGACCGGAGTCTGATCCTTAGGGCTCATATAGTGGGAGAAGAGAGTGCACTTTCTAGCAAGTTGCCCTCTGTTGTGTTCGGATTCCCAGCATCCACATGAAGAGCTGGCTCAGAGGGGTGCACTGGCTGTTCTTCCAGAGGACCCAGGTTCAATTCCCAGCACCTACATTGCAGCTCACCCCTGTCTATAACTCCAGTACCATGGCTTGTGACTCCCTCACACAGACATACATGCAGGCAAAACTCCAAAGAACATAAAATAAAAATAAATTATGTAAAACATTTAAGGTGATAAAAAATAAACATCACGTTATATGTATATACATACTATGTATCTATATCTATACATAAAGACTGCAGGCCTATCTGCCTTTTCCTTCAAATTAATGGAACAGCAGCTCCAGTGTGAGGTAGGGAGAATTACCATAGCAGCAAGTGGGGTGCCAGGGATTTGAACCACCTGCCCATCCATTCCTATGCTTTCTGGGCTTGTTCAGACCTGAACTCGTAGCTGCTGTTTAATAATAGAATACCAGCATGTGTGTCCAGTCCTATGAGACGGGTCAGATAATCTCCAGTTCTGGTTACAGGGGTGGCTTGGTGTCCCACAGTCGGGCATTCTGCCCCTACCATGCCCAGTGTGAGCCAGGAGCTACTTTTCAAATGGAGAATAGTTATTGGCACAGGTTGCTGGCATGGTTTAATAGAAACCCCCGAGGGTCTGTAATGCTGGAGTCCCCACTGACGCTTGTCTGCCCACCATCTTTCTGCCATGATCTCTTCTCACTTGTGATGCTCACGTGACTGGGCGGCGACCTCTGCAGCCCGTACCCGCTTCAGCGCCCCTCCTCCCCAAAGTCACAGTCTCGTGGAGTTCATAGAAAATGACTTTGGCAGCACAGCTGGATGTGGTAGCCATTGTCCGCCCCCACCAATTCAAAGTCCCACAGAAGCCCATCTACCCTTTGCCTCTGTCTTTGAAGAGAGCAGTGTGAAGTTTGGCCCCTTGTCTCCCATCTTAGAGGAAAGATCTTGATAGGCCCTGAACCACTGGAGCCCGTGAAGCCTCTTTGACATGGCAGTCCCTAATTTTTCGTGAGACTTTTTCTCCTTCCTTTATTGGCTTCTTTAAAAGTTGTATTGCGTTTTTATTTACTTTGCATGCACAGGTGTGTGTGCTTGTGGAAGTCAGAGGACAACTTGTGAGAGGGGTGTCCTCTTTCCACCATGTAGGTCTTGAGGGTCAAACTCAGATTGTCAGCCACCTCATGGCCCACCTTCCTTAGCAAACATTCCAAGAATGTCCATCATTTATAGCTTCCTACTCACTGGGCCCAGTTCTCACCCCATTGGCAAAGGAACGGGCTGGCCTCGTGTTTAGAACTTGATCATGATGCTTGATGACCCTTGAGTTATGACACGATAGAAAAAAAGTATAGGCAGAGCCAAGAGGTGACAGTGAGGTAAACATTTGGGGACTGTCTTGGTCATTGTTCTACTGCTGTGAAGAGACACCATGACTCTTAGGACCCGGCCAGAGTCCTGATGTCATCTTACATAAAGCCCATTTTAAGGGAAAACTCTTCCTTGCCCCCTCCTCTCTCTCTATTCCCACGAGGTCTGCACCTCCTCTCTTCCTCTCTCTCCCCTTTCTCCTTCCATCCAATCCCTCTCCCCTCCCCCCAAAATAAACTCGCCATGTGGACATGTATCCGCATAGTGTAAGTGACTCTCCACAGCTCCACGCTGCAGCGTCTGCATGGCATGTCTCCCTCACCCACTGGGGCACCTTGGCCCAATCCGCCAAGGCCTTCTGTGTGCCATATCATAACAATGACCAAGGCAACTTATAAAAGAAAGCATTTAGTTGGAGGCTTGCTTACAGTCTCAGAGGGTGGGTCCATGATCATCATGGCGGGAGGCATGGCAGGGGGCTGTAGCTGTAGCTGAGAGATTACGTCTTATCCACAAGGACATGGCAGAAAGAGCAGGACCTGGTCTGGTGTAGGCTTTTGAAAGCTCCCCACCTCCACCCCCACCCCCCACCTCTGCAACCCAGTGACACACCTCCTCCAACAAAGCCACACCTTCCAATCCTTCCGAAACCACCAACTGGGACCCAAACACCCAAATATATGAGCCTATGGGGGCCACCACAGGGATCAAAGGCATTTGCCACCTCAGATGTCCCTTTCTTGTTGCTATGATAAACACCCTGGCAAGAGCAGCTTGGGGGAGGAAAGGATATTTGAGCTCTTCGTTTGAGGGTGCAGATATCATGGCTGGGAAATCAAGGCAGATGCGCATAATGTGTCCACAAGAAGCAGAGAGCAATGAGTGCTTATGCTTGACCTCTTTTCATGTGTATATGTGGGTGTGCGTGCGTGTGTGCGTGCATGCGTTTGAAGACCAAAACTGACATCAAGAATCTTCCACATCAATGCCGGGCGGTGGTGGCGCACACCTTTAATCCCAGCACTCAGGAGGCAGAGCCAGGCAGATCTCTGTGAGTTCAAGGCCAGCCTGGTCTACAGAGTGAGCTCCAGGACAGGCACCAAAACTACACAGAGAAAGACTGTCTCGGAAAAAAAAAAAAAAAAAAAAAAAAAAAAAAAAAGAATCTTCCACTTCATTCATCTTGAAACAGCGTCTCTCAATCAAACCCAGAGGTCACCAGTATTGCTAGTCTCAGTGATCCATCCTCATTCAAAGACTGAGATGACAGGTGAGCCACCACATCCACCTGTCATTTATGTGGGTGCTGGGGATCTGAACTCTGGTCCTCTTGCTTTTGTAGCACGCAACTATAACCACTGAGCCATCTCCCCAGCCCCTTGCGACCTCCTTTTTATTCGGTCCAGGACCCGCGTCCACAGGAGTGGAGGCTCTTCCCATGGTTCAGCCTGCTCCAGCAATCCCTCACTGGCGTGTCCAGAGGCCCCCTTCCTGGAGATTCTGAAGCCCAAGATGATGACACACTCCGTCACACCCGCCGCCCAGGGGTCATGCCGACTTGTTGCAGTACAAAGTCTAGGCCACAGCAGCAACTGGAAAAATCACCGACCTCCGTCCTACCTGGGGACGATGGTGGAGTTTTAAATCACCCATGATTGTTATCAGTTTGGAGCCAGGACTTTTTTCTATTTCAAGGACATTGTGGGTCCTCCAGGAGGAGCTTCAGGGACTGTGTCATGAAGGCCTTCCTCCCCGGACTGACCCTGAGCCAAGCCACTGGGTGATTCACTTTCCCCCCTTATTTCAGGCTCCAAATAGCCAACTCATCCAGGTCAAACCACACCAAGTATCAAATCCACACAAGCCCAGGCCTGAGTGAAGAGACCTACATCAACTAATTCGGCTCTGTTTAAGCCCCAAGTCTGTCTTCTTTAGTCTAACACCCCCAGAATCCAACCCAGGTTCCTGGTAAAGCTTCACAGGCTTTGGCCACTCCCTGCATGTGCACATGTTCCTGGTAGAATGCGCCTTGTACTGTTCCTGGACTATGCTAGGGCGTCACTCTCATTATAGGAGGGTGTCCCAAGGGGCAGGGGCCGGAACTGCATCCTGGGGGAACTCAGTGCCCCTCCAGATGCCACTGCCCCAAGCAGAGTCACTGCATGTATTTTGTTTTGTTTTGTTTTGTTTTGTTTGAGACCGTGTTTCTCTGTGTAGACCAGGCTGACCTGGAACTAAGGGATCCTCCTGCCTCTGCCTCCTCAGTGCTAAAGGTGTGTGCCACCACCGCCCGGCTGTCACTGGATGATTTTTAAGCAAGGAAAGACTAGTTTTCAAGAACTGGGGGTGGGCCTGCCCGCCATCAGCAAGAAGCCGCAGTGTCTACAAAGTTCTAGCCACACAGCCCCATCTCAGGGTTTGTGTTTCTGTGTGTGTGTGTGTGTGTGTGTGTGTGTGTGTGTGTGTGCATGTGCCCCCAGAGACCAGAAGAGGGCATAGAATCCCCTTGAGCTGGAGTTAAACAGGCACTTGTGAGCCTGCCAAGTCCTGCAGACTTGAACTCTGGTCTCCTGCAAGAGCAACAAGTACTCTTAACTACTGAACCATCTTTGTATGTGCCCCCAAAAGTGTGTGTGTGTGTGTGTGTGTGTGTCTGTCTGTCTGTCTGTCTGCTATGTGTGTGTTTGCCTGCAGAGGACAGAAGATGTCAGATCCTTGGAAGCAGGAGGTGCTGGTGGTTGTGGACCACCTGAGGTGGGTGTGGGGAACCGATTTGGGTCCTCAGGAAGAGCAGCAAGCACTAACCACTGAGCCATCTCTCCAGCCTTCTTCCACACCATCACTCCTTCTTAACACACGTCTCTTTCCCGGTGTGAGAGGTTTAACGGGGCTGTGCATCTATGTGGCTCTGATTCTCGCCATTGGACAGAAACCAGTCCTCCGCCACAGCTGCCCTGTGCCTGACAGAGGGAAGGCTCTCTAGATCAGCCACGCCCAGTCTCTGTCACTGTTTTCGTCAACGCTGTCACCATAGTTACTAATGCTGCCTGCCACTTGATCGGCCATCATCTTACTAGTCATCTCAGGCTACTTCTGGTCACACAGTGACTAACTGTCATGCCACAGCACGTCATAGCCTGCCATTGTCCATCAGCCCCTGTCAAGGAGATTATTAGAGCATTAGTCAAGATGTGTGGGCAGCCTGACCCCAGGCCTTGCCACGGGAGCTTCCATGGCTCTTCTGGTAGCCAGTCAGGCCCTGGGTGGGGTCTCTCTCTCTCTCTCTCTCTCTCTCTCTCTCTCTCTCTCTCTCTCTCTCTCTCTCACACACACACACACACACACACACACACTCTCATCTCTGTCTGTCTGTCTCTCTCTCTCTCTCTTGTTTTGTTTGAGACAGGGTTTCTCTGTGTAGCCCTGGCTGTCCTGGAACTCACTCTGTAGACCAGGCTGGCCTCGAACTTAGAGATCTGCCTGCCTCTGCCTCTTGAGTGCGGAGATTAGAAAGGAGCGCCGCTGTGCCTAGCATCAGGCCACATCTCAAGAAGACAAAAAGGGTTTGAGGAAGGGTAGGGGGGGGAGTGGAGGGGTAGACTTAAAGGGACAAAGGAAGTACTAGAATCTAGAAGAGCTCTAGGTTTGGGAAAGATCAGTTTCTGGGAGTCAGTGAGCACATGAGCCCATTTTACAGATGAGGAAAGTAAGACTTCTGCCCCATGTCTTTTGGCAAACAGTCCTAGAGCACCTGCTGTGTGTACGTGTAGCACCCACGTGTCTGTGTGTGCATGTGCACACGTGTTGGTGTTGGAGGTAAGGCATCCTCTCCTAAAAGACCCAGCAGGCAGCTGAGGCAGACGCCTCCGTGACCACAACAGGCCACTCTGCGTTCCTGCTCACATCACAGCCAGATGGGAGGATTACTCGGGAGCCAGCAAAGCCATCTTCAGCTGAGACTTCCTTTTCAGAGGTCGGGTTGTCCTCATGGCTGTGATAGAATGGATGGAATAAACCGGGGGGAAGATGGCTGCCAGCCCGTGACTTCACAAGGTTCTGTCCATGGTGTCGGATGTGGGGTGGGGTCGGGCTGAGGAGTAATGGAGCAGGCTAGCCCATGACAGGAGGAGGAGAGAAAAGCCCTCACTAGGTTTCTCCTTTTTTTCTTATTCCGACATTAATAGGATGGGGTTCAGGACGGCTCTTCCCCCAGCTCACTCTCCCTGGACACACCCCGAAGTGTACATGACAAATCTCCTAGAAGCCGGGCAGTGGTTGGCGCACGGCTTTAATCCCAGCACTCGGGAGGCAGAGGCAGGCGGATCTCTGTGAGTTCGAGGCCAGCCTGGGCTACAGAATGAGTTCCAGGACAGCCAGGGCCACACAGAGAAACTCTGTCTCAAAAAACGAAAAACAACACAATTAAAAACAAAATCTCCTTGATGCTTCCCTACCCTGCCAGATTGGCAGTCAAGATTATCCATCATGGGCTGGGAGATGCTTGTTAGGTAAAGGGCTGCCACACAGGCATGAAGACCTGCACGGGGACCCCCAGCACCATGCAAAAAGCCAGGCCAGAAAATATCGTCTCTCAAAGCGCAGCTGGTTAACTACTGACCACACCAGAGGGGATACACTGTGCTTCTGACAGTCTTTGCCAGGAAGTGTGTTTTAATAAGCGCACGTGGTCACTCTCAGACGTGATCTTAGAATTTAATAATCTGTTTTTGTCTGGACTTGTAAGCTTTTGCCTGCTGTAACCTTAAGGTCCTGTGCCTCCTGGAGGGAAATTCAAATGTTCTCGGGGGTGATTAATGTCCTAAACGTCAAGAGTTCCAATAAACTGAAATTGCTTGTTTGGGTTTTAGTTTTTCAGTCTTAAGTAGCCTGGGTTGGTTTCTCACTTCCTAGCTGGTCAAGGCCGGCCCTGAACGCCTTTCTTTCCACTTCTCATTTCCCAAGCGCTGGGATTGCAAGCATAAAGAAAAGATGAGTACTCAGTTCACAGTGCGGGGAACTGAATTCGTCTGGGGGAGAGTTTTTTCTCCCGTTAGATTTTTCTCTTTTATTTGGTGTGGTGTGTATGTGTGATGTGTGGTATGTGTACGTGTGTGTGATGTGTGTATGTGTGTGTGTGGTGTGGTATGTATGTGTGGTATGGTGTGTGGTATATTTGTGTAGTATGTGTGTGTAGTATGTATGGTGTATGTGTGTAGTGTGTGTGTAATGTGTATGTGTGGTGTGTGTGTGTAATATAGGTGTGTAGTGTATGGTGCATGTTGTGATGTGTGTGTGTGGTGCATGTGTGATGTGTGTGTGATGTGTATGTGGCATGTGTGTGGTGTATGTGATGTGTATATGGTATGTGTGTGTGATATGTGTGGTATACGTGTGTGTATAGTGTGTGTGTGTGTGTGTGTGTGTGTGTGTGTGTGTGTGTGTGTGTGTGTGTAGGTCAGAAGTCAACTTGGCGAGGTTGGTTCTCCTGTTCACCTTTACATGGGGATCAAACTCAGGTCATCCAGCTGCTCAGCAAGTGACAGGTGACATGCTTATACCGCTAGCTGCCCTGCCCACCCCACCCCTTTGGAGACAGGGCCTCAAACTTGGTATGTATGGGAGGCTGGCCCTGAACTGCTGACCCTCCTTCCTCTGCCTCCTAACTGCTGGGTTTATACACGCAGGGCTCTTGCTTTTTGTAACAACCCTGCCAAAATTTACACACACCCTGGTGTGTCTTCTTCATACAACTGCCTCGGGGCGAGGGCTGGCATTTTCTAGTAAAGTGATATGCCATTCATATACTGTGACTCAGGACCGCAGACCAGAAAAATGTCCTTGGGAATGCAGAGTGCACCAGGTAATGGATAAAACGTTCAGAGCTGACCTTGAATCCCAGCACTCAGGTACAGAGGCAGGTGGATCTCTGTGAGTTTGAGGCCAGTCTCGTCCACATAGTGAGTTCCAGGACAGCATAATGAGATCTTGTCACACACAATAATAATAATAATAATGACTTCAGAAGAGACATACACTAGAAACAATTCAGAAGCCTGTCAAGGAGCAGGCGAGGTGCTCGGTGGGAAAAGGCACTTGGTGCTGAGCCTGAGCACCTGAATTGGATCCCTGGAACCCACACAGTAGAAAGAGAACTGACTTCCTCAAGCTCTCTCTGTCTCTGTCTCTCTCGTCTCTCTGTCTCTCTCTCTCACACACACACATATGAATTAAAATGTAACAACAAAAATTTGAATGCATAGACCCATTTCTTCAAAAACAAATTTATTTTCTGTTTGTGACCGTGAGTGTGCATGTGGAGGTCAGAGGACAACTTTTGGAAGTTTGTTCTCACCTTCCACCGTGCTGAGACAGGATCTCTTGTTTCTGCTGCACAGTTTACTCCAGGCTAGCTGGCCTGGTGGCTTCTAGAAAATTCTCTGGTCTCACCCTACCAGTTCTGGGATTACAGATACATCTGCTTGTTTGATTGCTTTCCTTCTTTTTTTTTTCTTTCTTCCTTCCTTTCTTCCTTCCTTTCTTCCTTCCTTTCTTTCTTTCTTTCTTTCTTTCTTTCTGTTTTTCTTTCTCCCTTTTTTTTATTCTGGACATCAAATTTAGGTCTTCAGCTCTGAACTGGCTTTATAATTGTACCATGGACTACTGGGCAGCAATGAAAACAGGTGAACTGTACTTCCTGACAACACAGAATGGTGCAAAGCTAACACAGAACTAAAATGCAAAACCCAAGGCCTATCTGACATGACCTATTTATATAAATTTTAAAACCAGACAAATCCAAATTGTACTATAGAGCATGAATGAGCTAGGAAGAATCATGAAACTATAATGGTAGCTTTAGACTATCATTAAAAAAATGCAAGATTGGGCTGGAGAGATGGCTCAAAGGTTAAGAGCACTGGCTGCCCTTCCAGAGGTCCTGAGTTCAATTCCCAGCACCCACATGGTGGCTCACAACCATCTGTAATGAGATCTGGTGCCCTCTTCTGGCCTGCAGGCATGCATGCAGGCCGAACATTGTATAAATAATAAATAAATAAATAAATAAATAAATAAATAAATAAATAAATAAATATCTTTTTTTAAAAAAAATGCAAGATTGATCCCCCAGAGGAGGAACTGAGATGTATGACTGAGACACAGGGACACCCATGGTGCTGGCAGTCTGCTGTGTCTTGGTCTGGATGGGGAATAGAGGACAGGTGTCTGTCTCATAATTATGCATTATACCATATGTTTACGTCTAGTGCATCTTTCTGTGCATGAGTTATATTTCACGGTCAAGTTTTTAAGCATCTTTTTGGAGACCAGTGCTTGTTCTGTAGCCCAGGTCTCACACTCCTGCCTCAGCCTCTTGAGTGTTGGGATTGCAGGTGTGCACTGGCACACGGCACTCAACTGGCGTTCACTCTATCTTTATTAGTCACTTCTCTGTTGCTGTGATAAAACACCATGACCCAACGCACCTTACGGGAGACAGAGTTTATTTGGGCTACAGCTCTGGAGGGAGAAGAGTCCCCCATGGCGGGGAGGCCTGGCTGCAAGTGGCAGACATGGCCTCAGGGGCAGGAGGCTGCTTCAACACAAGCCCTACAGTGAACAGGAAGCAGAGGGAGATTACAGGCCCCGAAAGCTCCCCGCAGTGATCTACCTCCTCCAGTAAGGTCCCAACTCCTAAAGGTCCCACAGCCTTCCCAAGAGTGCCACCGACTGAGAACAAGTGTTCCGACATTGGCACCTATGGGGGACAATTTCTCATTCCAGTCACAAACTCTTCCTGCTTAAAGAGACAGACGACAGGTCCAGACCATTAACGAATGTTGCAGATCCCCTCCCCGACACTCAGGAATGCTGTACTCATCTAAACTTTTTGGTTGGTTTGGTTTGGTTTTTCAAGACAGGGTTTCTCTGTGTAGCTCTGGCTGCCCTGGAATTCACTATGTAGACTAGGCTGGCTTCGAACTCAGAGATTCACCTGCCTCTGCCTCCCAAGTCCTGGCATTAAAGTTGTGTACCATCACTGCCTGGCTTATACTTTAAAAAAAAAAAAAAAAAGATACTTTCACAGAAGAGCGTCCCCTGCACCTCACCTGGGCAGCACAGTAGAGCTGGCCCTGGGTGGTGTGAGTGCAGGTGAGCTGACCCCGGGGGGTGTGAGTGCAGGGGGGCTGGACCCGGGTGGTGTGAGTACAGGGGGGCTGGACCCGGGTGGTGTGAGTGCAGGGGGGCTGGCCCTGAGGAGGATGTGAGAGCAGAACTGGCCCCACTCCATGCTGCCTGTGGGTGAGCTAACCTGGACAGCGCTGGAGAGCTTGCCCTGGTGGTGTTGGGAAAGTTGGCAGGCTGACAAACCCAGCTACCACCCAGCCCCAGAACCAGGACTATGAGGTAGCCCACCCCAACATCCATCTCATGTATGAAGTGCTGGAGCATGTGAAGGGGCCAGACCTGCAGACCCAAAGCTGCAGGACCTCCATGACACAGGGCAACAGCAGGATGTCCAAGAGGAGCCCCAGTGAGGGCCCAGGATTTCGGGAGTAGCAGAAGCCAGAGGCCTCGAACCAGACCAACGATTCATTGCAACGAACATTTACAGGTAAAGATGTGTAGCCTGAAGGGTGAACTGTATCATACTACAGCTTCTTTCTTTCATTTTTCTTTTTGTATGTTAGTTTGGTTTTGTGTTTTTCTTTTAAATTGTATTTTATTGGGGAGGGGTTGCAAGGGCAGAGGCAGATTTGAAGGGACAGGGAGATGAATGGCATCTGCATGCATGATATGAAATCCACAAAGAATCAATTAAAAAAATTCCTGAGTGCTGGAATTATGGGCATACACTATCAAGCAGAAATAATATCTTTACTAATATCATGAACTGGTACCAGGTTTGTGATCTCAGCACTCAGAGGCAGAGGCAGGAGGATTTCAGGTTCAAGGCTATTCTAGGCTACATAGCAAGATCTGTCTTAATAATAGCAATAATTGGGGCTGGAGAGATGGCTCAGAGGTTAAGAGCACTGACTGCTCTTCCAGAGGTCCTGAGTTCAATTCCCAGCAAACACATGGTGGTTCACAACCATCTGTAATGAGATCTGGTGCCCTCTTCTGACCTGCAGTCATACATGCTTTGTACATAATAAATAAATGAATCTTTAAAAAAAAATAGCAATAGTGCTAATAGATAACTGGTAACATTCACTGTTTTCATTAGTATTGTGAACTGCCAGTAACACAATTTAACCCAGAGACAGGGGTTGGTAGGAGCCATACATAGTTTGCAGCTGGTTGGTCAGAAGTGGATATGACAATCTACCTATTGAGATGTGCTATGAGGGAATCATGGGGCCAGGCCCTGAACCTACGGGACGTTATACCACTTCCAGGCAGATATCAGAACTGGATTGACTAAAAGGACACGCAGCAAGAGGCTGCTCTGGAAATAGCAGGTCTTTCTTGCTTTGCATTAACACAGGACAACAGGGGCTGGAGAGATGGCCTAAGTTAACCACACTTGAAGTTCTCGCAGAGGGCCTGGGTAAGTCTCCCAGAAGCCACGTGTGGCTCACAACCATCTGTAACTCCAGTTCCAGGAGTCTGACACCCTCTTCTGGACTATGAGAGTACTAGATGCACACAGGGTGCACATACACGTGCAACCAAACACTCATACACATTAAAGAATAAAAATGAGCTGCTTTAATCAGGGCATGGTGGCACACACCTGAAATGCCAGCACACAGGAGGCAGAGGCAGCTGGATCTCTGGGAGTCTGGTGCTAGCCTGGTCTACAGAATTGTAGCAGGTAAGAGGTCCTTGTACACACAGATAAGCACTAGTGAAACCAGGAAAAGTTAAACTCGAGTGTTTGTCTCTTCAAAGGAAGGAGATGCTTAACGGTCTTCTGCTTGGAATGCTGGGAAAGGATGTAGTTTACAACCTGGTGATCTTGGCCATGTGTAGAGCCAGGTTCACCCAAATCCCCCAGAATATTGTTTGTTTAGCACAGACTTTACCCCCTAGATCCTGAGCATTGGTTCTCAGTCCATAAACCATCCTATGAGAGATGTCACTTACGTCTTACAGCCACCTAAGTGACTTCCATGTTATCTGACTCCCACGGGCATGTGTTTACCTCAGACATTCTCCCTAGATGCTTCTCTTGAGCACTAAGTTTCTAAGTCAAGAGAACCATCCTTATGAAAGAAGCCATATGCACTTTGTAAAGAGTTTCAATGTGAACATGTCCTAATGAACAGGACTGAGTTCACTGTTGTTGGGAAACCTTTTTCCAAAATTGTGCTGTGCTTGAATATGGCTGAACTGAACCCGCGTTGACTCCGGAGGTTTGAACCAGTACCGGATAACTAGAGTTGAGCTGAGCTGAATTTCATTCTTGCCTCTTCTCAGATCGTTCTGCTGAAGGCCGTGATGCTTGCCAGGACCCTCACACACAGGGAGTGCAAGGCCAGCCAGGGGGTACGTAGTGAGATGCTTTTTCAAAAATACAAAACCAAACTAAAAAATAAAAATAAAAAGTAAAACAGAGGACCACGGGACAGAGAGGGTCCTGGAGCTGCCGGCATCTCTCCCAGAGTTTGTACCTTCCTGCCATCAGAAGGGGATTGTCTCCCTGAGGCCGAGACATCATCCTAAAGATAAAGAGAGATAGTGATGTCACAGATGTCTCCTGAATTTTAATTTTTTTTTTTTAACTTTTATATTCGAAACAAGGTCTTACTACATAGCCTTGGCTGGCCTAGTACTTGACATACAGACCAGGCTGGACTTGAACTCACAGAGATCCTTCTGCCTCTGCCTTCCGAGTCTTGAGACTAAAGGTGTAGGCCACCACACCCAGTTGTATTTTATTTATTTATTTTTGAGATAGGTTTTTTTTTTTTTTTTTTTTTTTTAATGTTTGTTTGAGACAGGTTTTTTCTGTGTAGCCCTGGCTGTCCTGGAACTCACTCTGTAGACCAGGCTGGCCCCGAACTCACAGAGCTCCACCTGCCTCTGCCTCCCGAGTGCTGGGATTAAAGGCATGCGCTACCACCACCACCACCACCACCACCACCACCACCACCACCACCACCACCACCACCACCACCACCACCACCACCCCGGCTGAGATACGTTTTTATGTAAAGTAAGCCTGCTTTTAACTCCCTGTGAAGGCAAGGGTGACCCTGGGCTTCTGACCTGCCTGTCTCCATCTCCCAAGCACTAGGATTATAGGAACTCATCAGCACACCCAGTGTTACAAAAGACTGGGATCAAACCCAGGGCTTCACACATGCTAGGCAGGCGCTCTACCGACTGAACTACACCCCTACTCCGTTCCTAGCTCAGTTCGTGCCTCTTGACAAAGGCTGTACTTTGGTGAAGCCGTCAAGTGCGGCGACCTTCCTTCATACACAATCCTGCCCACCTGGAGAACGAGTGGCCGGACCAGCCTCACCTCCCCTTCCCCTACCTCGCCTCCCCTTCCCCTCCCGCCCCGGCACCGCCCCTGGCAAGAGCAGACTGGCTGCAGGGCTGCCTGGAGCCTGGCCTGGCCCCTCCCCCTTGCCACAGGAAACAGTCCCCACGCTGCCCTGGCTGTGTCCCCGGAGGCCTCCTCCTCCTTGCTTACAGTCAGGGAGACAGGCTGCAGGAGCGGAGCAATTTGCTTAGGGCTGGAGCTGGCTGCTTGCGGGGGCCATCTGTTCACAGGCTGTGGGGAGGCGCAGAGCTGTCTGAGAAATGACCTCCAAGGCTCATCCTTGGGTTGCTTGGCAACTAGCAAGCAGGGACTAGTGTTTTCCCGTCCCTCGAGGAGGAGGGGGGGGCAGCGCCCGAACTCAGATTTCCCTGGGAGGAGCGGGTAAGGGCCAAGGTGGGATGAAGGGCCCAAGGCCACCTGTACAGCTGACACTTGACTTGCTTGGCATCGCACAATACAGCGCCCGCCCGTCCTCCGGCTCTCCGGGTCATTCTCCTGACACACACACAGGGACACTGCTCTGTGAAGACCCAGCCTCACACAGAGATCCCAGGCCGGTTAGCGGCTTTTGCCTAGGAGTTCCAGAAGGCACGGGGAGAGGCAGCTGGTTCCTGCTGAGCTGGGCGGTGTGCGCCCGCCCGCTCCAGGTCTCTCTCCAGTCGTAATCAATTAGGCCTGGAGCTCAGGCTAACGTGCAGGTGGGCGAGGGGCCGCCGCAGGGACCCCAGGGACCCAGCCACCTGCTCAGCGGCTCCCCAGAGCTTCCTCCCTCGTCTCTGTACCTTTTTGACGTACAGGCTGCCAGACACACCCGACTTTGTGCCAAGGTCAAACAGCACTCAGCTCCTACAGGGTCCCTGCTGCCCCACCAGGCTTCCGGTCTCTCCTGAGGCCACCCACCAACAGAGGCTGATGGGTGTGGTGGCACACACCTTTAACTTCAGAATGGGGGGTGGGGGGGTCAAAGCTAGCCTCCGCTGTGAGTTAAGACCAACAAGTAAACCTGGGTCCAGCTCCAGGTTCAGCTATGAATGATGGAAACCTGAAATGACAGAGACCTAAACGAGATAAAAATGCCCATCTCCACTCAAATGTCCAGGAATGCAGGCCGGGTGTGGAGGCGCAAGCCTTTAACGCCAGCGTTCCCGAAGCAAAGGCAGGCAGAGCTCTGTGAGACTGAGGCTAGCCTGGTCCACATAGTGAGCCCCAATCTCAAAAACAAAAACAAAAATTCAGTCCAGGAAGACATGATATGGCAATCACTAGGGAGCGCCTCTGTCTTGTTCCCAAGTGGTCCATATTTGCCTCTGTCACATGGTCCAAGCTGGCGGCTCCAGCTTCAGCTCCAGCATGGTGGCTACATTTCATCCAGTGGGAAAGAGGACAAGGATGGAGAAAAGAAGTCTGATTAAGAGAATTCCTGAATTACACTTTGCCTTACACTCCATCTGCAGAGCTTGGTCGTTTCAGCCAGATCTACTGCAGGTTTATTGTAAGGGAATGATGTGGTGTGTCTGCGTGTGTGTGTGTGTGTGTGTGTGTGTGTGTGTGTGTGTGTGGTGTGGTATGTGTATACTCAGTGTGTGTGTGTGTGTGTGTGTGTGTGTGTGTGGTGTATGTGTGTACTCTGTGTGTGTGTGTGTGGTGTGGTATGTGTATACCCAGCGTGTGTGTGTGTGTGTGTGTGTGTGTGTGTGTGTGTGTGTGTGGTGTGGTATGTGTATACTCAGTGTGTGTGTGTGTGTGTGTGTGTGTGTGTGGTATGTGTATACTCAGTGTGTGTGTGTGTGTGTGTGGTGTGGTATGTGTATACTCAGTGTGTGTGTGTGTGTATGTGTGTGTGTGTGTGTGTGGTGTGGTATGTGTGTACTCAGTGTGTGTGTGTGTGTGTGTGTGTGGTGTGGTATGTGTATACCCAGTGTGTGTGTGTGTGTGTGTGGTGTGGTATGTGTGTACTCAGTGTGTGTGTGTGTGTGTGTGTGTGTGTGTGTGTGTGTGTGTGTGGTATGTGGGTGTATGGGTGTGTGTGGAGTATGTATGGTCTGTGTATGCCTGTGTAGTGTAGGGTATGTGGTGTGGTATATATGTATGTATGGTGTGTGGGTTATGTGTGGTATGTGTGTGTGATATGTGGTGTATGTATGTGTGTTGTGTGTGTGATATGTGGTGTATGTATGTGTGTTGTGTGTGTAGTATGTGGTGTATATGCATGTGTGATGTGTGTGGTGTGTGTGTGATATCTTATTGTGTGTGTGTGGTATGTGGTGTATGTGTATGTGTGGTGTGTGTGTATGTGGTGTATGTATATATGTGGGGTATGTGTGTGGTATGTGTATTGTGTGGCATGTGTGTGTGTGGAGTATGTGTGTAGTATGTGTGTATGTGTAGTGTGTCTGGTATGTGTATTGTGTGTGTATGTGATATGTGTGTGTGTGGTGTGTGTGTGGTATGTGTGTATGTGTATGGTGTGTGTATGTGTAGTGTGCGTGTTTTACAGTTTGTAAGCGATTTCCAGCATAGAAGGCACTCAAAGTAGCTGAGCCTGTGAAAGGGAAAAGGCAGGAACCAAAGAAAATGTCTTTCTCCTCAGACCCAGAGAGAAGTTGTTGTTCTCAGCGCTCCCGAGGCCACCAGGTCAGCTCTTCCAAGGTCCTGCCAGGCCGGCCCGGCTAGCCTTTGTTTGCTGAACCCAGCAGATTGAAAGACTGTCTTTGAAGTGGGTGTGAGGAGGTGTGTGTGTGTGTGTGTGTGTGTGTGTGTGTGTGTGTGTGTGTAAGCCCAGCACTCCAGGGGCTGAGACAGGCAGCAGCATGTTCAAGGCCAGCCTTGGCTGCATGGTGGGCGCCTGGCTCCAAAGAACAAACAAAAGGAGCCGGGGAGATGCTTAGTCAATACAGGGCTCACTTGTTCAACTCAAAGACCTGGGTAAAATCCCCAGGACTGGGCTGGAGAGATGGCTCAGCGGTTAAGAGCACTGTTCTTCCAGAGGACCTGGGTTCAATTCCCAGCACCCATGTGGCAGCTCACAGTTGTCTGTAACTCCAGTCCTAGGGATACTAAAACACCAATGTATATAAAATAAATAAGTTATTATTTTTTTTTAAACCCCCAGAGCCCACATAAAAAGCAGAGCATTAATCCCAGGGCCAGGAGACAGACAGGAGGATTCCTGGAGTTTGCTGGGCAGTTAGCCTAACCAAACTGGTGAGCTCCCGGCTCAGTGACAGACTCTGTCTCAGAAAACCAGGTGAAGAGTGATTAAGAAAGGCACCAACATTGCCCTCTGGGCTTCAAATGTGTGTGCAAGCACATGCACACTGAATCACACATGCATGCACACACAAAACACACCCATGCACAAAGACAAAGACGCACAGAAGGTTCAGACCTTGCTACACGTGTCAGAGCTGGTAGCATCAGAGCCGAACTGCAAAGCTGTCCATTGTAAGTGCAAAGCTGAGATTCCCAGCACCCTCCAGGATCCACCCGCCTGTTCTTTTTTTTTTTTTTTTTTTTTTTTTTTTGGTTTTTGGAGACAAGGTTTCTCTGTGTAGCTTTGCGCCTTTCTTGGAACTCGCTCTGTAGTCCAGGCTGGCCTTGAACTCACAGAGATCCGCCTGGCTCTGCCTCCCCGGTGCTGGGATTAAAGGCGAGCGCCACTGTCGCCCGGTGGATCTGCCTGTTCTACCCAGGTGGTGTGTGAAGACCCAGGAGTCTGTGGGCCTGACAAGTGAGAACCTGACCAAGCTGATGGCTCATGGGCTGATGCCACAGGAACTGTGTGGACTCTAAGAATTCAGTCATGTGCTAAGCACGATTGTCCAGTGACCTCTTGCCCCTAGACCTTCAATGTACCCCTCTCCT
Organism: Peromyscus leucopus; assembly: GCF_004664715.2. Taxonomy (NCBI): domain Eukaryota; kingdom Metazoa; phylum Chordata; class Mammalia; order Rodentia; family Cricetidae; genus Peromyscus; species Peromyscus leucopus. Next base: position 134,201,039 of record NC_051064.1, read on the forward strand.
CAGTGGCCCTTATACCCAGGAGGAAGGGGGAAGTGATGGAGGGAGAGGGGAGTGCGGAGGATCCAGGTTCAGTTCCCAGCACCCACATGGCAGTTCACACTGTCTGCAACTCCAGTTCCAGGGGATTCAATAGCCTCTTCTGACCTTCTAGGCACACACATGGTGCACACACATACATGCAGAAAAACTCATACATAAAATTAATAAGTATTATTTTAAAATTAAAAAGAAAAACATCAAGCAGGGTGGTGGTGGTACACACCTTGAATCCTAGCACTCGGGAGGCAGAGACAGGCAGATCTCTGTAAGTTCAATACCAACCTGGTCTACAGAGCTAATTCCAGGATAGTCGGGTTATGCAGAGAAACCCAGTCTTGAAAAAACCAAAAGAAAAAAAAAAAAAAAACAGAAAGAAAGGAAAGCATCAATGTGTGCAGTTGAGAAGTGGGCATCCAGCTTGCCTCCTCTCCACCATGTGTCCCTGGTCCATGAAGGTCATGGAAGCATGCCCAAGGTCATGGAAGCATGCCCAAGGTCATGGAAGCATGCCCACACCCACGCCAGCTGTGAGAACACAGCTCCCACTGTTACAGCTAACACACTGCCCAGCGGACGCCAGTGCCCCAGGGAAGACTGAACTCTGCTCCTGGTGCCTTTAATCAATGTTACAAAAGCCATTTTTAAACAGCAAATGAAACGTGGTGACCATAGAAAATGAAAAATTCACAGTTAAAAAAAAAAAAAGTGCCCCACAGGGCAGGGGTGCAGCTCAGAGCAGGAGCCCATTGTGCAGTCCAGGGCACCGTCCGCAGCAGCGCCGCCGCCGCCGCCAATAAAACAACAGTTTACAACAGTATTCCGAGGATCCTCGTAGTGACCTGTGCGGTCCTCTCTTTCCTCAGAAGGGCCTGGGGTTTGTGGCTGTCCCCCATCAGCATCTGCCCTGACCCACCCTGCTCCCTGTCACCAAGCATGAGAAGACAGTGATTGCTGAGCATACAGGACAGAGGTGGGAAAAGGGCCCCCCAAGTGCATCCAGCCCATCCCCGGCCACTGGGGAATTTCACACACCAACGTGTCAGAACTATCTGAGAGGTAACGTCAGAGCTGCCAGCCCTTGTCTACGCCTTTCGACACCCTCCCACGGTGCTTAGGAAAAATCCGAGGTCTCTCGGGCATCCTGCCACGCCGTCCCCACGACCTGGGTCTGAAGCCTGGCCTCTGCGTAGCGGCTGTTTTCCTGGGCAATTATTCAACCCCATGGCTCAGCTCCCTCCTTGCAGGATGGGACTTTAGGGGGCACAAGTGTGTTCATTGGGGTGCTCAAGAGCGTAGGTTGCACACGGACAGGCTGTGGTGAAGACTAGTGGCTGTCTCCATTGTTTTGTCCTGCTCTTCCCCTGGCTCTCTCCTTAGGACACACCCAGCAGCCTCCACTTCACACCCACACATCCTGGGCCTCCACTTCGAACCTCCACTTCGCACCCCCCCTACACCACACAGTTCCTGTCAGTATCTAAAAACCAACAGAACAAAGCCTCCCATCTGATGGCTTTTTCATTTTCTGAGGGGCTGGGCGTGGAGGCTCTTTCTGGAATCCTCCTCTGGCTCATCAGTTAAAATGGACTTTATCTGCCCCAAATGCATACCTGACAGAAACATTGGGAATGTCGTAGTTACACAATGTCCAAACAAAATCAGGCTTCCTCAGCATTGACTAGCAGGTCCCCAACTGCACGTGCATCAGAATTGCCAAAGAGGTTAAAACCGAACCTGGCGGGGGGGACCCTGCCCCCAACCCTGACAGAACAGGTCTCAGTGTGGGCAAGAATTTCCATTTCATGCCTGGTGTGGTAACCTGCTTTTAATCTCAATATCCAGGAGCCAGAAATAGGTGGATCTCTGAGTTCCAGACTAGCCTGGTCTACGTATCGAGATTGCTGTCTTAAAAAAATAAATTTGCATTTCTCCCAAGTGTCCACGTTCCACTACCGCTGCTGGTCCAGGGACCACAGCTGCAGAGTCTGGCGTGGAAGGGGTTAATGCTGCAACACAGACTGCAGGCTGTGTGGGACAAGATGTTTGCAAATCCAGCCACAGCCCCCACTCTCGGGGCTCACGTTCACAGGGCCCTGCTCCTGACGCCCTTGATGTCCCACAGCCTCTGCCTTCATTTCTGTTCTGGAATTGACAGAAGTGAGGGAGAGGAGGGGAGGAGAATGTTTTTCCCTGACTAAAGAGCAACAGAAGGCACTGGACGATAGCCTGAGATGCAGTAGAACCTGAGCGAGCTGAGGTGGGAGCTGAGGTGAGAACTGGTGGGAACTGAGGTGGGAGCTGAGGTGGGAACTGAGGTGGGAGCTGAGATGGGAACTGAGGTGAGAGCTGAGGTGGGAACTGGTGGGAGCTGAGGTGGGAACTGAGGTGAGAGCTGAGGTGGGAGCTGAGGTGGGAGCTGAGGTGGGAACTGAGGTGGGAACTGAGGTGAGAGCTGAGGTGGGAGCTGAGGTGGGAACTGAGGTGGGAACTGAGGTGGGAACTGAGGTGGGAACTGAGGTGGGAACTGGTGGGAGCTGAGGTGGGAACTGAGGTGGGAGCTGAGGTGGGAGCTGAGGTGGGAGCTGAGGTGGGAACTGAGGTGGGAACTGAGGTGGGAGCTGAGGTGGGAGCTGAGGTGGGAGCTGAGGTGGGAGCTGAGGTGGGAGCTGAGGTGGGAACTGAGGTGGGAACTGGTGGGAGCTGAGGTGACAGATGTAGCAGCTATGGCAGAGGCTCTGACATGGTGGCTGAGGTAGGATAGACTAGTAGGGGAAACTAAGTGGTCTTGGGAGGGAGTGGGGCCCTTACCCCAGAGTCTGGGTGACACCCCTGGCCAGCTGAGAAACAAGAACGTCAACAGAATTGACACTTCCTCCAGGCTGTTCTCCCTTACTAAGCCTCGACCTACAGTTTTCTAGAAACCCCATTTGCAGTACCGGGAGCCCCACCCCTTCACACAGCCCGAGTGTCTCCGGCCCTTTCTTACCAGACTGTAACTCCAGTCGGCACCTGAACACAGATGGGGGAGGGGGCCTAGAAACCCATTCAACAACGAAATTCCAAACTTTTCTAAAGCTAGTCACTGTCAATCATGAGGGGACAGAGGCCCAGGCCCAGCTCCCCAGTCACCCTCAGCAGCCTGAGGAATTCCACTAGACTTCTAGGACCTCAGCTCAGGGCAGGGCAGGGCTGGCAGCTTTGACGCTGAAAGGCATTTGAGGCTGAAGAGTTTCTGAACAGAGTCAGAAGTTTCATTATAGATATTTTTAGACAGGCTCCAGCACAGGGGGAGCGGGGAAAAGAGACGCCCAGGTAGGGTATGTGCTTCTCAAAGGAGAAGAGGGGGGAACTGAGGTGGGGAGAGGCTCCTTCAGGGAGAGCTGCGACTGATTTTCTTAGTACCAGCCATCCGACCACGTGGTGACTCTCAGGTTTCATCTCCAAGGGTTGCTGAGGAACTTTTCTTTCCTCTCTTTCAAGTGAGATCAGTGAGGTGGCTCTGGAGAGGCCTTACACAGAATTGTAATCTGAGACGGGAAACCAAGGCCCTAAGGTCCACGAGGAGTTGAGAACTTTGCTAGTGAGAGACCTGGGAAACGGCAGGTTCCTAGCCAGGAGGAGAGAAGGGCCTGGGGCAGCTGGAATTCTTGCTGTCTCTTGGTAAGAAACTTCAACTGGATTCCAGGGGAAGGGGCTCTTTTCTTCCCTCTCTCTTTCTCTCTCTCTCTCTCTCCTCATATCTTCTCTCTTCTCTATTTTCTCTGTCTTTCTGTCCTGTTCATCACTACCAGGGTCCTGAAGCATTTCTTTTTCCTTTGAGAGACCATGTCCACACTTGGGTATGTCTTATTTTCTTTTAATTAGTCCTTGTGTTTAACATCTTTCAGTGTGGGACATGGTGGCGCACATGGGAGGCAGAGGCAGGCTGATCTCTGTGAGCTTGAAGCCAGTGTGGTCTGTATAGTGAGTTCCAGGACAGCTGTCACTACAAAGTGAGACTCTGTCTCAAAAAAACCAACAGATCTTTCAATAAACCGCAATCTGCTTCATACTGGCTTGGCCTGGAAGTCTTTTCTTTGGCAACACCAGCTTTACCTCACTTGGTGGCTCTTGGAGGAGAAGGGAACAGCTGGGCAGTGGTGGCACACACCTTTAATCCCAGCACTTGGGAGGCAGAGGCAGATGGATCTTTGTGAGTTCAAGGCCAGCCTGGTCTACAGAGAGTTCCAGGACAGCCAGGGTTACAAAAAGAAACCCTGTCTCAAAAAACAAACAAAAAAAAAATCACAGAGAGAGACAGACAGACAGAGACAGTGAGACAGAGAGATGGGAACGTCTCTGGCCGCTGTGGGAGGCTGCCTGTGACGTGGTGGTGGGCTGGGCTGTGAGCTATGGTGGACGCTCGGGGGAACTGCACTGTCGTTCCTAATGCTTTTACCTCCTCAGGTTCTGGGAAGGTAACTGTTTCCCCGTGATTCTGCCAAGGACACTGAGGGGCCAGGTGCAGGGGGATGGCCATCTTGGCTGTGCTCGTTCTGAAGTTTGAATTCCCAGGGCCTGCAGACATGCAGAGGGGACCTTTGTTTGCTAGGACCACAGTTTCCTTCTGAGCACAGATCTCAAAGGCCCCTTTGTTCTGGAGGCCTTGTTGGTCTTGGCAGCCTGGCTGGGAAGTGTCCGAGGAGAGAGAGGGACGCCGGGAAAGGCTCAGGGTTGCTGTCTCCTGTGAGGGCTGGGAGGCTACGGAAGGGCCAGGCAGGGCTGTGCAGATGTAGCAGGCCTGGTGGTACTGTAGGCTCCCCGGGAACGGGATGGGGTGACCCTGGGGCCCAAGGAAGTCCCGTGCAGCTGTGTGCTGAACAGCTGTTACTCTTCCTGGGAACCAGGAGTTTCCAGGGAAATTCTGCTCACGGAGGCTTCTTGGGAGAAGAAACTGCTGCATTGTATGTGTGAGTCGATTCCAAGGCTGGAGCCATGGGAACAGCTGCTGGAATTCAGCAGAAGCCAGAGCCCTGCAGGCAAAGCCTGGCCGAGTGCAGAAGTCAAGAGCGAGGGATGAGACCAGCTTGCAGCAACCTCAGTGGATGGGCGGGCTGCAGCTAACCCAGGGTTTCCGCCACGTGCTGTGAGGGCAGGCAACGTGCCCATCCCTTCCTAAAGCAAGGCTCTTTTCTTCAAGTGAGAGGACTACATGTCAACCTACCCGGGTCAGATGACCAATCAAAGTCGTTGCACTTGGTCCCAGGTTACTGTCCAGCCAATGAGACAGAAGCAGGAGTCAGTGGGGGCTTCTGGGGAGGATTCTCCATCCTAATGAAAAGAGACATTTTAGGGCGGGTGGAGAGACTGCCTCAGAACCCAGCGGAGCAGTTCAAACTGGAGGCTCCCCAGCCAGACTCTGGGTTAAAAGATGCTTCTTCCGGCAATGTCGTCTTCCGCAGGGTTACTGACCTTTCCTACCTCATCTTCCTCATCTGGTTGCTCTGCAGATCCAGTGGGCGGACCCGGATGAAATGGCTGCTCGATGCAGCAGCGTGGTTTTGCTCAGTGTTGCTCTTCTAGGTTCGGTCGTTTAGGGATGTGATGCCAGGAGATGTCATGGTGATCTCTGTCGGGCAGGGTGGAAGGGTAGCGGCTGGGGGTGTAGCTCTGAGGTACAGCACTTTCGTTCAGGGCCTCTGAAGAGAGTGAATTCTCCTCACTAAGGAACTTGCAGTTGAATAGTGTGTCTCTTGCAGCCTAAATGGTCCTGGTTGATTCACGTGTGTTTGGTAGCCATTGCTTTACAGTAAGAAATAATACAGCTGAATCTGTCTTAGGATTTCTCTTGCTGAAGCGCCATGTTCAAAAGCAAGTTGGGGAGGAAAGGGTTTATTTCATCTTACCACTTAGAAGTCCATCACTCGGGGAGCCTGGGCAAGAACTCAAGGCAGGAACCTGGAGGCAGGAGCTGATGCAGAGGCCAAAGAGGAGCATAGGTTACCGGCTTATTTCTCATGGTTGGCTCAGCCTGCTTTCTTATTGTGCTCAGGACCATCAGCCCAGGGGTGGCACTACCAACAGTGAATGGGGCCTTCCCACATCAATCAAAAAAACACATCACAGGCTTGCCCATAGGTCAGTCTGGTGGGGACATTTCTCAATTAGTGTTCCCTCTTCCCAAATGACTCTAGCCTGGGTCAAGCTGACATAGTAAAAACTAGCCAGCACTCCATGGGATGCTCCCATTTATTAATATAATCCTTACCCCAGAGGTGACCATGGCATTGGCTGCTAGTTAGTCTCAAAAAGTCAGGTCCCCGGCTGTTTCTCTGTCTCTCTCTTTCTAATTCTCGGCGTGTGTTCACGAGAGTGCAAGCGTGAATTGCCATAGCGTGTGTGTGTGTGTGTGTGTGTGTGTGTGTGTGTGTGTGTGTGTAGGTCCCTGGACCTCAGGTGTCGGTCTTCCTTGCATGAAACAGGGCCTGATTATCTGTTCTTTAGTGACGTGTGTCAGGTTAGCTGGCCTGGGAGCTTCCAATAATTTTCCTGTCTTTGCCTCCCATCGCACCTTAGGAGTACTAGTATTGAAGCCCTGTCTCAAGAAATCTAAATAAACAAATAAAATTTGAAGTAAATAATAAATAAAGTAACAATAAAAAGGGTACAGCAGTGAATATAGTCACCAGTAACGTGGCCACTGGTACCATTAGCAAGTGTAATGGACAATACTGACGGTATGTGCTGTGCTTATACACGACACAGCACATGCTTGTTTATGTTCCAGACATGTAGGTCATGCCTTGTGCTACAAGATTATAATAGGGATGACATGACCAGGCCATGGGAACCTCTTGATGGGACCGCCATTCAAGAGGCGGGAACTGGAGCATCAGAAATTTAAGTGCATCCTAAGCCGGGCGGTGGTGGCGCATGCCTTTCATCCCAGCACTCGGGAGGCAGAGGCAGGCGGATCTCTGTGAGTTCGAGGCCAGCCTGGTCTCCAAAGTGAGTTCCAGGAAAGGCGCAAAGCTACACAGAGAAACCCTGTCTCGAGAAAAAAAAAAAAAAAAAGAAAAGAAAGAAAGAAAAAGAAAAGAAATTTAAGTGCATCCTCAACTACATTAAGAGGTCAAGGATACATGAAACCCCCCTCCCCCCCTCCCCCGACACACACAGAGCAAGATCGAGAGAAACACTCATACCCCGAATTAGGCTGGTCCACACAGATCCCAGTGCCTCAGACCTATGAGGATGGCAAGGCATTCCCGGGTCAGGCTCAGAGGATGGTACTGGATGTACAATGTGTGCCGAAAGTATCAACTGCTGCTTCCTCCTCCAGGAGGGCAACAGTGGAGATTGCTCCTATGGTGGTTTGAAAGAAAACGGCTCCTAAAAGGAGTGTCACTCCTAAGATGTGTGGCCTTGTTGGAGGAAGTGTCTTACTGTGGGGTTGGGCTTTGAACTCTCCTATGCTCAAGCTGAGTTCAGTGTGGTACACAGCTTACTCCCTGCTCCCTGTGGATCAAGATGTAGGACTCTCAGCTCCTTCTCCAGCACCATGTCTGCCTGCAGGCCACCATGTCCCATGATAATAGACTAAACCTCTGAAACTGTGAGTGAGCCACCCCAATTAAATGTTTTCTTTTATAAAAGATGCTGTCATGGTGTCTCTCTTCAGCAATAGAATCCCTGACTAAGACAGGTCCCTACTGAGATTAGCTGGCCTGCCTCCTCCATAATGCTGCACATAATGAACTGGTTGAGTCATCTGTGTCCCATGTGCCCCTCCCCTACCTGATGAATCTCCATCAGAGCACATGCTCCACCCGATCCCATGTTTTCTTCATTCCCTAATGATCCAAATCAGGCCAATAACAAGCCATACAGGTGGCAGTAAGTTACTCTCCAGAATTAGAGACAATTGATATCCATTCCCTTTGTACTAATCAGGATTCTCTAGAGGAACAGAACTTACAGGAGAAAAAATACACACACACACACACACACACACACACACACACACACACACATATGGGATTTATTATAAAGACTTACAGACTGTAGTCCAGCTAATCCAACAATGGCTTTCTACCAACAGGAGGTCCAAGAATCCAGTAATTACTCAGTCCACAGGTTAGAAGTCTTGGGTGGTCTTCAGTATATGCTGGAATCCAAAGAAATCGGCTCTAGCCTGGTGGTGGTGGTGGTGGCGCACGCCTTTGATCCCAGCACTCAGGAGGCAGAGACAGGCGGATCTCTGTGAGTTCGAGGCTAGCCTGGGCTACAGAGTGAGTTCCAGGACAGGCTCCAAAGATACAGAGAAACCCTGTCTCAAAAAACAAAACAAAAAAAAGAAAAAGAAAAAGAAAAAGAAATCAGCTCTAATAATGCCAGTGAAGGAGTGGCTCAGATTAAAGGTAGATCTTCCCACCTCAAAAGATCCAGATTAAAAGTGGGTCTTCCTAGTTCAAATGATTTAATTAAAAAAAAAATCTCTCTCTCTCTTGCTGGGCAGTGTTGGTACACACCTTTAATCCCTGCACTTGGGAAGAAGAGGCAGGCAGATTTCTGTGAGTTCGAGGCCAGCCTAGACTACAGAGTGAGTTCCAGGAAAGGCACAAAGCTACACAGAGAAACCCTGTCTCGAAAAACAAAACAAAAAAAACAAAACAAACAAAAACAAAACAACAACAAAAATCTCTCAAATGTGAGGTGGTGGTGCACATCTTTAATCCCAGCACTTGGGAGGCAGAGGCAGGCAGTCTTTGAGTTTAAGGCCAGCCTGGTCTACAGAGCTAGTTCCAAGACAGCCAGGACTACACAGAGAAACCCTGTCTTGAAAAACCCAAACCAGAACGAAACAAAAAAGAAAGAAAGAAAGAGATCCCTCCCAGGTGTACCCAGCCGCTTGGGTTTTAGTTAATTCCAGGTGTGGTCGAGAGTTGAGTTGACAACCAAGAACAGCCATCAGAGCCTTCTTTGGTTATTTACTACCCATCTCCAAAACACCATTTTCCAGCTGTGTGTGTGAGTCCTAGAACGTCAAATAAAAATAATTTTAAAATAGTGTTGTATAGAATCAAAATAGAAGGAAAATTAAGATGGGAGCAGGAGAAGGAAAGATGGATGACAGGAGGGACAGAACAAAAGGGCTGGGTGTTGGGAGGACGCTCTTGCCAGGAGAGGGACATGGAGGTGGACTGGGAGTACAGGATGAGGTCTAAGAGATGGTCAAGGAAGATTCCTACAGATTCACGTATGTATTTTTTTGTAAAAATTTATTTATTAATTGTATGTATGTTTTAGTTAAGTTCCTACCACTGTGGTAGTGACTGACCTCATGTGGGGAGGAAAAGGTTTGCTTTACCTTAACTCAGGTCACACTCCATCACTGAGGGAAGTCTGGGAAGGAACCTGGAAGCAGGCACTGAAGCAGAAGCCAGGGAGGAACACTTGCTCCTCATGGCTTGCTCAGCCTGCTTTCTTTCCGTTTTTTTGTTTTTGTTTTTTTTTTTTTTTTTCATTTGTTTTTCCTCCTTCTAGATTGTCTCTTTTTTTTTTTCCTTTTATTTTATTTTACAATACCATTCAGTTCTACATATCAGCTACAGGTTCCCCTGTTCTCCCCTCTCCCACCCCCTCCCCTTACCCCCAGTCCACCCCCCATTCCCATCTCCTCCAGGGAAAATCCTCCCCCGAGGACTGCCATCAACCTGGTAGATTCAGTCCAGGCAGGTCCAGTCCCTTCCTCCCAGACTGAGCCAAGTGTCCCTGCATAAGCTCCAGGTTTCAAACAGCCAACTCATGCAATGAGCACAGGACTTGGTCCCACTGCCTAGTTGCCTCCCAAACAGATCAAGCCAATCAACAGTCTCACCTATGCAGAGGGCCTGATCCAGCTGGGGGCCCCTCAGCCTTTGGTTCATAGTTCATGTGTTTCCATTCGTTTGGCTATTTTTTTTCAGTAAGTAAAACCGAAATTTATTATAAGCCACAGTTGTCCTAGGGACCTCCATGCTAGATATATATATATATATATCCTCCATGGTTCTATGGATTGTGGTCTGATTGTTCTTTATTTTATATCTAGAATCCACTTATGAGTGAGTACATACCATGACTGTCTTTCTGGGTTTGGGTTCCCTCACTCAGGATGATTTTTTTCTAGTTCCATCCATTTGCCTGCAAATTTCATGCTTTCATTATTTTTCTCTGCTGAGTAGTACTCCATTGTGTATATGTACCACATTTTTTTCATCCATTCTTCCGTTGATGGGCATCTGGGTTGTTTCCAGGTTCTAGCTATTACAAATAGTGCTGCTATGAACATAGCTGAGCATGTATCTTTATGGTATGAATCAGCATTCCTTGGGTATATGCCCAAGAGCGGGATGGCTGGGTCTTGAGGTAGTTCGATTCCTAATTTTCTGAGAAACTGCCACGCTGATTTCCACAGTGGTTTACAAGTTTACATTCCCACCAACAGTGGAGGAGTGTTCCCTTTGCTCCACATCCTCTCCAACATTGGTTGTCATTGGTGTTTTTGATCGTAGCCATTCTGACAGGTGTAAGGTGGTATCTCAGAGTCGTTTTGATTTTCAGCCTGTTTTCTTATAGAAGCCAGGACCGTCTCTCTATCCAGGGGTGGCACAGCCATCCCCCGACATGAGACGGGCCCATCCACATCAATCATTAATCCAAAAAAATGCCACAGGGTATGGTGGTACATGTCTTTAATCTCAGCACTCAGGAGGCAGAGGCAGGTGATCTTTGAGTTCCTGGTCTACAGAGTGAGTTCCAGGACAGCCAGGGCTACACAGAGAAACCCTGTCTCCAAAAAAAAAAAAAAGGAATCGAAGAAAGGAAGGGAGGGAGAAAACAAAGAAGGGAGGAAGGATGGAAGAAAAAGAGAAAGAGAGGAAGGAAGAAAAGAAAGAAAGAAAGAAAGAAAGAAAGAAAGAAAGAAAGAAAGAAAGAAAGAAAGAAAGAAAGAAAGAAAGAAAGAAAGGGAAAATGCCCCACAGGCTTACCTACTCTGTTACCCACAGATCCATCTGGTTAGTGGATTTTCTCAGTTGAGGTTCCCTCTTTCCAAATGACTGTAGCTCGTATCACGTTGACAAAAATTAATCAAGACAATGTGTATGGCTGCTTTGTCTGCATATATGTCTATGCCCCACACATATGCCCGGTGCCCTCGGAGGCCAGAAGGCATCAATCATCTGGAACTAGAGTTACAAGCTGTTGTGAGCTGCCCTGTGGGTTCTGGGAACCAAACACAGGACTTCTGGAAGAGTGGCCAGTGATCTTAACAGCCCCAGGTCAAGGTGACTCTGAAGGAGGTATTCTTTGAACCACATTTTAAGAAACTCTGAAGTGTCTAAATGAATGCTAGAATTTGAGAAGGTTATTCACAGGGAAAGAATGATTCTCAGAGAGCCAGGAAGAGTCAAGAAAGAGTGGATGCTGAATATGCTCTGGGAGCATGCTTGTGGTGGATGAAAGAAAGTGGCCCCCAAAGGGAGTGAGTATTAGGAGGTATGGCCTTGTTGGAGGAAGTGTGTCACTGTGGGGGCGGGCCTTGAGGTCTCTTTTCTCAAGCTTCCCTCAGTGTGACAGTCTACTTCCTGCTGCCTTCTGGTCAAGATGTAGCCAGCACCACATCTGCCTGCACGCTGCCATGCTCCCTGTCATGATGATAATGGACTGAACCTCTGAAATTGTAAGCTGCCACCTCAAAATTAAATGTTTTCTTTGTAAGAGTTGTGTGGTCATGGTGTCTCCTCACAGCAATAGAAAACCCTAACTATGAAGATATTGATGGCTCAGATCATTCATGACTGTGGAGAAGAAACCTGTTCAGGACCTACCCACCCATAAACCACACCCCTCTGGCTCCACCTCTTCCCTGGCCATTGTGGACTGAACCAGAGGTAGACACCTGGCTCAGCTGGACCAATCAGATTCTTTCTACCAATAAATTGGAGCAGTGGTTGAGTGTCTTGAATGTGCATGTGTAGTGTGTATGTGTGTGGCAGTGTGTTCATGCATGTGCAGGTATATATATATATATATATATATATATATATATATATATATATATATGGGTGCTGTGGAACAATCTTTGTATACACTGTAAATATGTATTGCTCTCATTGTTAATAAAAAGCTGACTGCTGATAGCTGGTCAGGAAGAGATTGGGTGAGACAGCCTGAGGCAGAGAGAATGTTGGGAGTAAGAAGGGTGGAGTCAGGAGTCGCAAGCAGAAGCAGAGAGATGTGGTGGTATTCTAATTGTACTGAAATGTGATTTTGATTGTATGTTAATAAATAAAGTTGCCTGGGGGTCAGAGCTATTAGAGCCATAGCAAGAGTGTGGTGGTTAGAAGAGCTAGGTAGATCTCTGTGTGTTCAGGGATACAGCCAGCATTGGAGACACACGCCTTTAAGACCTGGGGGGCTGTACATACAGACAGTGACGAGGCAGTCACGTGTTTGGGTTTACAACCAATGAGAAGGCAGAACAGAAAGACTATGAAAAGACCTACACACAGGAAATAAGTCTCTTTCGGAGAGCTAGGACCACCGCAGGAGGAAGGGTGAGATTTTAGCTCTGACCTCTTGGCTTTCTCTTCTACATTGGTTCTGTGTTTCTTATTTAATAAGACGGTTGGTTACATCAACAGAGAGAGGCAAGATGGGCACGTTGTGTTGAGAGAAGGTACCAAGCCACGTGGCAAAGCATAGATAAGTTTTGCCTCATCATTCAATAGTAATTTGTAATTACTATTGAAAAATACAAAGAGGAAATTCTATTAATTACTTAGGATATAAGAATTACAGTTAATAGTCACCCATGCTTGTCATATTTATAGTCATGTTAGTTAGGTTTTCTAGATAAACAGAAATATATGTTGGATGGATAGGCAATCTTCAAACACTTCATAGACCATAGAGAATATGGCATTTAAATGTTCTAACTTAAAGTAGTAATAACTTTACTAAGTAATAACTTAAAATCCTATTGATATGAGACATGGTTGCTCCTGGCAGCACCAATCCACTCCCAAGAGGATGTTGGGTATCAAAGACACTCTGTACAGAGTTTGTCTCCTTCTTGGCCAAAAATGGCCTGTTAGGCAAAGAACTGCCCTTGCCTCGACTGCTGACAGTAAGCACGCTGTCCAGTCCAGACGAGCAGGACAAAGGATAAGCAACTGCTGAACCTTGCCAAGACAGGGTAAGATGGCCTTTCAAAATACCCTGCTTTGGAAGATGGTCTGTCAGATACTCTAGGTCAATAGACAAAAAATGGATGCCCCAATGTTACAGAGAAACTTTGGGTGACCGTCCAGGCTGTCAGCAGTCTCTGTCATTTCTTGCCATTTTTTGGAAGTTGCTTGCTCACACTTCCTGTTTACTCAGGTAATATTGTTTTCCTTCTCAGGTCTTTGATGGGATTGAAGACTAGACAGTTACAGTTACAATCCTCTCATATCTTAGCTAAGAACATATCAGGTACTAGAATTAGATTCTTCAGGATAGGACAGCTAATTTGAATCCACCAATGGTCTGACATTTAGCATGTGTTTCTTGCTAGATGTTGTTTCTGTTGGTTCCACTTTTGTTTATGTTATTACCTTTCCCTTCTCCTGGACAATACTTGATCATCGTTCTTTGTGGTGATATTTTATTTGTATGTTAATAAATAAGGCATGCCTAGAGATCAAGGGGGAAAAGGCCAGCCATTGTTAAGTAAACACAGAAGTCAGGCAGTGGTAGCACACGCCCTTAATCCCATCACGTTGCAGGCAGGGTCTCTGTGTGTTCAAGGACACACTAGGGAACAGCCAAGCGTGATGACACATGCCTTTAATCCCTGTGCCAACCATAGAGACCTGGAGGTCTGTACAGACAGGCAGTGACAAGGAAGTGAGGTAGCTGGGCTGAGAGCCAATGAGAGGGCAGAACAGCAAGGCAATAAAAGCCTGGGTAGACAGGAAGTAGCTCTCTTGGGAAGCTATGGTGGCATGGTGAGTTAAGGCTAGCTGGTGGATCTCACTGTTTCCCTGATCTCTAAGGCTTTCACCCCTTTACTTGGCTCTGTGTTTCTTATTTAATAAGATCATTTAGAAATTTGTCTACAGATCTTATTGTATGTAGCTTGTTTAGGTTTAGAATCTTCTTATTTAGACAAAAAAGGGAAGTGTAGTAGGTATTTGCTCTGCCCATGACCTTGGGCTATCCATCCCCAAAGAGGTGGTACTTCTTGCCTGCCTACAGACTTCTTCTTGCCTTCATACGTGACCTCTTTAAAGGAAAGAGGCAGGGGTCACACTGGCTTCTCAGAGTGATCCAGATGGTCGATGCATTCCCTCACAGACGGAACAGAGGACAACCTGAGCTGTTCACTTGGTTCTGCATTCATGAGTGTAATCCCCCAATTTATATCTGAATAAATCCCAACTACCCATTGAACAGACTCCCGTGGATTTATCATAACAGGTGTGGCTCAGCCTTGCCTCAGTGGGACTTCAGGGACCAAGGCTAGCCACACAGAATCCACACCTTCTGCACCGAGGAGAAGCAGAAGGGAAGTCCCTGTGCATGCAAGGGAAGAGGTCCAAACCATGGAGAAAAACACCAGCTGCCTCCTCCACTCCCGCTGTGCCCTGCTTCATCCTTGCAAGATCCACAAGAAATCAACTCCTTTAATATTCAAGTTACCAGGATTTCTGACAGCACCTACTCTGATGAGGAGGAGTCTGCCTGGCCTCCAAAGAGGCCATCCAATGTAGGCTTTCCAAGCAAAGAAAGAAACCAGAAAAAAAAAAAAAAAAAAAAAAAAAAAAAAAAAAAAAAAAAAATCTCATCTAGACCACAGAAAGACCCAGAGGAGACCAGAGCCCAACCAGACCCTGGCCCGGAACCCAGACCAGAACTTAGTAGTTTCTTAGAGCCTTTTTGAAGAAATGAACCGTCATCTTTGCAAAACACCCAGGGGCCCTCCTGCTGGGTGTCTGAGGTGGGGCTGTGCTTTAACTCAGAATCAATACATTTGCTTAGTATGCATGAGGTCCTGGGTTCAAGCCCAAGTTCTGAAAACAAAAACAAGCCACAAAGGAGCCCAGGGCTCTGGCCAGAGCTGTCCTCCTGCCCTGGTCAGGAGGCATGCCTCTCAGGGAAGAAAGCAGGAAGCGAGCTCCAGGCTATGCTCATCATGTGGGCACTTATGGACCAGCGCCATTTCCCTCAGGGAAAGGCAGGCACAGAGAATTTCATGGTTCTTTGTCTTCTGCCTGCCAATCCTCTTTAAGTCTTTGGTTTTGTGTGTGTGTGTGTGTGTGTGTGTGTGTGTGTGTGAGAGAGAGAGAGAGAGAGAGAGAGAGAGAGAGAGAGAGAGAGAGAGAGAGACTCAAGGGACATTCCAGCCAATCCTCTGACCTCAGGTGTGGTGGTTCATGCAGGTATCTCAGCATTCAGAAAACTAGTCAGGAGGACTGCTGTGAGTTCAAGCCCATCTGTGAGTTGGAGATCAATGTCTTTGTAGCCGGGTGGTGGCATCTCCCATAGTCTGGACAGCCTGCGGGAGAGCAGAGGAGCGCGCTTGATACCTGTGACTTCAGGGTGACAAGAGCTTGGGGGGGGGGGCGCACAGAAGTAAAGTCTTTAGTCAACCTCCAGTGAGGAGAATTTTCCAGAAAGAGAAACCCAAGGAGGCAGACAGAGATTGAGTGGGTTGACACCAGGAGATGGCAGAATTCGGTGAGTGGGGACCTGCTGTCTCGGACCGCGTAGACAGGGGTGGGGGGAAGGGGAGGGAAGGGGAGGGGAAGGGGGCCCGGGGCTGCAGGCAGACATCTTGGGGAGAACTCAGAAGTGTGATGTGTGCATCCGCATGTTCCTGGTGCTGAAAAGAAGGACCGAATCCGTGACCAGCCAGGTTTGTAGCCCTGGTTAGTCCTGCAGTCGTGCGAGCAGACTCCCTGAGGTCAACAAGGGTCAAAAACTGGGCAGGCCTGCTAGGTACCAGTCCATGAATTCCCGCCCGTTCACCTGAGCGTTTGCCGCAGCGCCACCTGCTGGCTGGCACTGACTGTGGCCGGAATTGGAAGTTGTTGCCTGAATGGGGAAGGGGATGCTGGGAGAAGGGGACTCCCTTGAGATGACCTGCACCCCACCCCACCCCAGAGAAACAGCTAGGGCCTGATTTCATCCTGATCAGGCCGGCCGAAACAACAAAAGAACTGGTGCATGCCTGTAATCCAGGCACTTGGGAGGTTGAATCGCCAAGGATAATGAGTTCAAAGGCCAGTCTGGGCTACATAGTGAGGCTGTTCATAATGCAAAAATAAAACAAATAAACGCCTTGGAGCAGGCAAAGGGGTATCTGGGTGTGTCCTCCCGGAGAAGGGCTGGATGTCATCCAGGTAACTTTCAGGAATTTGTTGTTGTTGTTGTTGTTTTGGGGGTTTTGCTGTTGTGTTTTTGTTTTTTAAAGACAGGATTTCTCTGTGGGACTGTCCTGTCCTGGCTGTCCTGGAACTCACTTTGTAGACCAGGCTGGCATCAAACTCACTGAGATCCTCCTGCCTCTGCCTCCCAAGTGATGGGATTAAAGGTGTGCGTCACCACCACCCGGCTGACCTTTAGTACTTGGATTCTGTAGGAGAGGGATGAGCTTTGGGCTGACTGAGTCCACAACTGTGTAGAGTTAGAACCAACTTATAGAAAACAAATCATGGGATGGAGAGGAGAGATGGCGCAGCTGTTAAGAGCACTGGCTGCCCCCTTCTGGCTTCCACTGGCACTGCATATATGCAACACACACACACACACAACACACACACACACACACACACACACACACAAATAAAAAAATCTTTAAAAAAAATCATAATGCATTGGCTGGAGAGATGGCTCAGAAGTTAAGAGCTCTGGCTGCTCTTCCAGAGGTCCTGAGTTCAATTCCTAGCAACCACATGGTGGCTCACAACCATCTGTAATGAGATCTGGCGCCCTCTTCTGTATAGATAATAAATAAATAAATCTTAAAGAGAATCATAATGCACTGGGTGTGGTGATGCACACCTTTAATCACAGCACCCAGGAGAGATCATGGCACATGGATCTTTGAGTTTGAGGCCAGCCTGGTCTACATAGAGAGTTCCAGGACAGCCAGGTCTACAAAGAGAAACCTTGTCTTTAAAAACAAAACAACAAGACAATGCAAATGACTCCTTCCCAGGGAGATCACATGTCAGAAAGGTCAAATTCTCCTTTAAAATTGTTTTACTGTCTTGCTGGCTCCTTATTAATTAGCAAGTTCACAAAAGTCTTTGGCATGAGTTCACTGTTTTATTTGTATAAAGATTGTGATTTGACCTTTTTGAAATTACATTTGTTTTGAGACAGGTGTGGTGACACACACCCATAATCCCAGCACTTGGAAGCTGAAGGCAAAAGGATCAGGAGTTCAAGGTCATCCTCAACTACATAGCAAATTTGAGGCTAGCCTGGAATACATAAGACTCTGTCTCACAAAATGAAAAGAAAGAAAGAGGGGGCGGAGAGATGGCTCAGCAGTTAGGAACACCGGCTGCTCCATGGGCACCAGGCATGAACGTGGTGCCCAGACATACGTGCCGGCGAAACAGACACATAAAATAATCTTAAAAAAGATGAAAAGAACAGGAGTTAGCCTGTGCTTATGTTACATGCTGAGACCCTCGGTCCTGAAGAGATCTGCGGAGTGACCCGCACCTTCCTGACCCCCAGTCTGTCCAGATGGGACAACAATGGTCACCTCTGTGCTCTAACCCAGCCCAACCCTGCAGGGAAGGGCAAGGCACCTGCAGAACTCCATAGATGGCTGGATCAAGTCTTACTACACAGCCAGCTAGACATGAAGTGCCATTGATGTACACGGTGTATGTAACACTTCGGAGCCTCAAGCCTCTGTTTCTGTGAAATGCTGGGTGCTGGACGTAGACACAGAAAGAAGAAGTCTTATTTTGTTTTGTTAAGAAAAGATCTTCGCATGCAGCTGAAGCTGACCTCCACCTTGTGATCCTCCTGCCTCAGACATGCACATACGCGTAGTTCAGGAGGAAGCATTAGGCTTTCCATTTGTCTCTTTCTTTCTGTTTCTCATCTCTCACCCCATCCTCGGGACACCAAGAGCAGGAAACAGGTCATTTTCTTTATTCCCCAAGTCACACAGGAAGCGTTAAATCCTCATGCCTGCCTCATGAGTGACAGGAGAGGGAAGTGTCTCGAGGGGTAGATGGGCAAGGAATAAGGTCTGCTCCGCAGAAAATGATCCCCAACACTGAAGGACTGAGAAGGAAGTCCAGGGGCCTGGAGGAGAGCGGTTGGAATGGCTGGACGTCCTCCTGGCCCCAGAGGACATACCCCTAGCTGGAGCAGGCTACCTGCTTGTTCTGTCTCAATTTAAGAACTAAAAACTTCCTCTGCTAAAAATTACGCACTGAATCCCACACCACCTGGGATCTTGGCGCCACCTTGTGGCCATTTCTGGAACTGCGCATCCAGATCGAGTCAGCAAGAGATCCCAGGGCAAGAGAACCAGAACAATTGTCAGGTCCTGAACCTTCCTGGTGCCCGTTTTCTTTTTTCTTATCTCCCATTCTCCGTTTCTTTTTCACTTGTGGCCCTGGGTACGAAGACCGGGCCTCTTCGCTTGCCAGACATGTACTCTGCCACTGAGCTACACCGCCACCCAGCCTTCTTTTCCATTTAGTGAGCACTGACTATAGCTAGGTTCTGTGCGCATATGTTTACTTTAGAACAGCCTTTAAAGGCCACTGATGTGCCCACTTTACAGATGCAGAAAATGAGACACAGAAAGACAGGTTTTCCCAAACACATGCAAAAGCATTTTCTGTCCCGGAGAGGGGCCGTGGTCCTGCGTGTCTGAGCTTGGGACAGTTGGGCTCAAATCCAAGTGTTTGGGGTGCTGTATAAGACCCTAAGCTGGACACTGAGGTGTCCGATCATCTGGCCTCAGACCCTGGCAATCCCCTTATGTGTCTGTCGCCAACTCAAGACTCTAGGCTGCCTGAGAGCCTGAGGTTTATCTGTTTCCTTCAATGCTGTGTCCCCAAAACCCAAAATGGATTTCATGGTATGTTCTCAATAAACACTGTGAATAAACAAGTAAGATAAATTATGACAGGATGACTTGTCCTTACCCAAGAGGCCTTCACAGTCTAGAAAAGACACCAAACACCCACACAACCCAGAGTGCTTTGCAAAAGGGAGGCACAGGCGTTTTGGGAAACCAGAAGAGGCATGATGGGATGCAGGACCTTCGGGGCAGGCTCGCTGGAGGGCATCAGAGTGGAACAGAGACCCATAAGGCAAGGTAGAGGCTGGGGAGCTGGCTCCGGTGGTAACGTGCTTGCCACACAAGCTTGAGGACCTGAGTTCGGGTCCCAGCACCCACGGAAAAAAGCAAAGGCAGCCGCGTGCTCCCGTGAAGCCAGGTGCTGGGGAGGCAGAGACAGGAGGATTCAATCCCAGCTAACTGTTCAGTAAGAGACCCTGCCTCAAGAAATACGGTGGAGCCCATTGAGAAAGGCGCCCGATGCCATCCGCTGGCCTGCACACGTGTACACTGTATGAGTTATGTTCCTATGGCTCTGATAAAACACTGTGGCCAAGGCAACTCCTAGAAGGAAGTTTTCATTTAGGCTTAGGGTTCCAGAGGGGAAGGAGTCCGTCACGGTGGGAACCGTGGCAACAGGTGACGGGCACGGATGCAAGAACATGAAAGCTCCCAGTTAGACTGTAAGCAGGAAGCAGAGCCACCGAACTGGGAACGGTGTGAGTAATTAAACAGCGCCACTAACTGGGAATCAAATATTCAAAAACCCGAGAGTATGGGCCACATCTCATTAAAACCACCACAAACACAACATGTGTGTGCACCAGCACACACGTGCACACTCAAGAACACACACCCTCAAAGGAAGATGGAGGAGCTAAAAAGAGCTCAGTGGGTAAAAACACTTGCAACACAGACCTGAGGACATGAACTTCATCCCCAGAACCCGGGTAAAATTCAGAACACAGTGGCGCCCATCTGCAACCACGGCATGCCTATGGCAAGATGGGGCTTGGGGTCAGGAGAATCAGTCAGCGGGCAGCACACAGCCCAGCCCCAGAAACAGCAAGTGACCCTGCCGCAAAACAAGGTCGAGCCGGGCGGTGGTGGCGCACGCCTTTAATCCCAGTGCTTGGGAGGCAGAGGCAGGCCGATCTCTGTGAGTTCGAGGCCAGCCTGGTCTACACGGCTACTTCTAGGACAGCCAGGGCTACACAGAGAAACCCTGTCTCAAAAATCTAAACCAAATACAACATGGTGAAAGGTGAGAACCACCTCCCAGAAACTGTCCCCTGACTTTCATGCACGCACACCCGCACACATATGCTCACTCGAGAGCACAGACAGCAACCACTATAGTTTTAGGATTTTTAAATTTCTGTTTTATGTGTATGGGTGTTTTGCCTGCACGTATGTCTTGGTGCCATGTGCATGCCTGGTGCCTGCGAAGGCCAGAATCAGGCATCAGATCTCCTGGAACTGGAGTTACAGATGGTTATGAACACCATGTGGGTTCTAGGAACTAAACCTGAGTCCTCCACCAGAGCAGCCAGTGCTCTTAGCTGCTGAGCCATCCCTCCAGCCACATTGGTTTTCTTTTTAGTCATGTGTGTCAGTGTGTGGGTATATGCAGGTGTGTGCAGAGGCCAGAAGAGGGCGCCAGATTCCCTGGAGCTAGACTGGCAGGCAGTCGTGAGGCACCCACATGGGTGTTGGGAAGTGACCTGAGAGCTTCTGGATGAACAGTAAACGCTCTTGGTTTGTTTTTCAAGACCGGGTTTCTCTGTGTAGCTCTGGCTGTCCTGGAACTCTGTAGACCAGGCTGGCCTCGAACTCACAGAGATCCACCTGCCTCTACCTCCCGAGCGCTGGGATTAAAGGCGTGCGCGACCACGCCTGGCTTTGCGGTGCACACTCTTAACTGCTGAGCCATTTCTCCACACATACAGCTCCCCCGACAAACATACACACATGAATAATAGATGAAATAAAATTTAAAACAAAGTAGGAGAACTCCAGGGAAAGGAATGAGCCTGAAGGGGAGATGTCCGTTGTGATTCCACAGTCAAGGAAGAAAAAACAGGGAGGGAAAACGAGCAGGTGATTGATCTAAAAACACAAAAATCAAATTCTTCCCTTGACGGTGCTGTGACTCCTCCTGTCCAGGTAAAGAATGTTGCGTGGACCATAGCCCAGAAAACCTGAGACCCGAGCACAGACACTGGATGCATCTCCAAGGTATGGCCACCAGGGGCCAGTAGAGGGCCCCAGGGACCGGCTTTGAGAGCTTTGCTAAGGTGTAGCTCATTCTTTCCCCCAGCGAGTGCGTCTTGAGCATCTCCTGTGCCCCCCCAGTCCCACAGCACAGGAGAAACAGCAGATGACAGTCCAACCGTGTGCACAGGTGGGCACACACACTCACTGTGTGTGTGTAATGTATGAATTCCAGACACGTTCGTTTTTGAAAAATGCAAGCTGGTGTTTTATTTATTTTTAATTGCACTTTATTTGCTTACTTTGTGCATGTGCACCAGTCCCTGGTGTGGAGGTCATGGGACAAGTCTCTGGAGTTGGTTCTCTCCTTCCACTGTGCAAGTTGTGGGACTCGAACTCAGATTGTGAGGCTTGGAGGCAAGCGCCTTAACCCAATCAGTCAGCCCACTTGTCTGTATTTCTGACAAATTCTTAAAGATGGGGGAGGACCAGCCAGACATGTAAATGCACGAAGCAGGAAATTCTGAGTTTGAGGCCGGGGCTTCACATCAGGAGTGTGAGTGTGTGTGTGTGTGTGTGTGTGTGTGTGTGTGTGGTGTGTGGTGTGTGTGTGTGTGTGTGTGTGTGTGTGTGTGTGTGTGTGTGTGGTGGGGGGAATAGTAAGACTGTCTCAAAGAAAGAAAGAAAAGAAAGAAGAAAAGGGGAAACATGTTGTAACTTGCAAAATGACCTTCGTCCATGCGTGTGGCGCGCGCCTTAAATCCCAGCACTCGGGAGGCAGAGGCAGACGGGTCTCTGTGAGTTTTAGGCCAGCCTGGTCTACAGAGAGAGATCCGGGGCTTTCTCCCAAACAGAGAAAGGGAGAGGGACCTTTGAACGGGAAGTGGAGGACGCGGTGGGGCGTGAGGACTCTGGGGGAGGGGTGTCTCAGAGAGGCCTAAGCAGGCACAAAGGCCCTGGGGCAGCCTGGTGGTGCCGGTGGCTAGCTTCTGAGTGGGTGGAGGTGGGTCAGCAAAGCAAGGAAGGTGCCGAGCGTGGACGGCCAGCGGTGCCCGGAGGACGCTGTGGCGTGGATGACAAAGACCCCAGGGAAAAGAGGCGGCTCGGAGCACCCGTCGCCAGCCTGGAGGGAGTTCATGTCCCGTTGCTCCACCCCACCTCCCGCAGCGCAGAGGAATTAATATTTTCTATAAATCCTGTAATTATCCTGCGAATAGCGCAATTACGCTGCATTGCATTCTGTGCCCATTCAAAGCATTCATTTGTTAGGTGTAAACATTTAAAATGCGCTGTGCTCTCTGCCATCTCCTCACTTTTCTGTTTAATACGATGGAAACCTAAAATGAGAAGCCATGGGGAGCTTTTCATGGGGGGGGGGAGAGGCACTCACACCCACACAAACACACAGTCTCCCACCCTCACACTAACCCTCACTCACCCACAGAGCCCAGCCAGAGCTGAGGACTGAGACCTAGCTCCCGGCCAGCTCATGGTGACCTTGGGCAAGTCACAACATCACTTCCCACTCTCTCTCTCTCCCAACCCTCGACACTTTAACGCAACTCATTTGGCATCCATGATCCTTAACTACAAAATGGGCAGAGATTAGTGTGCCCATTTCACAGACAGGTAAACTGAGGTTCTGGGAGGCATCTGCTCAAAGTTGCTGAGCATGCTGTCTGAAGGAGGCAGGATAGGTAGGGGTTAGGAAGCCTCTATGACGTAAAGGAGACTAGAAAGGGGGTGAGGAGGTGACTCGGTGGTGTAAGCCTTGTGGGGCCCAGAGTTGTCCTCAACGAGACAATAAAATGAAGCAGAGCAGGGCAGAGAAAAGCTGACACCAACTCTCTGGGGCACTGAGACCTCAGGCCAGTCTGGGTTGAAGTCCCTGCCCCACATTTATTTATCTTGGCTCACGGATGAAACCCGGGCACAGCGTCCACAGTGGGAGTGACGCTGGCTCCTACCTTGTGATTCCATCGTGCTGAGAGGTCGCAGTGAAACCGCTGCCCTTGTTATTGTTGTTATTATTATTATTATTATTATTATTATTATTATTACTATTACTATTGCTTTTCGGTCTTACCGAGTCTCGTGATCCTGGAGAGCGGCAGACAGGATGGGAGGTGGCCCCTGGGGTCAGACCCAGCCTGGCCACACCCGGCTGTGGGGACGGTGGTTATTAGGCAGCCACTCCTGCAGGTATTTTTGTCGTGGTGTGGTTTGGTTCTCTGTCTCTTAGAACCAGGGTCTCAGGCTGGCCGGAAACTTGCTTCGTAGACGATGAACTTGAATTCCTGGCCCTGTCGCCTTCACCCCCCCCCCCCAGAGGCTGGGGTTACAGGTGTCAGCCTCCATGTTTGGTTTAGGGTGTGCTGGGCATCGAACCGGGGCTCTGTGCACACGAGGCAAGCGCTCTAGAAACCGAGGCACAGCCGCGGCCACCCCGCTGTGCTTGCCCTCACTCATCCTCCACGCCTGTCCTCAGGCTTCCCGAGGGAAGCCAGCATGGGGCCGGGGTGCCACCCTGTCCTTGAGAGCATGGCAGACCCTGTCCCCACACCAGAGGGCTGACAGGCACACATAACACACAGAAATTAAGCCAAGAGCAGGGCGGTGGCAGCACACCATTTGATCCCAGAACTCTGGAGGCAGAGGCAGGTGGCTCTCTGGGTTCGAGGCCAGCCTGGTCTGCAGCGTGAATTTCAGGACAGTCAGGGCTACACAGAGAAACCCTGTCTCAACTTCCCCCCCCACCCCCGCCACAAAAATAAAATAAAAGAAAGGGAGAGAGAGAGAGAGAGAAGGGAGGGAGGCAGCAGGAAGGGAAGGAGGGAGAGAGAGAGAGAGAGAGAGAGAGAGAGAGAGAGAGAGAGAGAGAGAGAGAGAGAGAGAGAGAGAGAGAGAGAGAGAGAGAGAGATTAGGCAAAGGGCGGGTGAAGAAAACCAGAGACAGTCCCAGAGAGACGCTCTGAAGGGTCCAAGTTTAACCTCAGCTAGCCTGCCCAGCTGGAGAGCCCTCACCCCATTGCAGCTTAGAGACCCCGAATCTCACACCAGCTTGGCTCCTGCCTGAAGTCCCTGGTGAGGTAAGATGAGGGGACCCGGCCCACTGCCCACTGGGCCAGGCAGGAGAGCGCGCTCCATCAGAGCGCCCATCAGCTGCCCTCCCGAGAGGTCGGCAGGCAGGAAGTGAACCGCTTGGAGTTCCGTGTCCCCTCCTTTGCGGCTCCCGGGGGTGGGGCAGGGTGTCCTGTACCCTCCGAGGGCACCAGCCTGGGCACCCATGTCTACTGTTGCCCATCGCTGCTCTAAGTTCGGCTCCCTCTGGGATTCAGATTCTACAGTTGCTGGCGGCCACAGCCTCACCCAGAGCAGGGTCCTGTGGTCTCCGGTGTGCTAATGGGCCAGAGCCTGAGCATACCTGGACACGGGAGGGTCCTGTAAAGTGACCCAGAGACCAAAAGAGGGCCATGCGAAGGTGAGCGCTGTGGAGGACAGGACAGGAAACCCCGGGGAACAGGGTAGGAAGTCCCCGGGACCAGGAAAGAGGCCTCCATCACTGAGTGTGAGGTTCTTACACAGATTCTCTGAAGAGCTAGGGGGCCCCGTCTAGAGTTGACCCAAACTAAGGCAAGGCATGAGGCCTCTGAGCCTCCCCACTTATCAGCCATATCGTCTTTAGGGAAGAGGGCATGCCCTAGTCCTGAGAAAGGGACACTGAGCTGAAATGTAAAGGCTGAGAAAGAGGGCAGGTAGAGGGCGCCTGTGGAGGGGGAGGGTTGGGAATGCCAGAGGTGCCAGAAACCAGCTAACAAGGGCCGGGCACCAGGGGTTGGGAGCTTAGTCGATCCTCAGATCTATTCAGTGCCTTGAGGGGCTTCCGTTGGGAGGCGGCCATCAGCTTGGTGTTCCCAGGAAAGAAGGGTTGTGGAGACAGCCGAGAGATAAGGTACTTATGCCTGGAGTTCAGGCTCCCAGAATCCGCAGAGGGCCAGATGTTGTGGCACACATCTGGAATCTCAGTGCTCCCGTGGCTAGATGGGGGACAGGGACAGGAGAATTCCTGGGAGCCCAAGGCCCAGCTAGCCTCGTGTAAGCAGTGGTGAACCAGAGACCCCGCCTCAAATAAAGTGGAAGTCGGGGGCCAACACCTGAGGTGGTCAGATCTGACCTCCACGTGTACACCATGACATACATGTAGAAATATGAACACTCATGAATATGTACGCATGCAAGTCACACACACATTATTTTATTTCATTTTGAGACAGGGTCTCACTGTGTAGTCCTGACTGGCCTGGGACTTACTATGTAGACCAGGCTGTCCTTGAACTCACTGAGATCCACTTACCTCTGCCTCCCAAGTGCTGGGATAAAAGGCGTGCGCCACCACATCTGACCTATATGCACACACTTTTATTTTCAAGTGGGAGAAGAGCTGTGCTGAGGCGAGAAGGGAGAGACCAGAGCGAAGCTTGGGAGGTTTGCTACAGGATGAAGCCTGTGCCTGAGGAGCTGCCTGAGGAACTGAGAGGGAAGGGCCAGAAACCAGGAAGTTGGGGCCTTGAGGAGAGAAGCCCCCATAGCAGGAATGTGAGGATAAGGTGGCCCTCAGTAGGGACCCCAGTGGAGAGATAGAAGCCAGGCCTGAAAACCTGAAGAAAGACTACCAGGGGGCGGAGGGGGAAGGAACAGTCTTTTGAAATTATGACATTCTATTGTCATCTACAAATGGGCTAGGACATGTTCATAGCTATCCTGGGACATAGGTGGCCCCAGGGCCACATGTTGGACACGCTTTGTAGACTTATTGGGAAGCTCTCTGGGGGCCCCATGTTCATGTTCATGGAAATCATGCACATCGAGGAACCACCCTGGTCAGCCTCAGCTGTGCATGCTACTCAGCCTGGTACCCAGTGGGCACCCACTGAATGTCAGAAGCCTGGGGCAGGGGTAGATGGGAAAGGAACCTGCTCTCAGGAGACTCTCTGCTCCCTTTGTGGTTGGGGCCCCTGGCCAAGATGGAGACCAAGTTAGAGAGAGAAGATGAGGTCGGCTTGGGACATGCCCAGGCCATGGGTCTGGTATCAGCTCCCAAAGAGTCTCCAGGACCAGGGGAGAGAGGGGAGAGAGCAAAGAGCATGGGGGGTTGGAGAGGGTGCTTTGGGGCCTCAGGAACCGCCTGTGGGGACAGGTAGACGAGGACCAAGAACACAGAGAGGACGGAAGTCCGGTGCTGCCTGGGTGAGGCTTGCTCAAAGGAGAGGTGTGGTGATATTGTGTCCCCCAATATATTGTGCACCCTAATAAACTTATCTGGGGTCTGGGAACAGAACAGCCATAGATAGATATAGAGGCCAGAAAATGGTGGCACACACATCTTTTTTTTTTTTTTTTTACAATTTATTTATTTATTTTCATCAGTAATTCATGTTGATAGCATGCTGAAATTACAATACCTTGAGTAGCTTAGATTTCACAATTGAGATGACTTTCTCTCCCTCCCCCCCCCCGCCCCATTTTTACTTTTTTTTGGGGGGGGTTGTAATCTGATTGTTCTTTATTTTATATCTAGAATCCACTTATGAGTGAGTACGTACCATGACTGTCTTTCTGGGTTTGAGTTCCCTCACTCAGGATGATTTTTTTCTAGTTCCATCCATTTGCCTGCAAATTTCATGCTTTCATTGTTTTTCTCTGCTGAGTAGTACTCCATTGTGTATATGTACCACATTTTTTCCATCCATTCTTCCGTTGACAGGCATCTAGGTTGTTTCCAGGTTCTGGCTATTACAAATAGTGCTGCTATGAACATAGCTGAGCATGTATCTTTATGGTATGAATCAGCATTCCTTGGGTATATGCCCAAGAGTGGGATGGCTGGGTCTTGAGGTAGTTCGATTCCTAATTTTCTGAGAAACCACCATACTGATTTCCACAGTGGTTGTATAAGTTTACATTCCCACCAACAGTGGAGGAGTGTTCCCTTTGCTCCACATCCTCTCCAACATTGGTTGTCATTGGTGTTTTTGATCGTAGCCATTCTGACATGTGTAAGGTGGAATCTCAGAGTCGTTTTGATTTGCGTTTCTCTGATGATTAAGGATGTTGAGCATTTCTTTAAATGTCTTTCAGCCATTTGTAGTTCTTGTTTTGTGAATTCTCTGTTTAGCTTTTTAGCCCATTTTTTAATTGGACTGTTCAGTATTTTAATATCTAGTTTCTTGAGTTCTTTATATACTGTGGAGATCAATCCTCTGTCAGATGTGGAGATGGTGAAGATCTTTTCCCATTCTGTTAGCTGTCTTTTTGTCTTATTGACTGTGTCTTTTGCCCTGCAAAAGCTTCTCAATTTTGAGAGGTCCCATTTATTAATTGTGGCACACACATCTTTAATCCTAGCATTCCAGAGGGATCTCTTTGAAGGATCCTGTCATCCGTCTGGATCTCTGTGAGTTCAAAGCCACACTGGAAACAGCCAGGCATGGTGACTCACACCTTTAATCCCAGGAAGTGATGGCAGGAAGCAGAAAGGTATATAAGTGTGAGGATCAGGAACTAGAGCTGGTTAAGCTTTTAGGCTTTTGAGCAGCACTTTAGCTGAGATCTCTTCCTGGTGAGGACTCAGAGGCTTCCAGTCTGAGGAAACAGGATCAGCTGAGAAGTTGATGAGGTGAGGTTAGCTGTGGCGTGTTCTGTTTCTCTGATCTTTCAGCGTTCACCCTGTTTTTTTTTTTTTTTTTTTTATTAAAAAGACCCTTGAAGATCCGTGCTACAGAGAGGAGGCACCATGAGGTTTGAGACTCCGCTGGGTAGTCAAGGAGCGGTTGGAAACCAGGACCTCTGTGGGACAGCCAACCATGTGGCATCCCCCAGTGTCCTTCCTGCCCTTGTGCCCATGTCTGGAATGCCTCTCCACTCTTTGAGTGCCCGGGTTCATCCCTATAAGCCCTGACATCCCACATCTCCTGAGGCCCCTTTCACAAGACATCCCCCTGAGGAGCTTCCTCCCTGCAAACTGCTGCTTCAGCCCACATTCAAATCAGACAACAGGAAGGACTTCCTGACTGGGAGAGCTGGGAGGCCTGGACAAGGTAAACTGTTCCAAGAAAAGGAACAGTTTGTCTCAGTGACTTCCGGAGGCGCTCTTCTGTGCATATGCTTGTAGCCGTAAGTTTTCCTGCATCCTGCTCGGACCCGCAGCCGCTCAGACCCCAGTAAACACACAGAGGTTTATATTAATTATGAACTGGATGGCCTATGGCTCAAGCTTCTTGCTTGCTAGCTCTTATATCTTAAATTAACCCATTTCTATTAATCTGTGTTTTGCCATGTGTTCTGTGGCTTTACCAGTCTGCTGGCATGTTGTTCCTTGGGCAGCAGGCTGACATCTCTCCCTCCTCTCCTCTCTTCTTCCTGTCTGTCTGCTTGTATTTCCACCTGCCTCTAAGCCGCCTTGCCATAGGCCAATACAGCTTTATTTATCAACCAGTCAGAGCAACACATATTCACAGCATACAGAAAGACATCCCACAGCACTTCCCCTTTTCTGTCTAATCAAAAAGGAAGGTTTTTAACTTTAACATAATAAAATTACATATGATAGAACAGTAATCAAGCAGGAATTACAGTAATAATATCTAGTCTATTTATATTTGGCAAAATTAAAGAAAATATTCTATCTAGTCTTCAACTACATCAAAGACCCCAGAAGGATATAATATTACCCGAGTAAACAGGAAGAGCATTATAAGCAACTTCCAAAAATCTAGAATGACAGAGACATCTGGCTGCCTGGACAGTCACCCAAAGTTCCTCTGCAACGTTGGGGTACCCATCTTCAGCCTACAGGCCTAGCATATCTGACAGACTCATCTGTGAAGCAGGATTTTCTAAAGGGCTTTTCTGCCTTGTCTTGGCAAGGATCGGCAGTCCTTTCTTCTGAGTCTCCGCCTGGGCAGGACAGGAAGGACAGGGTCATAGGCCGGAGAGGAGGTACCTGCTGGTAAACGTTAAGAGTCCGAGTTCAGAACTAGACTCGAGTTAAATCAAAATTTTTAATTAATTAATTAATTAATTAATCAAAATAAAGTTTAGTCTGTCTGCATGGTGGCACACTCCCTTAGTCCCAGAGTGGGAGGCAGAGGCAGATGGATCTCTGTGAGTTCTAGGCCAGCCTGGTCTACAGAGTGAGTGCCAGGACAGCCAGGGCTACCTTGTGAGACTCTGTCTCAAAAACAAACCAAATCAAAATCTGAATGTTTGATTAAAAAAAAAAAATAGTCACAGAAGTTACAGAGGCAGACTCTACCTGAGGGCTTCTTGGCACCAGACACGGCCAGGTTCTTCACTTGCGTCCCCAAAGGACCCCTATTATCCTGTATGACAGCTCTTTGAGTCCCCATCTTAACGAGCTAACTGAGGCTGGGTTCAAGGTGAGGGTCACTTGCTGGACTAGTACAACTCAACCATTACTCTTTGTTTGTTGTTTTGGCTTTGGTTTTAGTTTTTGAGACAGGGTCATAGAGGCTAAGGTAGCCTGGAACTCACAGTAATCCTCCTGCCTCCGCCTCACAAGTGCTAGGATTATAGACATGAGCCACCAGGACTGGCTTCTGCGAGCACTCTTGAACTGTCCCACTTTCTCCACTACAAAAACAAAGTGGTAGTGAGGCAGGAGGATAGACAGAATGACCTCCGGGGGCTCTTGGGATCCTTGAAGTCATAGTCACAGCCGCTGAGCCCAGAGCCTGTGAAGATTCCCCACAGAGCGCAGGTAAGTAGCGTGCTGGGGCACAACCATCTCATTAAGCAATTACATGTGAGTGCCACAGCCAGGAAGTGACCTCACTGCCAGCTGGATACCACCGCTGCTGTGAGGGGACATAATGGGAACAATCCGGGTAGCAGCAGTGGTGGCGTCAGCAGTGACGCGGTCCGGTGGTGGAAAAGGTGACGGCTGTTAGATCTTGGTGTCAGGAGAAGCGGCCAAGCTGGTAATGAGTAGGTGGAGGTTCTGGCGATGGTAAATGGTGGTGGCACATCCTAGCCTTGATGGACCGGTGACGTGGGGCAGGCAGTGTGGCTCAGTGTTTGACACTCCTATGAAACCCTCCCCGCTGGACAGCTGACAACTCCATCTCCTCCCTTGCAGTGGCTCACGCAGAGGGCGGAAGCGGGGCACTCGCCTTCAGGTGCTTTCTTCGTCATAAAATAGGGATAGTTGAGTAGTAGCAGCAGTCTAGACGGCTTGCCTGGACATCCATGAAGCCTTGGAGTCCATCCCCAGCACAGCAGGAAACCCATGTGACAGTCCTACCACTCCGGAGGTGGAGGCCGAAGGATCAGGAGTTCAAGGTCATCTTCAGCTACACAGAGTGTTTGAGGCCAGCCTCCAAAATCAATGAATAGAAAAGGAGGCTGGCCACAAACGGCATCAGCTCCCTGATGACCGATCACGGTTGTCTGCTGCAGCCATTGGGATTTTATCTTCCGTCATTCCCTGCCTCCCTCCAGCTGTTTTACCAGCCAGCAAGTGCAAGCTTTTCTGCAGAGCCACCCGGTGGTTACTAGTGACATCAGTGTGGCATTTTAGGCTTCCAGCTTCCTGCCTGCCCAACTCCAGGTATAGAGGGGAAGCAGTGTGTGTGTGTGTGGGGGGGGGGGTCTCAGAGTGCCAGCTTTCAGGGTCCTGGAGAGAAGTGTCCGGGTCAGCTCGGAGCTCTGGTGTTACTCGTGGCTCTCTTGGTGGGTCAGCACTGTGTGATCTAGATATAGTTCACTGCCGGAGGACCGGTTCCTTCAGCCTCTCCGGCTGTGTGTGAATTCCTACTTCTCTGTATTAAATACCTGTCTACCAGCTGGGCCTGGGATCGCAGCTCTTCAGAAAGCTGAGGCAGAAGGATCAGAAGCTGGAGAATCTGAGGCTGGAGGTCAGCCTGGGCTAAAGAGGTAGATCTTGTCTCCAAAGAGGCAATAAAAAAACACAGCAGCGGAGTCCGGAGCATAAAAAGCCAGGAGCAGGGGGAAGAGAAAGACAAAAGACAGCCAGGGAAAGACCTAGCATTCTGCTCTTGTCCACTGGAAGTCAGTAAAGGTGCCCTAAAGGACACATCCTCGGGAATGACTGGGTAAGAACAAGACGGGAATGGAGAACACGGATTCAAGGGGAGCAGACTGAGGTGGGCTCCTGTCTCCGCAGTGCGGCGTGAGGCCAGGACATCACTGCACAGAGCAGGAGCGGAGATGGATAATATCACTAGGGTTGTATCAGGCCAAGTGTCTTATCTGGATACCCAATATGGGCCTAGGTGACCTGGCTCTCAACTGGCCCTTATGCTCCTGGACATCGTCAGGTGAGTAACAGAGACACTTCCTGTCACTGAGAGCAGAAAGGAGAGCCTCGTACCACAACCATAAGAACAACTAAAGCCCTAGTAACGTGGTTACAACCACCTTCCCACGAACATGCACAGGGCAAGAGCACCCTGACCAGACAGGTCACCAAGGGACCCAGCCCCTCCCAGAGCTGTCCTTGGGACACAACAGGAGGCATGCTGGGATGTGATGACCGAAATCAGCTACCGCAGGGACTTTCAGTTAGTGCCCTCAACCAGTGGTTTCTCAGCATGCATGCCTCTGCAGAGAGTCCCGCAGACCGTGGCAGAGCTGACCCACACTCAGCCAGCTGTCCCTAGGTCCAGCCAGAGCCATGTCACCGGTCTCTGTAAGCAGTAGCACCTTGAGTGGGAAAGCAAATGGAGATGGCAACCACCCGCCCGAGTCCTGGCAGGTATGTTCTGGAGTGGGTGCTTATGGAGAGGAGGAGGGTCCTGATCCTCCCCCGATGCTGAGCCACCCCTCCCCCACCGCCCTCCAGCCCATTCACCAAGAGCTGGCACTCCAGCCCAGGAGCCTGAGGCCCTGGGCTCCAAGCCACTGCCTGACTCAGTCTTGAGCAGGAATCCTGGGCTGGATCTGGACTGGGAGGGATCAAGCAAGGTTGAGTCCCCCTGTTCTCTTATCCTAGGATGAACCCTGACCTTGGTCTCTGAGCCTGAGCATGTTAGCCGGGATCATTCGAAGCCCAGACACAGACCCTTCTGTTCCAAGTTGGAACCTGATGGGTCTAGAGAAAATGTTCCTACCTATCTGAACCTAAAGCACGCCCCAGCTCAACTCTACAATCATGACAAGACCTGGCCCAGGAGCCCAAACAAGCTCCAAGGGTGGCTGGCTCAGCATCTCTCACCCCTGCAGTTCAGGCCTGTCTCCTGTTTGGAAAACCAAACACGGAAAATTAAAGCCAATTAAAACCATGCATGGTGGCATACACCTGTACTCCCAGCACTTTGGAGATGGAGGCAGGAGGATGGGTAGTTAGAAACTAGCCTGAGCTACAGAGTAACCTAAGTCTGAAAAGAACAAGGGCTGGGGGTGTGGTTTAGCGGCCAAGTGCTTGCCTGCCTAGCATGTTTTAAGGCCCTGGGTTTGATCCTCAGCATCACAGAATAAACAAACAAATAAGGACCGATTAACCCCTTACGTCTCCTTCTTACTTTGTGACACATCTTTATCTTAGGAAATAAAGCCTAAAGGCCAAGTACATTTTCTGAGGCATTAAATCTCCCTCCCTCCCTGTCAGGCTCCTCTTTTGATCCGAAGAACTCTTACCCTAACCTCCTGACCTCCCGTACCCAAACTGCCCCCTGGGAGCTGGTAGGAGGCAGACCGGTGACCTAGAGTCTGTCTGAGAGGGTGTGGTGCCTCACCTGGCCCGAGAGCAAAGGCTTCCCCTCAGTGCTCCAGCTCTGACGTCCAAAGACCTCCTTGGGCCATCAGACCCCCAACTGCAAGCGCAGCAGGACGCCCAGGAACACATCTTGGTAGAGCCCAGCATGTGAGGTTCCGATCCTGGGGCCACTTCCTGGCTGGGATACTTTGTGTCTGTGACTCGATGTCTCTGCCTCAGCTTGGTTGTCTGTCAAATAACAGTAACAGCAAATCTGTGAAGACAAAATGTGATGAGGGCGAGCAAGCCCGAGGGGCCAGCAAAATGGGCGAAGTGCTATGTTACACAGTCCGGAGGACACAAGATCCACTGGAAAAGTAGAGATGGAGCCGAACTGCACAGCCATCCGCTGATCTCCACACGCTAGCCATGGAGAGTGCTTACCCATCATGCATACACATAATTTTCTTTAAAAAAGACTTATTACTATTATTAACTTTTATTATTGATTGATGTTTTTCTTAATGAATTATTTTTTGTATAGTGTTCTGCCTGCATGTATGTATGTACACCAGAAGGGGGCACCAGATCTCATTATAGATGATTGTGAGCTATCATGTGGTTGCTGGGAATTGAACTCAGGACCTCTGAAAGAATAGCCAGTGCTCTTAACCTCTAAGCCATCTCTCCAGCCCTTAGTTCAGTTTTTCAAGACAGGGTTTCTTTGTGTAGCCCTGGCTGTCCTGGAACTCACTCTGCAGACCAAGCTGGTCTCGAACTCAGAGATCCACCTGCCTCCGCCTCCCAAGCTGAGATTAAAGATGTGGCCACCACCCCTTGGCTTAGACATATAATTTAAAAAGCAAAGTATTTTAAATAAAACATTTCAAAGATGTATTTTATTTTTCAGATTATACGTATTTGTGTTGGGAGTGTGGGTGTTTGCATGTGTGTGCAGATACCTGTGAAGGACTTGGATGCCTTGGATCTGGAGTTACAGGTGATTATGAGCCCCTTATTGGGGATGCTGAGAACTGGACTCAGGTCCTCAGAAAGAACTCTTAACTACTGAGTCATCACTTCAGCCCCCTCAAACATTTTTTATAATTAAAACAAGCACTTTGCCAAAGCTACACAGAGAAACACTGTCTCGAAAACAAACAAACAAGCACTTTGTAAACTGTAGAGTGCAATTCTCCTGGCAGGGAACGGCAACAGTTGGCGATGTTGTATGGGCGAAAGCTTCATCCTCCAGCAGAGAGCTCAGGGCAGGGATCATTTTTCTCCCGCCTCACTCTGGGGAGGCTCAGATCCTCCCCAGGACGCACCCGTCCCTCCCCAGGACCAGCGCCAGCTCTCCGAGGCTGCTTTCCTGCAGGGAGCTCAGGAGGGTGACAGCTGGGTCTCCTCGGGCTCCCTGCTGCAGGGACCAAGACTAGACAGTGCAGAGGATGAGCGAGGAAAGGGAGACGGGAGAAAGGAGCCAAGGGAATCCACGCCAGCACCGGGATTCACCCACCCAAGCTGGGACCTGGCGGAGCGGAGAGCGGTTGGGTGGGGCGCCGAGGCCCCGCCCCTCTGACGTCAATGCCCGGGCCTCCCTCCCTTGCCTGCGGTGCGTTCCTAGGACCCAGGAATCCCGTGGGAACCGCTGTGTCTGCAGCTGGTGCCCAGCCCTGTAGGTGCGGGGAATGAGGCTGCAGCGGCAGGGCGGGCCCAGGACGACACTGCCCCTCACTGTGGGAAGTGGCTCTGCCTCCCGCTAGCGGAGCAGCTGCTGGGCAGCTGCGAGTGGAAATGTACTGTCAGCTCCCTCCGCTGGCGGATAACTTCAGAATCGGCATCAATCGGTCCCCATGTGACTTTTAGGCATGCATGTGACAAAAGTCAACCCGAGTACGTACAAGTCTGAGACAGAGGGACACTGTCATTACTTTCCAGTATTTCTTTACATTTCAGTTAAGACTTTAATTTCTTCTCCTCCACCCTCTCCTCTTCTTCTTCTCTGTTCAACCCCACCACCACCATCATCATCACCACCACCACCACCACCACACACACACACACACACACACACACACACACACTCCTTATTGAGCCGGTGTGGTGACATAAGCTTGAGATCCTAGTAGTTGGGAAGTGGAGTCAGAAGGATCAGAGTTGTGGGATCACCTGAGACCCTACAACCTCCAACGCCACACCCAAATTGGGAGTGTATCCATAGGCTGTCATGTATGGATTGCGTTCTCCTCATGAAAGGCCAGGTTGCAGTGTGTTTGTCAGAGGGGCGCAGAGCCAGGTTGATGCACACCTTTAATCCCAGCACTGGGGAAGCAGAGGCAGCCTGTTCCACAAAGCAAGGTCCAAGACAGCAAGGGCTGTTACACAGAGGAACCCTGTCAGGGGCGGGGGTAGGGGTGGGGGCGGAGTAGAGGGGGGAGCGGGGAATCACCAAGAGCAGGGAACCCATTCCTGCCCACTGGCTCCTGTTTTCAGTCCAGCCGCCCAGGCCCCGAGGGAACAGAAGACAGTGCCTCAGCCCTTGAGCCTGAGGAGTGAGCATCCAAGCTACTGGCAGTGGGGGTGAGGGGTGGAGAGGTTATGAGCAGGTGAGAATTGCAGCCTTCGGGAGCCTGTTTCTTCACCTTACACACCTAGCCTCTCTACCTGCCTCCTCTCTGATTGGACGGCCTGAGAAGCGCTCCTGGGAAGGAGGGCTTTTCCTAGCTGCCCAACTGAGGGAAGTGAGGTCAGACTCCTTCCTGTCCTTGCCAGCCACTCCGCCTTCAGGTCCTTCACCTCTCCTGTGCTTCCTCAGGACTCCTTCTTTCCCTCTCATCTCCTTCTCCCTGCCTTCTCCTCATCTCCACCAAAATTAACAGAAACACCACAACTGTCTGAAACTTGCCCCACATCAGCAAGTCGGTCCTGTCTGGAGAGTGTGGGCAGTGTTGAGTGCTGATACAGGGATGTTCCACACCAGCCCTCTGAATGCTCATATACTGATGTTTCACACCAGTCCTAGAAGTAGCTAGCAGTCCAATGCAGATGAAAAAAACCAAGGCGTAGGGGTGGGAGTGATCTGCACCCAGGCCACAGAGCCCTCAGGAGGTCAAAGTGAGATTAGGGACTGGAATACTGGGCTCCCACTCTACCAGGCTCCCTTGTAATGGGTAGCCATTCCAGCTTGGATCTGGAAGTTCCAACCCCCACTGAGACTCTGGCAACTGTCACGCCTACGAGGCGGGGCGAGGGGAGGCGCCAGGAGACCCGAGAGCTGGATGGGCCAGCCCTCTCTCTGTGCACTCTCTCTGCACAGGGCTAGCTCAGTCGGTAGAGCATGAGACTCTTAATCCTCAGGGTCGTGGTTTCGAGCCCCACGTTGGGCGCCAGATATTGGAGAAATTATTTTGGCCACTCCACGTAGTTAAAAGGATATTTATTTAATGGCGTAACTCACAAATTAAGTGAAAGGTAGGTCGCAGGGTCTGGGGAAGGTGTATCGCAGTCCAGCGGTGTTCTCCGGAGCTCTGCACAATTCAGTGTCCCAGCACAGAGAGAGCACACAGAGAGAGCGCTGGCCCATCCAGCTCTGGTCTCCAGGCGCCTCCCCTCGCCCCGCCTCGTAGGCGTGACAGTTGCCAGAGTCTCAATGGGGGTTGGAACTTCCAGATCCAAGCTGGAATGGCTACCCACTACACTCCCTGACTGGAAAACAGGAGTGAGCTTTCTGAATTTCAGGATATCTGGTTAAGGCCACATGTCATCATTCCCTGCAAGATCTGGTTACTTTATAATACAGAACCTGAAGAGCTGTCCTTGGGTGAGCGAGATGATGCAGCAGTTCAGAGCCCAGCCTGAGATTCCGGAAAACCTGAATTCACATTGCACAGCTCACAACTTCCTGCAACTCCAGCACTATGGCATCCTGGACCCTCTTCTGGCCTCCTTGGGTACCACATGCACATGCACACAAGCACAAACGTGAGCACACACATACACACCAATTTTAAAAATTAAATAAAACTTTAATCCCAGCACTCATGATGCAGAGGCAGGGGATCTCTGTAAGTTCCAGGCCAGCATGGTCTACGGAGTGAGTTCCAGGACTACGCAGAGAAACCCTGTCTTGAAAAAACAAAAACAAATAAAAATTAAATAAATCTTTTTTAAAAAGAGAGCTGTTCTCATAGAAGTAGGAAATAAAACAGTAGTTACTAAAGATCAGGAACAGTGAAGGAAGAAGAGGAGAGATTAGACAGTGGGTACAAAGGCTAGCTAACAGTCACAGGAGGATTAAGCTCCGGCGTTCTACTCACACAGCTATGGACCACAGTTAACAGATCATGTATTAGATTATCATGTATTATGATTATGTTTTTGTTTTGACGTTGTTGTTATTTGGTTTGGTTTGATACTGGGTTTCTCTGTGTAGCTCTGGCTGTCCTAGAATTCGATCTGTAGACCAGGCTAGCCTTGAACTCAGAGATCCACCTGCCTCTGCCTCCCAAGTGCCAGCATTAAAGGTGTGCGCCACCACCAACCTGTTACATCGTGTAATAGACATTTCCAAATAGCTAAGAGGAGGATTTCAAATGATTTCAGCAAAAAGAAATGAGGAATGTTGCATGTGAAATATATGCTAATAACCCTGATTTTATCATTGTATAATTTATACATATATTAAAGTACAACCTGTACCCCATAAATACGTACAATAATGTGCTGACAGAAATATTAAAAAGAAAGCAGGCCTGGTGGGACACACCTGCAATTCCAGCACTCTGGAAGTGGAAGCAGGAGGTCAAGAGCTGAGGGCCAGTGTTGGTTACTTAGTGAGTTCAAGGCCAGCCTAAATATGCATCTTAAGAAATGAAAGAAAACAGGAGGGAGGGGAAATGGCTTAGTGCCTGAGTACCTGAGTTCAAATCCCCAGAACCCATGCAAAAAGCTGGACCTGTAACCCTAGCAGTGTGGGAGGGAGGCAGAGACGGGAGGAACTTGTTGATTGCCAGAAACACAGAAACGCAAAGGGTCTGAAGACATTCCTTTAAAAACCACAGATGACCAATGGGCACTTGAAAAAACTTTACCAGCTTTAGAAAAATGGACATCAAAGCCATCATGAAGGCCGGTGAGATGGCTCACAGGGTGAAGGCATCAAGTTTGACCACCTACGTTTGCTGCCACCTGGTTTCCATACAATGGAAGAGAGAACCAAGTCATATAAGTTGTCCTATGCCCTCCACATGCCAAGCCTTCCTCCCCTCAATAAACAAATGCAATCAAAAACATTAAAACAATGAGATACCAGGCCGGGTGGCGATGGCGCACGCCTTTAATTCCAGCACTCGGGAGGCAGAGCCAGGTGGATCTCTGTGAGTTCGAGGCCAGCCTGGTCTACAGAGTGAGTTTCAGGATAGCCAAGGCTACACAGAGAAACCTTATCTCAAAAAACCAAATGGAAAGGAGGAAAGAAGGAGGGGGGAAGGGAAGGAGGAAGGGAGGGAGGGAGGGAGGGAGGGAGGGACTGTGGTCAACTGGTAATGCCCGCCTTGGCAGACTTGGAGCATAGTGACAGGAAAAGCTGTCACAGGCTAGGGAAGGGACAGGACCTATGCTCTATCCTTGCCTTAGGTGCCTGTGCCCAGGCTGTACGGTCTCACTGCCAGGTGGCCGAAAAGCAGTTTGAAATCTATGAAGCTGACAGTCACTTCTGGAGGGACTAGATGGAACAGCAGCCCCAAGTCTCAAGCTAAAGGAGATCATTCCTTTAATGAGTTGTCATCCTGAGGACACTCTGGCAGGGGTGTGCCCTGCAGGCCCTGGTGGCATGAGCATCTATGTCATCGTCTGGAGTCTGCCATATTATCTAGATGAAGACAGCTTGGCTGGCCTTGACATGGGAGATGCAACTCAAAACACCACTCACACAGAAATGTCCCTGAGATGAATCCAGAACTTTGTAGTCCAAACTAAAAGGGTTTATATTCTAGTGCTATCCAGAAGCCACAGCTGAGTAAAAGGACAATCTAATTTTGTGGTGTTTCCTATTGTTGGTTTCAGGCTTTGTTTTGTTTTTTTTTGTTTTTTTTGTTTGTTTGTTTGTTTTTCGAGACAGGGTTTCTCTGCGTAGCTTTGCGCCTTTCCTGGGACTCACTTGGTAGCCCAGGCTGGCCTCGAACTCACAGAGATCCGCCTGGCTCTGCCTCCCGAGTGCTGGGATTAAAGGCGTGCGCCACCACCGCCCGGCTGTTTTGTTTTGTTTTTAAACAGGGTCTTTCTATAGCCCTATCTAGCCTAGAATTCACTATATAGACTAGACTGGCCTCGAACTCATGGAGATCTGCTTGCCTCTACCTCTTGAGTGCTGGGATTAAAGGCGTGCGCCATGATGCCTGGTGCAATTTTAAAAAGCACACTCTCAGCAGAAGACACATGAGCATGTGTGGAGAAATGTTTCAAGAAAATTCCAAAGTGGCTAAAGGAGACTCAGACTTTGCCCCTGCTTCGCCTGATGCTGCCCCACAGCTGAAGCTAAGAGGAGTAGGGAAGCTGATAATCAGGTCCCCGTGACCTGGGATGTGGCATTGCTCCATGAGGGGTCCAGGTGTCCGTTGACGTCCTCCAATCTGTGTTTGCGGGTTCTGGATTCGTTCTTCAGCATCCTGTCCTCTTCCCCCACTGCATCCTGACGTTTGTCCAGGCCCGAGGCTGCCTTTAATCTCAGCACTTGGGAGACAGAGGCAGGCAGATCT
Organism: Peromyscus leucopus; assembly: GCF_004664715.2. NCBI lineage: Eukaryota > Metazoa > Chordata > Mammalia > Rodentia > Cricetidae > Peromyscus > Peromyscus leucopus. The sequence goes on from NC_051064.1 coordinate 134,240,895, forward strand.
CTGTGAGTTCAAAGCCAGCCTGGTCTACAGAGGGAGATCCAGGGCAGCAAGAGAAACCCTGTTTCAAAAAACCAAAAAGAAAAAAAAAAAAAAAAAAAAAGGAGGGGCAAGATAGAAAAGAAAATTGAGGATTAGATTTAGCAATGTGACCTTAACCCCGACAGTTACCACCACACCCCAGCTTTTTGGGAATTATGTCTTAATGCAGGTTAGAACGATCCAGTCAATGAGAGAGGGGAAGTCAACGGAGGAAAGTCCTGCCACAGGCGAGAAGGGGCCTGGGGTGCTCAGGGGAGGAGCACACAGTGCGTCCAAACCCACGCACAGAGGCTGGGACGGGTGGAGCAGGTGTTGAGGGTGGGAGGAAATATCCACGGGATTGGTCTGCTTTCCTAGGGAAGCGAGGACAGGGTCATCCCCTGAGAAGAGGACACAGGAGGAGAAGCTGGAGTTGAGGAGAAACAAGGCCCGACCCTGTTCTCTAGGACTGGGGAGAGAATGATGGCCGAGTCACGTGGTAGGTGGTGGGTCCAGTGTTAAAGTGAGGTCAGCAGGGCTGTGTCCCTCCTGAGCCCCCGTCAGCTGTGGAGGATTAGTCAGGGTGTGGTTTTGCCAGGTGCAGGCGATTTAATGATCGGGGAACAAGGGGGCTGAGGGTGTACTCAGGGAAGTAATTACAGTGATGGTCACGGACTCTGAGCTGGTTAAGGGGGGGAATCGAGGACGTGATGGAGTCCAGGAACAGCGAGAGAAAGGAGGATCAGTGGATTGAAGGACCTGGTGCGTGAAGAAGCTGATGGCGTTGGAGTTGTATGTGTAAACAGAAAGGACGAGAGATGAGGTTGATATCAACAGTGTGCAGCGTAGGGGCACAATTACCGGTAATGACAATGTCCATTACCTTGGCCATGAGGACATGAAGCAGGCTGGAGGCCAAGAGCCACAGGAAGAGGGGATGGGTGAGCCGCCGCTGTGGGATCACCTGTGTGTAATTTGGCTTCCCAAAGTCACCCTCCCAGGTGAGGTCCTCATTAGGACTTAAGCCTGGGGTTCAGACAGACCTGGGTATGAAGTCTCTCTTTCCAGCTCTGAGGCCCCACACAAATGACTTCCTTTCTCTGGCCTCGGTTTCCTTTCCTGCCAAGTGGGCGCTTGCTCTTGTGTCGTGAGATTACGCTCTGAAATCTGATGAGCGTGGCAAGCGTAAAGCAGGGAGCATGCTCAGTGGTGTGGGTTTACCAAGCAGCCACACATCGGTTCCCAGAATGCTTTCTTCTGGGGTGCCACTGTAGCGATCCAGCCTCTCCCTTCCAGTCCTCAAATGAGATGGTATGAACGGGAGAGCCTGCCCCAACTTCACCGCATTCCACAGAATAGGAAGCTGGGGTCCAGACAGGAGAAGAGATTGCTTTTTATCACTACAGTTCCCTTTTAAAATCAGCTGGAGTCATACTTAAGAAGGGAAATGTGTACAAGGGCCTGGTGGAGGCTCACCTACCCCATCCCGAAGCCAACTGGACTCGAGATGCACCCAGAGTGCGTTCTCTCCCTTCACCGGGAGACTTCAAAGCTGGTCTTAGTGGAAACAAAAGCTCTGACTGGGCACACCTGTGTTCTCTCTCTTGGCTTTCTACATTCCCCAGGTCACCCCTAGCCCCACTGGGCAAACATGGAAGGCATCAGCTTTGCAGATGGAAGTGTGGACAGAAGGGTGACTCATAGCACAAATGTTAGCTAATTGCTCTTCCCTAGAAGGAAGGAGACAGACACAAACAGCTTTGAATTTCCTTGGAAAACTTGATCAAGTGTGTAAGAGGGGCGCGACTCTGGCTTGTCCCTCAATGATTTTCAGCCTAGCTGCTCCACCTGGGGCAGATCCCGCCTGCTCTCTATACCCCACTTTCCCCATGTATAAAGCTGAAAAGACAAAGACAGTGAATGCCAACAGCCTGCTTAGTTGGACCTTCAGGCTGCTAGGACTACGTGGCCTGGTATCTCTCTGGCTGCCCTGGCTATTCAGGGACAAACACGGAGAGATCGGGCAGAAGGGGGCCCGGCAGAGATACACCATGCCAAGGGGCTGCCCCTGGTCAGGCGTCTCAGGTGCCCACCCCTCTCGTTTGTTCTCTCCTAGGGCCCTATTTATTTTATCTTAGCCCGCCATCTGACATGCCTTGTTTATTTCTCTGTTGTCTTTCTACAGTCAAAAGTTCTAGAAGGACAAGGACTTTGCCTGCCCCATCTCTGGATCCAGCCTAGCACCTGGTACCGAGTAGGTTCCCTGTGAACATATGTTGACTAAAGAATGAATGAATGAGTCGAGCAGCGGTGGCGCATGCCTTTAATCCCACACTCGGGAGGCAGAACCAAGTGGATCTCTGTGAGTTCGAGGCCAGCCTGGGCTACAGAGCGAGATCCAGGACAGCCACCAAAGCTACACAGAGAAACCCTATCTCGAAAAACAAAACAAAACAAAACAAAAAACCCAAAAACTGTATATAAAAAAAGAATGAATAAATGGATGGACGGGGGTTGTGGGTGGTGCCAGGGCTGTGGCACGCATGACCCTGTGACCTGTGCCAACTTCTAAGAGGAGGGGCTGGAAACACAGTCAGGAGGCCTGAATTCAAGCCCTATACTGCCAATTAGTGGTTGTATGACTTTGAGCGCATCACATGACCTCTGGGACCATAGTTTCTTCATCTGCATATCTGGAGGAATGAGCTCACCTGCTGAGGCATATTTTCGGGAATGAATGGTCACATATGTATTATGATTTGGTGCATAGGAGATGTTTAGAAATGTTAATTCTCCCCCCTTCTACTGGGGTATAAGAGAAAGCGGGTGACAGTGCCATGCTGTGGGCTTTGGGGTGTTTGGTTTCGGGTTTGGTGCTTGGGGATTAGATCCCAGCCCTTGCACACACTAGGCAAGTATTCTGAGCCACTGGGCCAAATCCCTAGGCAGGAGAGCCTTATGGCTGGACCTCCAACGCTTTCATCAGTGGCCTCAGGGGGCTCGGTGAGCCCAGGGTTCAGCTCAGCCAAAGGAGCTTGCCTTTACTTTGCCCTTCTGTGGCACTAGAGGTTGAAGCCCAGGCTTCCAGCATGCCAGGCAGGCAATCGGTCACTGACCTATATCTCCAGCTCTCCTTTATTATTATTTTTTGAAGACAGGTTCACAGGGTGGTGGTGGTGGTGGTGGTGGTGGTGGCGGTGGCGCATACCTTTAATTCCAGCACTCGGGAGGCAGAGGCAGGCGGATCTCAGTGAGTTCCAGGCCAGCCTGGTCTACAGAGTGAGTTCCAGGCCAGCAATTGTCTCAAAAATCCAAAAAAAAGAGAAAAGAAAAGAAAGAAGAACCAAGGTGGAGGAGGAAGGAGGGAAGGAAGGGAGGGAGGGAGGGAGGGAGGGAGGGAGGGAGGGAGGGAGGAGTGAATGAATGAAGGGACGGAGGGAGGAAGGAAGGAAGGAAGGAAGGAGCAGAAGACAGGGTCTCACTATGTAGCCCTGGCTGACCCAGAACTCAATATGAGTAACCTTGAACTTCTAACCCTCTCTGGGAGGCTGGGATTACCTGCCTGGTTTATACAGTTCAGGGATCAAACTCAGGACTTCATACATGCTAGGCATGACTTCTACCAATCCAGTCACACCCATCCCTTTATCTGTTTATGCCCATCATAAGCATATATAACAAAATAATGGGCTGTCAAGATGACTTAGGGATCCAGGTGGTGAAGGCTCACGCCTTTAATCCCAGCACTTGTAAGGCAGGGGCAGGTGGATCTCTGAGAGTTCCAGGCCAGCCTCGTCTACAGAGTGAGTTCCAGGACAGCCAGGACTACACAGAGAAACTGTCTCAAAAAACCAACCAAGCAAACCAACAAGAAAAGATGTCTCAGGGAGTAAAGGGCCTTGTCACCAAGGCTGAGAACTTAAATTTGATCTCTGGATACTGCCCTCCCCCCCATTTACACCCAGTAAAGAAATGTAAGGAATGGTGGTGGTGCAAGCCTTTAATTCCAGCACTTGGAAGGCAGAGGCAGGCAGATTTCTGAGTTTAAGGCCAGCAGATCCGAGTTCAAGGGCAGCCTGATCTACATAGTGAGTTACAGGTCTGCTAATGAGACCCTGTCTCCAAAACATAAAATAACAAAAATAAATAAATAAAAGAATAAATAAATGTAAAAAAAAAATGTTAAAATAGCAACCGACTTCACTGGGAAGAATACAAGAACTCAGACTCTTCCAGCCCAGCACATGGAGCCTTCTCTCGGGGTTTCCCCGGAAAGGATACCAAGGGCAGCATGGTGGTGGAGCTGGCTTCCGGGAAGAAGAAATGTGTATTCTGGTCTGAGGCGGGCCAAACTGTGTTCTGTCAGACCCTGGGATGTAGTAGCTGCTTCTAAGTCCTGATTCCTCTTTCACTGTCACGTTACTCCTCAGCCTGCCTTATAGGAGGATGGGAGGTTATGGAATTTGTTATATTATTAGGAGAATGAGAAGAAAAAACACTGAAGTTACGAATCAGGGTGACTCGATTACGGCTCTTCCTCCTCCCCACGACACATATATTTAAAATCTGAAAAACAAAGTGAGCAAATTCAAAACTAGCAATAAGTCTCAGCCTCTATGATCTGCAAAGAGAGAGAGGAGAGAGGAAAAACAGAAATATCCATCCCAGAAAGGCGGAGAGAGGATGCTGCCTAGACTTTTTACACCTCCATCAGGAAGACCATAACGGGCACTCACACGCTATGCGATGATTGCTAATAACGCCCTCTCTGAGCAGATTTCACCTCACCTAGAATGGAACATGGACGGCAGGCATGCTGCGGTTCGAAGGGCCAATCAAGGCAATAAATTAGGAAGCAGCCGTCTCATTAAACGCTGCAACATTACTCTACAGAGACCTCCCTCCTCCTGCCGCTGGAGGGCGCTGTCTCTCTAAGCAGGCTCGAGCCAATCGCGTGCTGCAGAAGTTCTTTAAAGACCAAAGGAGGGAATTCAGCCCGAGAGAGGGGGCGGGGAAGGGGCGTGCCTCTCCACCAATCAGAATCCCTGGGAGCCGGCACTCCTGTGCGAAACTCTGTTGGCCAATGGTAGGGGGTGGGATGAGAGGCGGGGCGGCTCCCGCTGCGTGACAGCTGTGCCGACCAATGGGATTGCGGCCCGTTGCTATAAGAGTCAGCTGGGCCCCAGCCACCTGGCTCTAAGGTCTGTTAGTCCCAGCCGCCGTCGGAGGTGTCCCCTGGCTTTGCCTCGCCGCCGCCGGGTCCCCGCACCCCGCCCCCAGCCTCGGCCGGTGCGCCGCCACTCTCACTGCTCTCCTCGCCTTAACCATTCCCGGGTTTCTGCCGTCGGGGCGCCGGGGCCGGGCGAGTGATGCCGTCGGAGAGTGGAGTTGAGAGCCTGGAGCGGCCAGCTGCGCAGGTGGGGATGGATGCGGCCTCGGCCGTGGCCACGGCTGGGGCGGCCGGCGGCGGCCCGGACCCGGAGGCCCCCTCGGCCTCTCCGGGACGGCACCAGAGCCGACTGACCTGGCCACAGGTGAAGCGGCTGGACGCGCTGCTGAGCGAGCCGATCCCCATTCACGGGCGCGGCAACTTCCCCACGCTGAGCGTGCAGCCCCGGCAGATCGTGCAGGTGAGGGGGCGCTGGCAGGGTCGGGGGAGGGGGCGGGCGATGCTCTGCCGCAAGACACCTGGAGCCTGCGATTGGCTCCGCAACCAGGGAACCTAAGGAACGGGAACCGGAGCTACCAGCTCTGCTCTTCCTGCACCCTATTGAGCTTTCCTGTCCACAGTCTTGGGGAGTCCTTATTCCCTGGGAACCACTCACCCAAGACCCTGGCTGGGAGATGAGGAAAGCACTAGTTGGGGCATCGTCCCATCTTGCAAGCAAAGGCAAAAGATACACGGGCAGCCGCCAATGAGGAGTATGTGTGCTTGGTTCCAAAATAGCTTTCTTCCTCTACTCCACATTCTTGGACCTCCTGCACCCCCAGGATTCTAAGGGCACTCTGTCCTTGTGTTCCCACAGCCCTTGGCTCAAGAAACCTTGGCTAGGTGAAACAGCTCAGAAATCCCTGGGAAGACTCTATGCCTCCCACGTGCTTCGGCCAGGCCGGAGACCCCACCCTTGAAGATAGCATCACATTTCCATTTTAGGTGTTCGTCCTCCCTTAAGACTGGAAATGAAGGCCAGTCCAAGGTTCAGACCCCAAAGCACTAGAGGGAGAAGGTTCTGGCAGCTGCTCCCTCCATCAAACTCCAGCTTTCCTTCTATTAACCCTGTATGACCTCATCTTACTCTTTGGGGTTATAGCCTGAGCATGAGCACGTCGGTATTCTGAAATACCAGAGGATGCCCGGTCTCGGGTGGGACGGTGAGCCACCTAAGGCTACCCAGTGAGGTGGAGATCAAGCTTAGGGAATCCTGGAGCTCCCCGGGAGCAGCTGGTGGAGGTTCCAGAGTTTCCCACCTCTCCCCTGGCTCCCAAGCTCAACACCTAGATCTTAGGGGCGTCTCCGGATAATGAGAACCAGCAAAGTCCAGCGATGCTTCCTGTGTGTTACTGCCAATCATGGGCTTTACACACAAACCAGGTAAAACTGGACATCCCCCTGCTACTATGGCCTCCAACAGAGAGGGAGGGTGGCTGCTGAGGGATGGTCTTACCCTCCCTCCCTAGGAACCAGGAGTGAGATGGAGGGGGTGGAGACAGATTCTCCTGGGCTGACTCACTGGCAGTGGAGCTGGCTAAAGCATTCTTCACTTGCCCGCTGTTGTCTGGATTATTAGTAAACCCGCTTTGGCTTGTCTTGAGATAGGATCTTCTATGTTTTGCCTGGGCTCCTCTCAAACTTGTAGGCGCAAATGCTCCTCCTGCCCCAGCTTCCTGAGTAGCTGGGATGACAGGTGTATGCCACCACTGTGCCGGTTTTTCTCTTGAGGAAATACCATAATCCCAGGCATGAAGGGATGGAAAGGTGGTGCCCAGCGTGATCACACCTCCTGCAGAAACAAGTATCCAACCTGACACTAAGGGCATTAATGTGACTGGGCACCAACTGCTGTCTCCTAGCCGTGGGAGGGAGACGGAGTCAGTGGGAGCCAATTTCATGGCTCTAAACTATGTCCTAAACTAGGGACACCCCAGAACAGGGAACTGTTGGCTGTGGAGCGGAGAGGTGGCAGAGGCCTCAGGGCTAGACCGAGAGTCGGGTGTCCGGGTTCAGTGTTTATTCTCTCTGCTGGGCTTAGCAGCCTCGTCTGTGCAGTGGAAATGAATTCAGCTACTCAGCAATATCCTTGCTGGTTCCAGACTCCCAAGAGAACACGCGCCTTCACCTGCCTATGCAGCCAGTCTGTCTCCTGGTGGGGATCCACAGTGAGCAGCTTTAAAAGCTGTTGGGATGTTGGGGGTGGGAGGAAGCGAGGAGCTTTCAGGGCTGCTCCCCAGAGCTAAGTTGTCCCATGGTTCAAGAACGGGAGGCCTTCTTCTACCTCTGTGCCCAACAAAATCTTCTCTACAGCAACAGTCTGAGCAGCTAGAAAAATACACCCTTGCTTATGTCTGGCTAGAGGGACCCTCCTCCTTATAGGAGCCCCTTCTCCAGCTCTGGAGACCAGGTTCTGGTTCAACTCAGCCACCCACTGTCTTTGTGACCTTGAACAAGTCAATTGCTTTCTCTGGGCCCAGAGAATTGAACTAAACAATCTGATCTCTCCAGCTGCAGCCAGAGGGCTGGCTCTTGCAAGCCTTGCAAGTCTTCAGTCTTCCTAAGGTCGGTCTCAGCAGAGGACGGGACAGAGCAGTTTGGGGACCGGGGTGCCTCAGCACAGGAGAAAGGAGGCTACAGTCACTGCCCCCTCCAAGGCTGGAAAGTCTGATTTGGAAGGCTGCAAGCTGTCCTGCAGTCCTTGGGTGGGGCAGTATCCGGGACCGCCTGTCAGACTGGCAGTAGTCATACCTGGGAAAGGAACAACAGCCAGTGGTTGGCTGGCGCAGCTGGCCCCATGGCCCTGACGCAGGGGCTGTAATGAGGGGATTGCTACCTACTCACTCACCTGGCCAGATGCCATGCCCCGGGGTGGGCATCAGCTGGGGAGCAGGAGTTGACATTAAGGCCCCAGTTAGCTCACCTGATGGCTGACTGGGGACAGTTGCCAAGGTGTGGAATGAAAGAATCACATGCTGGCTGCAAGCAACTGGCCCTGCTCGGCTTAAATACATTCCCAGCCCCTACCTTCCCACCACCAACTGTACTGGGCCTCAGTGATTCGAGGTTCATTCTCACTTTGAGAGGAAAAAAAAAGTGTGGTGGTGTACCTGCATTTCCATCACTTAGGAAACGGAGGTAGGAGGATTACAAGTTCAAAGGCTGACTCAGCCAGTTTGAGGCCAACTTGGGCTACCAAAAACTCTATCTCAAAAAAAAAAAAAAAAAAAAAAACATGTATTATGTATATGCATATATATATATATATGAGATGATAGATAGATAGATAGATAGATAGATAGATAGATAGATAGATAGATAGATGTAGGGAAATTGGTTTAATTTTGACACCTGGTCTTGCTATATATCCCAGGTTGGTCTCCAACTCTCAGTAATCCTCCTGCCTCCCAAGTGCTAGGATTACAGGCATTCTCCACCTTGCCCAGCTGAAGTTTTGAAAAGGCAGGATTAGAACACTTATAGTCTGCTGCTTCTGAAGCCTGGGCCTGAATGTGGTAGAGAGAGCAGTCTCGGCTAGGGGCCAGCTTCAGAGAGTGAGTTTAGCACACGTGACCTCCGGGTTCAGTCCTCACTCGGCAGCAAAACAGAAAGATAGGCTTGGAATTGGCCGTTCTTGGGTTTAAGGATGTGACTTCATTCCTGTGAACCCAGGTTTCTCCATCTATAACATAGAGATCATGAAGATCTATCCCCCGAGATTCTTGTTTGGTGGATTGGTTACTTTGGTTAGGTTTTGGTGCTGAGGATGGAGCCCAGAGCTCTACACATCTTAGGCACGCCCTCTGCAGCTGAGCCACACCCAAGTCCCCTCCCCCACCCCGGATTCTGCTGAGGTCCTGCATCTGATGCTTACTAAATACCTGACCGTGGTACTCCTCCCTTTCCCACCCTGTGCTGAATGTCCTTTCCTTCCCACCCCCATTACCATGACAACTCCTTCCGGAAGTCTTCCTGGAGGGAGCCGCCCGCCTCAGATTGCCCCACTGCGGCTTGCCTCCTCAGCATTTACATGCATTCTTCCCAGTAATTCCCTGGGAGGCTGGAGAACAACCTGCCCCAGAGCCCGCGCTGACTTGGCTTGGCAAGGAGGTGGGGTTGCAGAGTCACCGCGGGCAGGAATGCTGCCTGGTCACTTTCAGGACACTGTGTGAGGGTTTGGGGTTGCCGAGAAACCAGATGTCTGTATTCACCCCCAGCTTCACTTCTCCCCCACGAGTGCCACTGCCCGGGGCTCTAGCCAAGAACCGAGTTCCCGAAGACTTACAGGTGTCCCTGTCAGGTTCCCATGCCATCAGCCCTGGGGCTCCAGGTGGAGTCCTCCGTATTCTCCTGCCTCAGCCTTCAAAGTGGCTGAGATTACAGGCCTGCTCTGCCACCCCCAGCCCAGCCCAGTCATTTCTGAATGGCCTCTGCTCGTGTAGGATTTGCTTCCCTGGTTGTTTAAAGAAAAAAAAAAGTATGTGTCACAGTCAAAAGAAAGAACGGGGCTGGAGAGGAGGCCCAGCGGTGAAGAGCACTGGCTGCTCGTGCCGAGGACCTGGGTTCTGTCCCAGCACCCACAGGCAGCCCCACAACCACCTGTAACCCCAGTTCCAAGAGTCTGAAGCCCGCTTCTGGCCTCCACGGATGGAGCACATGTGTATATGCAGGCAAAACACACATATACATAAAATACAAGTAAAATCTTTTAAAAATAGCCAGGCGTGGCAGAACACCTCTTTATTCCCAGGACTCAGGAAACAGAGGCAGGCAGATCTCTGAGTTCAAGGCCAGCCTGGTCTATAGAATGAGTTCCAGGACAGCCAGAGCTACATAGTGAGACCCTGTGTCAGAGAGAGAGAGAGAGAGAGAGAGAGAGAGAGAGAGAGAGAGAAAAGAAAAAAGAAAGAAAAATAAATAAAAATTAAAAGATAAATAAAATTAAATCAAAATTTCAAAAATTCAAGAGAACATAGATGGACTTGTGAATCTAACCAACGTGGGTTCTGGTCTTAGCCTGCCTACTCTGCAGCATTGGATGTGGTGTTGTTTTTTTTTAAATACCCCTTCATCTGTTGACTGGGATGGTAGTCCTCAAAACTGATTGTCATGGGAGTAATGAGCGAAGGCATGAGGGAGGGAGGGGTGCTAAGCAGCGCATCACGCAGTGCCTGGCATCATGCCAAGTGTTTGCCTGGCTGTGTTAGGAAGGTCGGGTAGTACAGTGGGAAGACCTAGGCTCTCAACTGAAAGCTCAGCTCTATCTTTCCCAGCTGTGTGACTTTGGACAGTTCTCAGGCTGCTCTGGGCTTCTATTTCCCAACTTGTGAAGCAGGAATATACCTTGCCTCATCAGGTTATTATGAAGATTAAGTGAGGTTGTGTTTTAATGTAAAGTGCTTAGTAAGTTCTCAGCTTGCATTTGTTATTTTTATTGCTCTTCTGAGTCATTCCTTTCAACTGGGCCCTTCTCCAGATTGGCAAATCAAGGCTTTGTAAGTTAAAAGACTTCACAAAGACACAGAAGCTGGTAAGAGGTCCACAGTGATGGGTGGTAGGATGATTAATCTCGGAAGGCCTTGGTGCAGACCGGAGAGGCCCAGGCACCTGAGAGGCCCAGGCACCTGATCTTCTTCCTTCCCCCCCCCCCCCCACCGTCCCCTGCAGGTGGTCCGCAGCAGTCTGGAAGAACAGGGATTGCATGTGCACAGCGTCCGACTGCACGGCTCCGCCGCCAGCCACGTGCTGCACCCCGAGAGTGGCCTAGGCTACAAGGACCTGGACCTGGTGTTCCAGATGGACCTGCAGAGTGAGGCATCCTTCCAGCTAACCAAGGCGGTGGTCCTGGCTTGCCTGCTGGACTTCTTGCCAGAGGGAGTGAGCCGGGCCAAGATCACGCCACTGACACTCAAGGAGGCCTATGTGCAGAAGCTGGTGAAAGTGTGCACAGACCTGGACCGCTGGAGCCTCATCTCGCTGTCCAACAAGAGCGGCAAGAACGTGGAACTCAAGTTCGTGGACTCCGTGAGGCGCCAGTTTGAATTCAGCGTCGACTCCTTCCAGATCATCCTGGACTCCCTGCTGCTCTTCGGCCAGTGCTCCCCCACACCAATGTCAGAGGACTTCCACCCCACCGTGACAGGCGAGAGCCTCTACGGGGACTTTGCCGAGGCCTTGGAGCACCTGCAGCACCGCGTCATTGCCACACGCAGCCCCGAGGAGATCCGTGGCGGCGGCCTCCTCAAGTACTGCCACCTCCTGGTGCGGGGCTTCCGGCCAAGGCCCAGCACCGACGTCCGCGCCCTGCAGCGATACATGTGCTCCCGCTTCTTCATCGACTTTCCGGACCTGGTGGAGCAGAGGCGCATTCTGGAGCGCTACCTGGAGGCCCACTTTGGCGGAGCCGACGCCGCCCGCCGGTATGCCTGCCTCGGGACGCTGCACCAGGTGGTCAATGAGAGCACCGTGTGCCTCATGAGCCACGAGCGCCGCCAGACCCTGGACCTCATCGCCATGCTAGCCCTCCAGGCGCTGGCTGAGCAGGGCCCCGCTGCCACCGCCGCCTTGGCCTGGCGGCGTCCAGGCTCTGATGGGGTGGTGCCAGCCACTGTTAATTACTACGTGACCCCCATGCAGCCTCTGCTGCCCCGGGCTCACTCCTATCCCACCTGGCTGCCTTGCAACTGACTCTGATCCTGGCCAGAAAGGAAGGAGCTTCATGGGGGGGTGGGGCGGGGTCATCAGGTTTGTGTGGGGGATGCAATGGGACACAGGCTGCCTGTGCCAGCTGGCCCCAGTGCTACAGGGTTGGACCTGTGAACAGCCCAGACCTTTCCCGCATGGGGCGCCTATGGACTTAGAGCCAAGTCAGGTTCTTGACAGGAGGGCCGTCTGGTCCTTGCACCCCACTCTTGGACCTGCGTGGCGTGGGTCACTGAGGCTACTTGCCTGGAAAGAACAAAGTCAGCTTGGGTGGCAGGTCTCAGTAGCAACACCGTGGGTGGATTTCCGTGGCCAGGATGGGGTCAGCCCACAGGGACCCAGAAGCTCCTACACTGGCTAAAAGATGACATCATGTAACAGGAACACTCACTTGGGGTCTAGCTGAATGACTCAGAGCCTCGTGGCCCAACCTCGCTGACCATCAGGAAGCTCCCTGGGTGTTTGGAGGGATGGAAATGTAGTCTCCTGAAACTTGTATGGACTTCTTGAGGTGCTGAGCTTTATAGTGGACAGGTTCTAAACAGCCACGATAGGATGCAACCCATACACCTCCCATACGCCCTTTCCCTCCCCTCTGCCTCCCAGGAACCCCGCCGCCGTCTGCACACTTACACATCGGAGGCGGTTGGGTTCAAGGTAGCCCCGGTCGACTCCCCCACCCACTTGCTCGGTTATAGGGTTTTCACATAGGGAGGGAGGCATACCCCGGCTCTTTGCCCATTTCTCTAGATTTGCTGTGTTGCACACTTCCCGCCAATAAAAACTGTGGACACTGAGCATAACTGTATGCTTTCTCCTGGGGTAAGGATCTCTGGGACAGAGGGCTGGCACTACCTCCCAGGCTGTTTGGCTTGTATTGTGGGCGGAGCCAAGGAGTGGCTGTGCTGTGGAGTGTCCCTCCTGTCCACAGCCTGACAACTGTGAACTGGGAGTGTGGCTGGTCTCCATGTTTCCTCAGCAAGTCTAGACCTCGTGTTCAAGGGGATTTATATATCCATCTCTCCAGCCTGAACCTGGCCTTTGGTGAGCAGGTCTGCCCACTCGTCTCCCCAGGAAGCAAGCAGGGTGAATCTGAACTGGAATAGAAACTCAGGCTGGGGGACTTGGAGGGTCCCCAGAGTCCAGGTAGGGTCTCCCTAGCAAGTGGACATGAGCAAGCTTTAGCTCACTGTAAACAGGTCCCCTGGAGAGGGGCTGCGGTCTCTCTGAACCCAGCAGTGCCAGCTTTTGGGGAGCTGTTCCCTCAGGGCATTGGCCACTCACCTCTGAACGCTGCCCACTGTTTACCCTGCCCCTTTGATCTAGGGATCGCAAAGCTTTTTAACATTCAGCCTCATTAGGCTTCTCTGAAGTGGTGACTTTGATAGTTCCAGTCAGGGTGGAAAAAAAAAAAAGGCAGCAGAGGAGACCCCGGGTCATCAGAGGGAGAGTCCTCACCTGCTCTGTGGGTTTGGCTAGGTGCCTCAGTTCCTTCTGCTCATGCCTTGGAATGGCTGGAGGGGCAACTGAAAAGGCGTTCCTACCTCACCCAGCTGTGGTCCCCTAAGGGGCTGAGAGAGACAACTTCTCCTATCTCCTGGTTTAGCCACACTCGGGAGCCCGAACCTGAGCTGGGAACAGTGTAAACAGCAGGCTCAGTGGGCTGGCTGGGTGAGCATTCACCTGGATGTGCTTGGTTCAGATGAGAAACCCAGAGGTCCTGGTCTTGGTGTGCGTGCACTGTCTGAACTCAGCCGTAGCCTGTTACGGTTCTGGGGTTTGCCTGTTATGGTTCTGGGTTTTAGGATCCCTACCCTTGTGACAGTTACACCCTAATAAGGTAAACAGTGTGGTCTTAGAAGGTCAGCAATGCATAAAAATGTAACAAGGGACTTTAATTCAGACAAGGTGCCCCTCACTGAGATGGTATTTGATTGAACAGACTTACAGGTTCTGGGAAGTGAGCCATGTAGCTGTCTGGAGAAAGTGTTCTGGGCCAAGGGAACTTGTCTGTGAATGCACACGTGCCCTGGCAGGCATGTCTGAAGGAGGGCACGTGTGCCTGAGGATGTCTGGCCGGTCCTGTGTGGGTGTGGGTACTCTCTGGAACCGGTACGCACACGTGCACGGACGTGAGGAAGCGCGCTTGGGGGTGGGGGATGGGGACAGTCGGTAGCAATAGCTGTCCAGCATGATTTCTTCCATGCCAGATGCCATGCTTAGGTACGCACAAACACTTGGAGTTGCATCCTTGTAACAACTCCAGAGAAGAGTATTATTTCCATTTTAGAGACAAAACAGGCCCAAGGGGTCACAGAGGTTTGTCAGACTCAAGATGTTGCATCCCACCCCTGCCCTGTAATTCCACATGAATGATGGTAACAAGTCTGTCTCCTGTGCCTGTGTGGCAAGGCTCAGGCTATTTTCTGTGTGACTGGCAGAGTGTAGTCATGTGCCAAGACATACATTTTCTTGGTGTGTCTGTGCCAACAGTCATGGCTTGGGGTGACTGTCTGGGACCTGTTGTGGCAACAGCGCACTAGTAACCCAGTGGGTGTGGTGCATTGTTTCCGGGTGTGAGAAAAACACTCCGTACCTGACTTTGTCCTTGTGGACCATCCCTGTCGCCATCTAGGGATGCTGGGATGTGCAGGCAATAGGAATTTGGAAGGACAGCTGAGGGGAGAGTCCGTCCTTTAACTGCTGTACCAGCAACAGCCCACCCCCCAGTTCCCAGCATACAAATCAGAGGGCCAAAGTCAGTGATGGAGACCCACAGGCAGGTACACGGTCTGCTGGCCCCTCCAGATCCCCTACCCACCCTTCTGCTCAGGGCCCTGGGGAGGCTGTTGGACGGCATCAATGGTTCCCTTGTTCCCCAGTTTCCGGCTGTTCTTGACAATGACAGGCCCCAGCAGGAGCCTGAAAGGAGAGGGTGTTTACTCTTCCTCCTCTCAGGCTGTCATGGTTCACACCCCTCAAGCAATGGCCCCAACCTTTAACACTTGTCTCCAGAAGACCCAACAGTGAGGAGCTTCCAGTCCTGTCAGTTATCTTCACAGCTCCTCAGGAACCCAGGGCCTGCCACATTCTAGACAAACGTCTTATTTCTGAAGTTATATATCTAGGTTTTTTTTTTTTTTTTTTTTTGAGATGGGGTATTCCTGTGTAGCCCAGGCTAGCCTTAAATTCTCACATCTTCCTGTCTCAGTCTGAGTGCTGGGATTACAGCCATGTGCCCCCAGTCCTGGCTCCCCTTTATTAGTTTCTTAGGTACATCCCACACCTGTAGAAAGAGTCCCTTTTTTTCCCCCCAGAGCTGAGGACCAAACCCAGGGCCTTGCCTACCACTGAGCTGTTCCCAGTTTCATGGACTCATCTCCCGAGGAGACCTCAATGGGCGTCTCTCACAGGCTGTCATCATCCACCGCCACAGTATCCCAACCTCTGCAGGGGGCACTCACAGGCACTCCAGAGGTCAGCTCTGAGCCAAGTCAAGGGACAAATGCGTCTTGTAAGCCCGGCCCCAGCCCAGACTGCCAAACCAAACAGAAGCCATCAACTGAAGAGAGGCATGACCCACCCAAAGGAAAGGCACAAGGACACTGGCAACGTGAACCTCAAAACCGCACATTTCAGCCTCACATTAAGATTTATTCTTCCCGTGTGTGTATATAGTTGGGACTGAGTCGATATACAGCCACTCTACAGAAGCCTATAAGTTTCGGGCAGCGTATGAGTAAATGTGCCTCCTTCCCTCATCAGAATATGTGAAGTGGATTTCCTTTGTGCATTTAACTTTGCTTGGAAGTGTGGTTGCCACCACCTCATCCTGAGAAAGAGGTGTCCCCCTAGGAGGCAGCAGCTGATTGTCTGCAAGGAGCCACAGGTATGTCCTCGCTCACATGGGGAGGACAAGGAGAGTGGGTGAGGGAAATGGGGTTTCCTACACCAGAGACTTGCCTTACAATGGCCTTCTGGAGCTACGGACATAAACGTGATGATAGGGACTCCAGCCACACTGTGACTTCTCATGATGGGGACTCCAGCCACACTGTGACTTCTCATGATGGGGACTCCAGCCACACTGTGACTCCTCATGATGGGGACTCGAGCCACACTGTGACTTCTCATGATGGGGACTCCAGCCACACTGTGACTTCTCATGATGGGGACTCCAGCCACACTGTGACTCCTCATGATGGGGACTCGAGCCACACTGTGACTTCTCATGATGGGGACTCCAGCCACACTGTGACTTCTCATGATGGGGACTCGAGCTACACTGTGACTTGTTTAAGAATGAGGAGTCCATCTTTAAAAAGAAAGCCGGCCATGTGTGCCGCACTCTTGGCTAACAGACACGGTAACAGGTCCCGTATAAGCAAAGTCAAATGCAGTGTATGGAAAGCAACTCAGAGTACAGCAAGTTCCCAGGCCCTGGCCACTGTAAGGGTTCCTGAGAGGAGGGTGCTGAGACTGGGCACAGTCAATCCTGGAAGTCTTCCTGAGGGCGGCATCCAGAGAAGGAGCAGAATGCAGAAGTCCAGGCCCATAAAGTGGAGGCACTGGGGAGCTGGAAGAACAATGCCAAGAGCCTTAATTACCTTTTCCAGAAGCTGCCCCGCCCCACCCCACCCAAACCTCCTACATCTGTCTCCTCCAGGACTGTCCTGGGGTTTGCTATGGAAAGGGGCTGGGAGAAGCAGAGGTTCCCTTGGGTCTTTGTCCCTGGCTGGGATCCCCACTAGTCTGAGCAGCTGGAATGGAATGTTCCAGGAATGAAGGGCCTGCCCCTCCCCCACCGCTCCTCTCACGGAGCTCCCGGGGCTGTTCCAGAGATTCCCAATATGGTGATGCTCTAGAGCAGTGGTTCTCAACCTTCCTAAGGCTGTGACCCTTTAATACAGTTCCTCATGTGGTGACCCCAACCATAACATTATTTTCGTTGCTACTTCATGACTGTAATTTTACTACTGCTATGAATCATATCTGTTTTCCGGTGGTCTTGGCAATCCCTAAGGAATGTTATCTTTGGTGTTCTCTCCTGTCCTAGGCAGAGTGGTTCTACCATTCACAAAGCCCCACTATGAGGCACCGAGTAGGACTTCTTACACCCAGAAGTTAGCTCTTCTCTAGTGTTCCCTGAGCTGGGGAGATGGCCGGAGGGTAAGAGCATGTGCTGCTCTTGTATAGGACGTAGGTTCAGTTCCCAGCACCCACATCAAACAGCTTACAGGTGCCTCTAACTTCAGTTCCAGGGGGACCCCACACTTGTGCCCTCCAAGGGCACCTGCGCGCGCGCACACACACACACACACACACACACACACACACACAATTTAAAATAAAAATAAATCTAAAACAAAAGATTTAAAGCCGGAAGGTGATCATCCATGCCTTTAATCCCAGCACTAGGGAGATAGAGGCAGGCAGATAAGAGTTCAAGGCCAGCCTGGTCTACACAGGACAGCCAAGGCTACACAGAGAAACCCTGTCTTAAAAAACAAAAGATTTAAAAAGGGAAAGTCACTGCCGCAAGCTGAGACAATTCAATTCACCCAGACCAGATTTCCGGCCTGTTTGGTCTACTTTGGGCCCTTCTGCCTGTCACAGAACATGTGGTCCTGCTCTCCTGCCACCAGGCTCTCTGCTCCCTTGGCACCACACATCCTGCCCAGGTCTTCAGGGAGGGGAGACAGCTGGAGGCAATCCTCGGCCGTGCATACAGCCCTGAACATCCTTGGCCCACCCTTGCCATAAGCCAGGTATGTTGAGTCAGCTTGACTCACCCCCAGAACCCAGACAACCTAGCAAGGGTGTGTCCAGTCCTGGGGGACAGGGTACAAGACACACTTCGCCACCTCTCCAGCAACTTATACCTCTCTCCCAGGACAGGCCCCTTTAAAAACGAGAACTCAGAAGTCCCCCCAAATGGTGCTGTCATTAGCCCACTGAACTTACAGGTTCTACGCCTTTGAGGAAGTCATCTGCCCACCTTGGCCCTCAGACTCATTGGTGGCCATGGGGATAAGAGCCTTGCTTTGCTGAGTGTTTGAGAAAAATGTGAACAATGGGTATAGAATGCTTAGCGTGACGCCCAGTGTGAAGGAAGTGGTTCATTTATCCCAGAACTAAGGGTTCTCTTCTCTCATCACTTCTGACAGGGTGTAGTCAAGGAATAATGGGGGAAGAAATAGGCTGGGGATTTCCCACATATCCCAAACACTTCCTCCCCCGCCTAGAGTCTCTCCAGCTGAGCCGCCAGGGCACCTGAGTGGTTCCATGGGATCAAGCCGTCGGCACAAGACACTGCCCACTGCCGACACCTGAGTCTAGACCTGTCACTTCATCAGCCACCTTGGTCGTTGGGTGGTGGCAGGACTCAGTTCTGTCATCTGCGTAACAAATCCGTAAATACAGAAGTGACTGGGTGGGGACAGTCAACAGTGGGAGTCTCTTTCCAAGAAGTCTCTCCTACTGGATTCTCTCCTTAAAGTCAGGGTCCCCTCTGAGCCTCTTCTAGAGTTGTGCTCCCAGAGGTGATGGATACAGATCAGAGACCCCCAGCCTCTTCACGCTGGAAGCCGTCACGGGAATCACTCCTTCAGTAACGGACCCAGGACAGCCATCACCACTTACTCTGCAGACCCTTACAGCCCAAAGCCCGCAAGCCCGAGGACCACAGGGAGGGGGACAATTGAGGACTGGGCACCCGAAACAGAACACGCTCCAGGCCACACCCCCAACTCTCACAGAGCAGCTCCACATTGCCCTCTGGTGGCACTGCTGGGACCAGCCAAGAAGCAAAGGGGCTATGTTCCTCTCCTGTTTATTGAGCACCCAGATTCACTGGTTGACATAACGACCTCATTGCACAGATCCCCAGGGTCCCTGAACTCGCCCAGTCTGCAGGCTTGGAGCCATCAAGAAAGTATTCAGCCAGAGCTACACAGTGAGACCTTGTCTCTCTCTCTCTCACACACACACACACACACACACACACACAAAAAGTGTTCAAGAAGTTGGGAAGTCATGTGGAAAGAGTGCTTTCTGCTCAGGGGTAGAGTAATATTAGCCAGACTCCAAAACATAACTTCCAGGGGCTGGGGATGTAGCTCAGTTGAGAGCATGCCTGCCCTCCTTGGACCAGGCCCTGGGTCCAACATCAACACTACATAAATACAGCATGGTGGGGTATGCACCTGAAACCCCATCATTTGCGGGGTGGAGGCAAGAGATTGGAAGTTCACAGTTGGGACCGGACTGGTAAAGATGCCTCTGCCAGGTCTGATCACCAGAGCTCAACCTCTGGGACCCACTTGGTGGAAGACAGAATGGATTCCTGCAAGTTTTCCTCTGACCTCAACACAGCACTCTGGCACAGGTACGCCCCTCACACACCCACAAATAAGTAATGAATGTTTAAAAAAAAAAAGTTCAAAGTCATCCTCAGCTATTTATGGAGGTTAAGGCAAACTTGTCTCAAAAATAAAATTAGACAGTAATCTGGGCCCCAGTTAGGTCCCCTGGGATGGTGGCATCCAGGGAAAGGTAGCTGGAGGAGGTCTGGAAAGCAAGCCCTTCAAAGTGGAGACCCTCCGCATCCGCAGCATGTTTCCTCCTGAACCCACGAAGAAAGTGAAACTGGTCTGCTAGGTGAGGAGAGATTGGAGCCAGACCTCGGAATGCTCACAGGGCCCTAGGATGGCCAGGCAGGGTGAGGTGACTTAATTGGTTGCAAAGTACACAGAAGACGTATAACCTGAGGTTCAAGTCAGTGAGCTCTGTGTACCTTGGCTCAGACTTTTTTTTTTTTGGGGGGGGGCTGGCATCTGGAAGGGGAGTGGAGGGATGGGCCATGGCTGCCTGTGCCCCCACCTACCCATCCACCTTCTCCAGCAAGTGTCTCTCCATGTATCCACCCACCCCACCTCTAAATCAGGTCAAAGCTGATTACAGTGACTCCCAGAGACTAACGGTGATGGCAGAAAGCACTCTCTGCCATTAGCTAAAAGCGTCTCCAGATCGGCTGCCATCCCTGCAAACCAGAAACTGGGCGGTCCTGGCGGCAGTCCAGCGCCGCAGCCTGAACACCGGCTATTCACCTCCAGGAAGTCCTGTGCCCCGACCGCAGCACTCTAGATAACCTGAGAGGCCTCAATAAGTCCTCCTATCCGGGAAGGCCGGGACATGGCAGGTCCCCACAACACTGGTCCCAGCCAGGAGTCTGTTAGGTTTGGGGGGGAAGACCTGATGGGGGTAGGGTCAACTGAGGATCCCTGCCTATCACAATATACCTGACTCGCAGGACTAAAGTGCTGTGACTCTGACATCTTCCTCCTTCACTCCCTTCTCAAGCCTGAGGAGGGACGATATTCAGAGAAGAATGACTCAGAGAGGAGGCAGTGCTGTTCTGGGCCACTGTAGACAGGGTGTAGAGGTCAGCTCTCCCTAACTGTCCCTAATACAATAAAAAGGACACACATACAGGCCTAGGATCAGGCGCTCTCTCTGGCACATGACCTTGAGAAATCCCTTTTCCATTCTAAAATGAAGACTTTAAATTAGCTCCTGAGACAAGGCAGCACCCATCTGTAGGTGTGATTTAAATGAGTGAAGCATCCTACCATGACTTACAGTGGGAAAAAAGAATCCTATGCCCTGTGGTAGCTTCCCCACAGCTCTCCTGAGAGGCAGATATACCCACGTTACCACAGACGAGGGGGCTGCCACCAGATGCAGGGGGCAAGGTTGCGGCCAGGCCAATGGGTAGGGACAGAGGAATGGGGCCCGAAGGGCATCTGTCAGGAAGAAGCAGTGGCATTTCCAGGCTGGCCCTTTAAGGCCTCCCTTTCTGGAAGCTGATGCCATGCCTGCCCCCTTGGGGCTGTTAAAGAGTGTCACCTGGCTCCATCCCTGGCAGGGCCATCTTAGAGAATATACCTTGGGGAGGGCTGCTGGCTGAGCAGGTGATAAACATCCCATTCTGGTCATCTCCATCAGGCTACAAACACAGGTAACAAAATTAGGAGTATGAGAAAAGCTGTTTCCTAGAGACAGAGAGGAGGACAAATCTTCAACCTCGATGGGATCCCGTCGTCCTCCAATGGGAGACAGGGGCTCAGAGGAGGAGAATCCGGTCATACAGCCCTGAGGCAGCCTCCTGGCACCCTGGGGCCTTACTCTTCCCTCCCCAAAGAGGTGGAGCTGAGCTGTGTGGGAATCAGCAGCTTCAAGGGCAGGACTTCACTTGCGGTCCCAAGGGGACCCCGGAGAGGCCACGCAAGCGCAGGTGAGGGGGGCAGATGCTGCGATATTACAGCAGGCTCCCGCTGGCTAAAGTTTGCCACCCAATCCTTCCTGAAGCCTAACGCCCTCCACTAGCTCAGCTCTGCCATCTAACCCGGCATGAGGGAAGACGCCACGACAAAACGGACACTTCTGTCGGGGGCGCAGAGGTGGGAGATCCCGGGCACTGCACCCCTCGACACTGACACACCGTACCCCAGAGAGCACCCGTCAACAACACCTCACCTCAGTCTCATTTTCAGGGCCCCCCGGGCCCCCGACTGTCTCCTCTGCGTAGATGACGCCGTCCATCTAGCCAGCACCCAGACCTGTCCGTCCTTCCGTCCTTCCGCCTGTCTCGGGAGCCCAGGGGTCCGGGGTTCTGAGGTCAGCGCTGGGGGGAGGCGGGGCCGCGGGGCGGGCTGCGGCGGAAGGGCGAGTCGGGCTCGGGGCAGTGGCCGCGCCGCAGCCGCCCCGCGCCCCAGGGCACGCAGCTCCCCAGGCCGAGCGCCGAGGCCAGCAGCGCGGGGGGACGACCCCGGCGGCCGCGGCGCGCACCCTTCTTGAGGCGCGACCCGTGCGCCGCCAGGTAGAGCTCGGCCTGGGCCACGCCGCCGCTCAGGCGGCTCAGGCTCTCGGCTCGGTGCGCCAGGCGCAGCTCGGCAGCCAAGAAGACTCGGTGCAGCTGCAGCACCCGGCTCTCCAGCTCCGACACCAGGCGCCGGCGGCCCTCCACTTCCAGCAGTCGCCGCCGCGCTTCGGCCAGCTCCAGCGCGCGGCCCCCCGCCCCCGCCGCCGCGCCCGCGCCCCCGCCGGGCCCGCGCCCCCGGGGCCCCCGCTAGCACCCTGGCGCCAGCGCTGCAGCTCCTGCCCCTCCGCCGGTGTCTCCGCCGCCTCGGGCAACGGCGGGGACTGAGTGGGGGTCGGGGTCGAGGTCGGCGATGGGGGCGGGGGCTGGAGGGACGGCAGGGGCTCCCGGGGTGGCGGCGGGGGGGACCCCGGTTCTGCCGTCCCTTCCTGGGCCCCTGGGCCACAGGCGCTGATGCGGCAGCCCGGCATCCCCCGCCCCGCGGCGGCCCCCGGCTGTCGGTACGCAGGGACGGCGGACGCGGAGCGCGAGATCAGGGAGAGGCGGCCGCGGAGCCCACACCCAGGCCGCACGCGCCGCCCGGCCACTTATAGCACGTGGGCGGAGCCAGGGGCAGCTCGGCCAATCGGAGGCTTGCATGTCCTCAGTCGGCCCCGCCCTCCACCGAAAAGCGTGTCTCCCCCCCCCCCCCCCCCCGCAAGCGCCTGGGGTTCCCGCTCCCTCTCCCAGGTTGTTGGCCCTCTTTGGGCATTACCCCAAATTTCGGGTGGATAAGTGGCGGGTCACTTTCCTCGCCTGGACTCTCACAGCAGTAAACTTCGAAGTGATGCTTAAAAAAGTCAGACATTTCAGTCTCCACCCAGAGGAGGGTTGGGGCTGAGCGTCACCCCCTCCCCCTTCTCCGCTCGCATGACAGCGAGAGCCTGGCCTAGAACTCAGCGCTCAGGGTCTCTTAGGCCGCAAGGTTCGCTAGGACGCCGTCCCCCATCATTCTGGGGTTGTGGGGTGGTTAAGACAGAGGGACGACTGGCGTCCATAGAAGGATGGACATATGATTGGATTGGCTGCACAGCAGGAAGGCACCTGGCTTGCAAAACAAAGACCACAGTCGCTGCTGCTGGGTCCGCCGACCTTTGTGGGGCCCTTAGAGAACCCCAAAGTGTGCAAAATTATTTTCCAGCTCCACTCCTGCCTGTGTGCGCACCTACCAGCACACAAGACCTCCCCAATGCCTTTTACGTGGAGGGGGAAACTCGGAGAAGCCGTGATGCTCTGCTCAAGGTCACATGGCGGGATAGCGGCTGAGTCTGGACGAAATGAACAAGCTCAACGATTCATCGGAGCCCTTTGATGCTTGGATTCCTCCCCTCCCCCGGGCGCTCGACTCCTGTATCTAGGACTGTAATCACCCTGGCTCTGCCCAATTTCTTTGCCCGCAACATAAGTAGCCCTGCTGTTCCCGCCTTGGCCCAGACCCCAATGACCCAATGCCTCCGATGGTGTCTGTTTGAATGTGCCATCAAAGACGGGAGGGGTCGGGGGTGGGAAGGGGCAAGGTCCGCGGGGCAAGAAAGCAGCTCTGAACCCCATTAGGAAAGACGGCAGCGGGGCCCCCGGGTTTCAGAGGTCCTGCCAAAGGTGTGGCCAGCATCCTGAATCTCAGAGAATCTGAAGAGGAGTCTGGCTAGGGGAGGAGGAAAGCCTCGGGCCCTCCGGTCCCCTGACCTTCTTCTCTGAGTGCTTACAGGCACCTTTTGATTGAATTACTGCGGACTCGTGGGCATGGCAACAAGTCTCCAGAGAGGCAGCTCCTGGAGTGAGGGTGAAGGGAGAGAGGGTGAGGGGAATTAGATTCAGAGAAGAGGGACGACTTACAGGTAGTAAAGGGTGTTAGAGAACTACTGCAGTCGCTCTCAGAGAAGAGACAGGCTGAGGAGATGACTCCTCGAGAGGAAGAGGAAGGGGCCGTTCAGCTCAATGAGTTCAGCCCCGTAACAGGACCCAAGGCTGCCTAGGCATAGAGACGGGGCGGGGCGGGCACAGTGAGAAAAGGGAAGCCCGGAGCATGCGAACTTCATTGAGAATGAGGGAGGCTCAGGGATTGTCCGGTTGTCTCCAGCAAGAAGGAATGCCCTCCCTCCCCCACGGTGGCATCCTAAATATGGGTCTGTTTTTCAGAACAACTTTGGGTCTCTCGGTGCAAAAGCACCCCACCCAGAGAAGCCTGACTGGTGTTTTCTGCATCAGGTAAATATCTGCTGCCAATTCCCCAGAAGAATGGAGGTGAGGGATGGACAAACCCTTATTACGCCACCCCCCACCCCCACCCCCATTCCTTTATGGTGGCACAAGCCGGTAATTCCAGCATTTCCAAGGTGGAGGCAGGAGGATCAAGAGTTCAAAGCCACCCTGAGCCACATGAAACCCTGGCTAAAGAGAGAAAGGCCAGGAATGGCAGCCCATGCCCTTCCTCCCAGAGCTCGGCAGGCAGAAGCAGAAGGATGTCTATGAATTCGAGGCCATCCTGGTCTACATAGTCAACTCCAGGGCAGTCAGAACAAAACATAAGTCGTCCCTCTTCTCTGAATCTAACTCCCCTCACCCTCTCTCCCTTCACCCTCACTCCAGGAGCTGCCTCTCTGGAGACTTGTTGCCATGCCCACGAGTCCGCAGTAATTCAATCAAAAGGTGCCTGTAAGCACTCAGAGAAGAAGGTCAGGGGACCGGAGGGCCCGAGGCTTTCCTCCTCCCCTAGCCAGACTCCTCTTCAGATTCTCTGAGATTCAGGATGCTGGCCACACCTTTGGCAGGACCTCTGAAACCCGGGGGGCCCCGCTGCCGTCTTTCCTAATGGGGTTCAGAGCTGCTTTCTTGCCCCGCGGACCTTGCCCCTTCCCACCACCGACCCCTCCCGTCTTTGATGGCACATTCAAACAGACACCATCGGAGGCATTGGGTCATTGGGGTCTGGGCCAAGGCAGGAACAGCAGGGCTACTTAGGTTGTGGGCAAAGAAATTGGGCAGAGCCAGGGTGATTACAGTCCTAGATACGGAGTCGAGTGCCCGGGGGAGGGGAGGAATCCAAGCATCAAAGGGCTCTGATGAATCGTTGAGCTTGTTCAAAGAAACAATAAAGATGGAGAGGGAGTGAGGAGGGTACAGTAATGGTAAGGCTATCTAAAAATCAGTCATAAAGAATCATATTTTCTATTTATCTAAAATTACATATATATATATATATATATATATATATACACACACACACACACACACACACATATATATATACATAGTTTAAATGAAAATTTCCCACCTGGTCTGACAATGCTACCCCAAGAGCCATGGACTATCTAACAAATACCCCCACACTAAGCTTGAGAAGCTCCTTCAGAGTTGTTGGTCAGGGTAGTCCCAGAGACTCCTAAAACATTGTAGGCTATGGCCTTTGCCCTTGGTTGCTTCCAAGGGGTTGAAGGTAAGTCACTATTCTGAGGGCACTATTTGCACCTTGGACACAGGACCCAAAATATCCAAGCTAAGTCTGACCCGAAATCCTCCTCCCTGAGAAGGTCCATGAAAGCTTCCAAGGGAGGGAAGAAACCAATAGTCCTATCCAGCTCTGATGCCCGAGAAGTATTAACACTAAGGGCACAGTAGTAGCACACAGATCTTGGCGGTAAGCGATAGCTTTCTGGAAACCTAGCCAGCGACCTCAGGCTAGTGAGGTCATAGATCGCTGAGGAGAATCTCCAACTGCCTTTTACTAAACCAGCAGAATTTCCAACTGCATTCTAAATATTTATCCTTCTCCCCACAGGTAAGTGCAGCTCTCCCTCC
Source organism: Peromyscus leucopus (assembly GCF_004664715.2). Taxonomy (NCBI): domain Eukaryota; kingdom Metazoa; phylum Chordata; class Mammalia; order Rodentia; family Cricetidae; genus Peromyscus; species Peromyscus leucopus. The sequence goes on from NC_051064.1 coordinate 134,266,541, forward strand.
TCGTCAAAGAAACTTTCTTTGCAACAGAAAACCACAGCTGATGAAGATGAAGATGCCGAGGACAAGTGATTGTGTGGTGGTGCCCATGGCGTGTGTGTGTGTGTGTGTGTGTGTGTGTGTGTGTGTGTGTTGCTATATGTGAAACTTGGGGCATTGTGAACACCAGGCAAGAGTTCTATCACAGAGCTATACCACCATCCTAGTAAACATTTGCTTGAATTGGGAAACAAGGGAAGCAGGCACCATCAGAACCGAGACATCCCCTCTGCATTCATTCATTCATTTCATTTCATTTTCTCTCCCTCCCTCCTCACTTTGACAATCTCTTCCTCCGCTGGGCTGACTGATGGGATGGGAGGTACAGCCAAAATGGGATAAGTCCTGCGGCAGTGACCGAGGGGCCGTGGCACACAGACAGGGGATTGGATGGCAGTTCAGTACCCTTTGTACCTGCATGGGAGACAGGCAGAGTGCAGGAACACATTACCCAATGAGGCCAGCTGGGGAGGATGAGGTGCCAGAGGTGGTATTTCAACTGAGAACGGCAGGATGAGTCAACGTGAATAACACAGAGATGCGGTGGGGGCAGATCTGGGTAGGAATACCATGTGCAGACCAGCAGAGAGGGGGGTGGGTGGCAATGCCCATATTCTCGCCACACTCCCAGGCGTGGACAGGGATCACAGCCAACCACCTATTAGAACACTGCTAGCCCAACAAGCTGAGTACTTTGATTGAGGAAGCTGGGGCTGAGGATGCGGCTCAGGTGGGAGAGTGTTTGCCCAGCTAGCACGCCTGAGGTCCTGGGTTAGAGCCCAGCACCAACCAAACACATTAGCCAGGTACAGTGAGTGGCAAAGCCTGTAGTCCCAGCATTCAGGAGGTAATTCAAACCAGGACGACACTTTCTCTTTTTCTTTTTCTTTTCTTTTTCTTTTTTTTTTTTTTTTTTTTTTTGAGACAAGAAAATTGTCTCACCATGCAACTCTGGTGGCCTGGAATTAACTACATAGACCAGCAGGCTGACCTTGAACTCACAGAGATCTGCCTGCCTCTGCCTCCTTAGTGCTGGGATTAAAGGCGTGTGTCACCATGCCCAACCAGACAAAGTGACTTTTAATTATTGTTAAAGCTCTAAGAGGTAAAATTCTGTTGACTTACTCTGTGTGTGTGTGTGTGTGTGTGTGTGTGTGTGTGTGTACACGCACACGCATGCTTGCACGTGAGTATGTGTGCTGTGTGCACGTACTACTGCCCTCATTTGGAGGTCGGAGGACAACTTGAGGAGCTGGGCCTCCCTTTCCACCATGTGGCCGCAGACTGAACTCAGGTCCTCAGGTTGACGCAGCCGGTGCTTTGCCACTGTGTGATGCCAGCAGACCAAAAAGACAAAAACAAACTTCCCTTGTGCTTGTCGTTTTGAGGCAGGGTCTAACGTAACCCAGGCTGCTTTACATATGCTAGATGAAGCTGGCCTTGAACTCCTGACCCCCCCCTTCCCCTTTCCTAGTGCTGAAAGGACCATGTTTGCAACCAGGCCCAGCTCGGAAATGCATTTTTTGGCCATTACAACCATTACATTTTCTCGGATGTTTTCTTTTCTTTCTTTCTTTCTTTTTTTTTTTTTTTGGTTTTTCGAGACAGGGTTTCTCTGTGTAGCTTTGTGCCTTTCCTGGATCTCTCTCTGTAGACCAGGCTGGCCTCGAACTCACAGAGATCCGCCTGCCTCTTCCTCCCGAGTGCTGGCATTAAAGGTGTGCGCCACCACTGCCCGGCAATTTTCTCGGATCTTTATAAAGATTATAGTTTTCTTGTAGGAAAATAGAGAATAATAAATTAAAATAGAGAATAATAAAAGTAAAAAAAAAAAAACAAAAAAGACTGAGGATAAACCAGTTGCTGGAATGCTTGCTTAATATGCATAAGGCCCTGGGTTCAACAAAAATTGGGTATGGTGGCAGGATGGTACACACTTGTAATCCCAGCTCTCAGGAGGTGGAGGCAGGAGGATCAGAAGTTCAAGGTCATCCTTAGCTACTTAGAGTTGATTCTGTCTCAAAACAAGTATCTCACATCAAAAAAATAATGGAGAAAGAGGAGCAAGGAGCTTGTTTGACGTGGTTCGGTCCTTCCCTGGCTCTTAATGCTGAGGAAGGCACCTGCTCTGAACTTCCGGGTCCTGTCTGAGAACTGGAAGTGCCTATGGCACAGACAAGGACTCAGGATTTGTTCTAGACCTTGGGGCTCTTCCTGTCTACATGGCTCAAAGCCTGTGGTCTGAGTTCAGGACACTGGAGGCAAAGGAGCCATCAGACTAGCCTCTGAGTCCCACCCAGCATGGACCAGTCTCCCAGATGAACCTACAGGGAGGGGGTTGTGTGGGGTGGGGTGTGGCATGTGTGGCTGTGGCCCCGGCCAGGTCCTTCAGATGGCTGAGCATGGGATAGGACAAGGGGTCAAGGCCTGAGGAGTTTGCTTCTATTCCAGCCTAGAAGATTCGAGGCCCCAGCACAAAGCTCCAGGCCCCCTCCCCCTTTTCCCCCTTTTGCATCTTCCTGGCAAGCTGGCCTGACACCCTCCAGGATGTGATAGCAGTTTAATAATTTAGCAGATGCGGACAAAGATAGCAGCTCTGAAAATAAGGCCGCCGGGCCCCAGCCTCCAGCTCCCCTTGCCTGTACATGTCCCCACAGTCTCTGGTTGCCCTGCCTGCACACCTGTCAGCACCCCGACTTGTCAGTGGACCCTTCATCCTTCCTCCTCTCCCCCTCTCCCTCCTTTCTCTCCCCTGCTCTTTCTCCATCTCTTATGAAGAGCTTTCAATCCATTAAGGCTTAAAGGACTCCTGCCTTGGGTTTCACTCACAGTGGCCTGAGCGCGGCCCTTCTCTCTGTTCCTGCGTTGGTAATATGAAGCCTCTGGTTCCTAAATGTCAGGGGGAGGAGGGTACTTGGACAGGAGACGGGGTGTCTTCCCAGCAAGCCACAAGTACACCACCAATGTCATCTTGCCTACAGCCTGCCACTGCCTGCTGCTGCATCCAGGGAGCCCAGGCTTTCTTTGTTTTTAATCTCTTCTGCGATGAAAATTCTGCCCTACTTATTTTTCCTGGAATAAAAGGCTGTGACTGTTCACAATAGCAGCAGCAGGTGCCACATGCTCTTGATAGCTTGTCACATTTCTGACAAGGACATGTTCCTCCCCTCTGCAGGCACACTCCCCAAATGCCCCAATAGGATCTCAGGAGTTTGTCGTGTTTTCTTTCTTCCCCCTCCCCCCTCCTCCACCCAGGGAGGGCATTGTTTTTTATTGCCTCTTTGTTTGGCAGGGCTGGGCATCGAACTCAGCCTTCTGCATGCCAGGCAGGCACTCTACCACTGAGCTTCCTCCCCAGGCAGAGTTCCAGTTTTCACATCACTAAAACAGCCTGGTGTTGAAAGATAACCAGGACAAAAGGGGTGATAAAACGCCTCCTCTCTTGTATTCATTCAACAACCCAATTAAACACTTCCTATATAAACAGCCATGGTGTGATGCTAGCTGGATAGATCCCTGTTTGACAAATCTCACGTCTCAGAAGGAAAAATAATAACAACAACAACAAATCCTAGGGAATGTGCCTTAAAGATAATGAAACAGCTGACGATATTTCCTGAATGTTCCCTCTGTGCCAGGAATGGCTCCTAGAGATGCTGCTGTGTGTGGTGTTCCACAGGTAAAACAACAGAAGACAGAGGTGAGCAATGGGTGGCCACACCCCAGGAGTGTTGGAACCAACCCCAGGTCATCTTTGCTTCCTGGGGAAACTGAGGAAGAAACTAGTGACTTCATAGAAAAGGGAGTGAGTGAGGGCATCCTCTACAAAGGTGACATTTAATCTAAGACCTGGAAAATCACGATGGGTAAACTGGGGAGAGAAATTTCTCAGAAAAAATAATAGGAAGTGCAAAGACCCCGGGGCAGAAAGGTCAGTGTGCTCATTTATCTGGTGAGCCTGCGGGGAAGTGGGAGGACCCACGGAGCTCTGGGATGGAGCCTGAGCTTCAGATGTTACTCTGTGCAGGAGGAGCCATTAGGTTGGGGATTGACGTGTTCTGATTTGTTTTTAAAAGATGAAGCTTTGGCTAGGTAGCGTGAAGAGCCTGGACCGGAAGGGGGCAAGGGAGGGGGCAAGGGATGAGCTAGGAGATTACTGCAGTAATCCATGGGAGAGGGGACATTGTCAGACCTAATGGCAAAGGGTGGAAGGGGGTGGGTTAGGGTTCAGTTTGGAAAGGAGGGGACTTGAGAACGGATTAGTCAGGGTGGGGGTGGGGGTGGGGGCAGGATCTCTGGTTTTGCTGGAAAAACAGCAGCTGGATTATGGTGTTCTTGGTGGAGAGAGGAAAACAGGGTTGGGGGAGAAATCAAGGTCAAGAATTTATGTTAGGGCTGGCTGACGAGTTGGTTCCACAGGTAAAAGTGCTTGCATGAAAGCCTTATGGCCCAAATTCAATCCCTGGAACCCACCCATGAGAAGGTGGAAGGAAAGAACCAACTCCGTGGTTGACCTCTGACCTCCCCATGAACATCATGCCTTGCATGACCCTGTCCCTGGGAGAGGGTGAGTAGTTAGTGTCCACGATGTAAATATGTGGGCTAACGGGGTGGTACACAGAAAGCAGCAAACAGCTTGCAGGAAGGGCTGGGATGTGGTGGCGCACCGTAATCCCAGCACGTGTTAACGCCAGAGACCACCAGACCCAGGTCAGAGCAGTGCTTCTCAGCCTTCCTGACGCTGCGACACTTTATTGCAGGTCCTCATGTTGTGGTGACCCCCCCACCATACAATTACTTTTGTTGCTACTTCATAAGTGTAATTTTGCTTTGCTACTGCTGTGCATAGTAAACATCTGTGTTTTCCGATGGTCTTAAGCAGTCTGTGAAAAGGGTCATGGGATCCCCGAGGGGTCTCAATCTACGGGGTGAGAACCATTGCTCTACACTGTCTTGCCCTGTCACACAGTGAGGAGATGGAAGCGAAAAGATTTCAAATTCGAAGGAAGCCAGCCTAGTTTACACAGTGAGTTCAGGTCAGATAAAATTCTTGAGTCACTGGGCACCAGAAAAGGAGTACCTGGCTTCCAAAATGGTGTTCATTATGGACCAGTCTAACCTGGAAAGATGAAACTGAACAAAAGAAATAAGGCAGCGTGTTGCCCGAACCCTAATGGTCTTATAATAAAAACCTGGAGCCGGATATTGGGGTAAATGCCGAAAGGCCAGAGACAAAGGAACACGCCACGGCCACTTCTCACCTGGCCAACTTCTCAGCCGAAAAGAGAAGATCCTGTCTCCATGAATCCTCGGACTGACGCCTCTGAGTCCTCAGCTGAAAGGGTTCTCTTCTCTAGTTTCTCACATCTTATATTCCTTTCTCCGCCCAGCCATTTCACTTCCTATCTCAACCTTCCTAGTGCTGGGATTCATGGCATGTGTGCTTCCCAAATACTGGGGTTAAAGGTGTGTGCCGCCACTGCCTGGCTCTGTTTCTCTCCCAGCTTGGCTCAATCTCATGTAGCCCAGTGTGGCCTTGAATTCACAGAGGTCCAGATGGATCTTTGACTCCCAAGTGCTAGGATTAAAGGAGTGTGCCACCACTGCCTGACCTCTATGTTTAACTCTGGCTGGTTCTGTCCTCTGATCTTCAGGCAAGCTTTATTTCTTAAGTTACAAATATCACCACAGCAACATGGGCCAGTGAGTGGGCTCCAGTAACACTGCACCAAAGCTTGACCCCCTGAGTTCTTCACACACACACACACACACACACACACACACACACACACACACACACACGAAAATGTGGAAAAGAGAACTCACTCCACAAACTGTCTTCTGACCTCCACATGAGCACCATGACATTCACCCCCCAACACACAATAATAAATAAATGTTTTTGTTTTATTTTATTTTTTTGTTTTTTCCGAGGCAGGGTTTCTCTGTGTAGCCTTGGTTGTGTTGGGACTCGCTCTGTAGATCAGGCTAGCCTCAGACTCAGAGATCTGCCTCACGAATGCTGGGATTAAAGGTTTGATCCTTTGATCTCCAAACAGAGAAGACAAAGACAGCAGGTATAGTAGCTAATGTCTGTAATGCAGGCACTTAGGAGGATGAGACAGAAGGACGGCCATGAGTTTGAGGCCATCCTTTGCTACATGGATTTTTCAGCCTACCCTGAGCTGCAGTGTAAGAATCTGTCTCGCGCCGGGCGTGGTGGCGCACGCCTTTAATCCCAGCACTCGGGAGGCAGAGGCAGGCGGATCTTTGTGAGTTCGAGGCCAGCCTGGGCTACCAAGTGAGCTCCAGGAAAGGCGCAAAGCTACACAGAGAAACCCTGTCTCGAAAAAACCAAAAAAAAAAAAAAAAAAAATTTAGCCGGGCGTTGGTGGCGCACGCCTTTAATCCCAGCACTCGGGAGGCAGAGGCAGGCGGATCTCTGTGAGTTCGAGGCCAGCCTGGGCTACCAAGTGAGCTCCAGGAAAGGCGCAAAGCTACACAGAGAAACCCTGTCTCGAATAACCAAAAAAAAAAAAAAAAAAAAAAAAAAAAAAAAAAAAAAAAGAATCTGTCTCAAAAAAGAAAGAAAGGGGGCTGGACAGTGGTGGTGCAGGCCTTTAATCCCAGCACTTGGGAGGTGAAGGCAAGCAGATCTCTTGTGAGTTCGAGGCCAGCCTGGTCTACAGATCGAGTTCCAGGATGGCCAGGACTACACTGAGAAACTTTGTCTCAAAAAAACAAAACAAAAAACAAACAAACAAAACCTATTCCCAGAGCTTGGTGTGGCCATCTTGAACTCTCCGCCGCTGTATCTGCCAGAGACCTGCCCAAGACTGGACCCATTACCTCTCCTTCATAGAAGAGAGGGTTTGTGAGGCTCCGCCTCTCTCTGAGGGTAGAGAGACATTTTCAGTGGTGTAGTTGGTCATAAGTCTCCTTGTTCCTTCAGGTAACCCCTCGTGGTTGCTCTTATAAGAACCCCTAATTAAACGCAGCGGTTACAAGGCTCAACTAGGATGGAATTGGCTATTTGGGTCTTTGAACAAATGGATATTTGTTCATCTCTCAAAGCAAAGTTCACATGTCAGAAATAAATACTCACCACCACCTCCACCACCACCACCACCACCACCATCTCCACCACCTCCACCATCTCCACCTCCACCACCACCTCCACCACCACCACCTCCACCACCACCACCTCCACCACCACCTCCACCACCACCACCACCTCCACCACCACCTCCACCACCACCACCATCTCCACCACCTCCACCACCACCACCACCTCCACCACCTCCACCACCACCACCATCTCCACCACCTCCACCACCACCACCACCTCCACCACCACCATCTCCACCACCTCCACCACCACCACCACCTCCACCACCTCCACCACCACCACCATCTCCACCATCTCCACCACCTCCACCACCACCACCACCTCCACCACCACACCTCCACCACCTTCACCACCACCACCACCTCCACCACCTTCACCACCACCACCTCCACCACCTCCACCATCTCCACCTCCACCACCACCACCACCACCACCTCCACCACCACCTCCACCACCACCTTCACCACCTCCACCACCACCACCTCCACCACCTCCACCACCACCACCTCCACCACCACCTCCACCACCATCTCCACCACCTCCACCACCACCACCTCCACCACCACCTTCACCACCTCCACCACCACCACCTCCACCACCTCCACCACCACCACCTCCACCACCACCTCCACCACCACCTCCACCACCATCTCCACCACCTCCACCACCACCACCTCCACCACCTCCACCACCTCCACCACCATCTCCACCACCTTCACCACCACCACCTCCACCACCTTCACCACCACCACCTCCACCACCACCACCACCATCTCCACCACCTCCACCATCTCCACCTCCACCACCACCTCCACCACCACCTCCACCACCACCACCACCACCACCTCCACCGCCTCCACCACCTCCACCGCCTCCACCACCTCCACCACCTCCACCACCTCCACCGCCTCCACCGCCTCCACCGCCTCCACCGCCTCCACCACCTCCACCACCATCTCCACCTCCACCACCACCTCCACCACCTCCACCACCTCCACCACCTCCTCCACCACCACCTTCACCACCACCTCCACCACCACCACCACCATCTCCACCTCCACCACCTTCACCACCACCACCACCACCACCACCACTTCCACCACCACCACCACCTCCACCGCCTCCACCACCACCAAAACCTCTACCACTATCTTCACCACCACCACCTCACCACCACCACCACCTCACCATCATCACCACCACCACCACCTCTACCACCATCACCAACCCCTCCACCACCTCCTCCACCACCCCCAACCCCTCCTCCACCCCACCACCTCCCTCACCACCACCACCCCCTTACAGACAAAAACAGGTAATACCTCTTTAATTAATGAATCAGTCGACACAAAGCACTATGTCTCTCAGCTGTCAACAGCGCTGGCTATTGGGCCAGGAAAACAAGCTAGAGCTGGAGAAATAAACCAGTGATGCCACAGTGGTTTGTAGATGGGACCGATGGCTGTCCTGTGAGGACAGCCATGAGGAGCCTCCTTGAGGTGACATTGGACCTAAAGCCTCATCTGACTAACAAGATAAGAGCCCAGAAAAGTCCATTCACTCAGCTCCAGCTTGCCCGGCAGGACAAATGTCAGGCCTTGTAATCCCTTCTGTCGCCCCGGGTTCTCAAACTTCATTCTGTCTTCCCGCCCATCACTGCCGCTGAGATACAGTACGGCCAACTCATACCCACAATTCCTCGGTGTGTCCCCTGTTACTCTTCTCTTTTCTTACATGTACCCCATGAGGGAGGACCCAGCATCAGTAAGATGCCAACTGTGACACTTTGGCCAGCGACGCTGCATGGGCTTCTGCATGGCAGGCCTTGCCATCTGCCTGAAATGCTTCGACAGGCAGTTGACGATGGTGCCAGCCCACAGCTCTACCCCACCATCTGCTTTTAGGTCTGGCATTTGCGGCCTCCTCTGAGACTAGCTGAGCCAGCTTTCCTTGACGTTTGATGCTGATTCAGACTCCATCGTGACAGGGGATGGAGACCACACCCCACTCACTTCCCTCCATGCGTCTGTCCTTCCTTATGTGCCTGCAGGCTCCCAGTGGCAGTAGTGAGCTGTGGGAGGCCTGGGAAAGGACAGTCTGAGGCTGTGAGTTTTCCCTGAGGGCATCTGTTGGCTGGGGTGACACACTGAGTCTAGGAGTACCTTGGTACACCCATGGGATCGATCAGGCAAAATAACGCAGATGAAATTTTCTTTCTTTTTTATTAGGCAGGGTCTCATTTTGCAGCCCTGGCTGTCCTGGATCTTGCTCTGTAGACCAGGCTGGCCTCAAACTCTCAAAGATCCGGCTGCCAAGTGCTAGGATTAACGGTGTGCATCACCGTCCCTGGCTGAAAGATTCTTAGAGACAGAGTGAGGCCAGGGAGATGGTTCAGTGGGTAAAACGCTCCTCACACAAACAGGAGGACTTGAATCTTCAGAGCCCGCGTTAGCTGAGTGTGCTAGAAAGTGCCTGGGACCCCAGTGCTCCGGTGGTGGGGTGCTAGTGGTCATCTAGAGGACTGCCAAGCCCACCCCACGGGATGGACACTGAACTTCGAAAACAGCAAAAGACCCGGCCTTAGAGAAAGCTGAAGAACAACTTCAGCGCAAACAGCGCCCTCTGGCATGGGAGGGTCCCTTAACTGGGAGTCTACTAAATAGACCCTGGGTTAAGTGCTTCATAGGGACCCTGGGTCCTCCCTTCCTGCTGCTGCTTCTGTTTCGATACCCACACACATCTGTGCCTTCCTGCTAAGACAGTGCAGTCTAGTCCTATTTTTATTTTGTTTTTTTATTATACAGTACTAGGGATGCAGCCCAGGGCCTCCCCATGCTAGGCATGTGCTCTACCACCGTGCTACATCTCAAGTCCATACTTCCCTTACTAAGTAGTTGTCCGTGTCTTACAAAGATAGTTGTATGCGCCGGGTGGAGGTGGCGCACGCCTTTAATCCCAGCACTTGGGAGGCAGAGCCAGGCGGATCTCTGTGAGTTTGAGGCCAGCCTGGGCTACCAAGTGAGTTCCAGGAAAGGCTCAAAGCTACACAGAGAAACCCTGTCTCAAAAAATCAAAAAAAAAAAAAAAAAAAAAAAAGAATTATAGACTTGTGCCAACATGCCTGGCCCAGAATAATCTTTTATTTTTTCAGTTGATATAGTAAAATAGGTTGCTTATTTATTTTTCATTTTTAAGTTTATGTATATGTATGTGTCTATGTGAATTTTGTTTGTTTGTTTGTTTTTGTTTTTGTTTTTGAGACAAGATTTCTTTATGTAGCTTTGCACCTGTCCTGAAACTCCCTCTGTAGCCCAGGCTGGCCTCAAACTCACAGAGATCTGCCTGCCTCTGCCTCTCAAGTGCTGGGATTAAAGGCATGCGCCACCACCGCCTGGCCCTGTCTGTGTGAATTTATGAGTACTATGTGTCATGCGGGCACCAGCTCACAAAAAAAGACAATGAGATTTATTATTAATTATGAAAGCTTAGCCTTAGCTTAGGCTTGTTTTTAACTAGCTCTTATAACTTAAATTAACCCATTTCTATTAGTCTACACTGTAGCTCGAATTCTAATTGGTCTTAATAGTAAAAACTCAGAGCCAGATATCAGGGTAAATACTGAAAGATCAGAGAAGTAAAGCAGCTAGAGTTACCTCTTACCTCTAAGACTCCTCGGCCTGAAAAGGTCCAAGTTCCTGTCTCCACCCCGCCTTATCACTTCCTCTCTCCGCCTAGCCATCTCACTTCCTGTTTCCTCCTCCCAAGTATTGGGATTAAAGGTGTGTGCCACCACTGCCTGGCCTCTAGTGGCTAGCTCCGCTCTCTGATCTCCAGGCAAGCTTCATTTGTGAGAGCATAAACAAAACATCACCACACTACATGCTGCCACGTGGCTTGTGGCTTTTACCTCTCCCCCTGCATGTCCCGCTTCCTCTCTGTGTCCTCTGGTGTCTCTCCTGCACCTAGATTCATTTCCTCTCCTTCTCTGTCTGCCTAGAAGTCCTGCCTAACCTCTTCTTGCCTAGCTATTGGCTGTTCAGCTCTTTATGAAGCCAATCAGAAGGTGTCTTAGCAAAGACACATCTTCACAGTGTACAAAAAGATCATTCCACAACATTCCCCCTTTTGTCTAAATAAAAAGGAAAGATTTTAACTCTAATATAATAAAACCAAAACAATAAGAAAAATTATCTAGTCCATTTGCATTTGGCAAATTCAGAGAAAATATTTCATTATCTGTCCTACTTGGTGAGTTCAAAGTTTTGTTACCTAATTCACTTTTTATCCTAACTTGCATTAGCAATTCAAAACTATCTTTTTAGACCTGAAAATATTCTCCTCGATGAACAACTTAAGCTTTTATGTCCCTCAATCCTATATATTTTACACTTCTTTTGTGGGTTTCTTTTCTGAATTTGGTAATAAGGAAAACTGTAACTATAACTATCTAGTCTTCAAGCCCATCAAAGACCTGAGAAGAATATAATATTACCTTGTAGACAGGAACTGCAGAGCAAGCAACTTCCAAAGCTATAGAAATGGCAGAGACATCTGGCTGCCTGGACAGTCAAGCAAGGTTCTTCTGTAACATTGGGGCATCTGTCTCTGGTCTACCAAGCTTAGAATATCTGACAGACTTTCTTGTGAAGCAGGAATTTTGAAGGACTCTCTGATCTTTTCTTGGCAAAGTTCAGCAGTCACCTACTTTTTGTCCTGCTTGTCCAATTTGTACAGCATATTGTCAGCAGTCAAGGCAAGGGCAGTTTCTTGCCCAAATGGCTAACGTTGCCACATTGAAAACAAACAGCATATGGAGGCTCTTCAATGCCCATCATCCTCTTTTGAAGTAAATTGGGGCTGCCAGAAACATATGTGTTTCACTATCATGAAAAGCCTTATGTTATTAAAACATTTTAAATGCCATATTCTGTAAGTCTTTGAAGTGCTTGAAGACCTCCTATCCATCTAAAACATATCTCTGTATGACCTTAAAAACATACCTAACATGACCACAAATTTGATTGTTATAGATGACTAATTACTAACCTGTATTTCTTTATTATCCTAAATAGCTTTCAAGACTAAAACTTTACATTACATTTTTAAATGAGCTGTATAGGTACAATACCTTAAACAAGAACAGAAACATATACAGTATAACAAAAATAACCTGAAATTTATATCAATATACAAAAATCCATACCAATGTAAATTATTTGAGACTAATGGTTGTTCAAAAGTAGACTCAACAATCCACCCTTTTATCCCATCATTTTTATACTAAATCCCCCTTTTTCCCTTTGGAAATAAATCCCCGAATCTAATCTCCTTTGTTCAGCTTTTTTTTCCTGACCATGACCAATAACAATTTGTAACCAACCCCCCTAAATGATGACAAACATCCATAAACTACTGAACAACCAAAAACTACTACTATCCCACCTCTTGGGAAAGTGGACATTGTGTTCTCTAGACTGCTTCCTGCAGTCTGGGGGTACTGGCATCTTTGGGGAACCTGAAAAAATGAAGATAATGGTCGAGTCCTGGGAAAACTAGCCATAACATTTATTGTCCAGTCTTGGTACAAAGGGAAAGCACAAGGCTCATCTGAAGTCCTGGCTAGAATAGTCTGTGAGGCTGGACCATCTCAGCCAGAAACCTTGAAGCTATACTGGATGCAGAACTCTGAGGAAACTGCAGCAGAGGCATCTGAGAGGCTGGATCACTTGGGCCACCCATTTTCATCGGTGTCTGGTCCCCTTGAGTGAATCCACAGCCTTTTGTTTTCTGTGGAAACAAAAGCATAACCTCTTCCCCAAAACAGTACATTTTCTGACTTCCATTTTGAAGGCAAGACACCCCTAAAGTATCTAGGCCGGTTTAATTCCACAGTCCCTTCCACAATTCAGTGTCTCTCATCAGCATAATTCTCTGTTTATTAGTATTAAAAAAATTCAAAATTAATGAAGCACTATATGAGGTCCAATAGTGTTATAATATTTTCCATCCTTACATGACTTATTATTTTTTAGATTACTCCATTTTAAAGACTTCATTATTTTTAAACTATTTTTTCTATGACTGTCTATACCCATTTTCTTTTTTTCAGCATCCGAGCACATTTTTTAACATACTGTACCTTTTTAGAGGTTTTCTGTGTCTGGACCTGGCTTTACTAAGCACCTTCAGCATTTTCTGACTGTGTGACACAAATCTTTTTTTTTTTTTTTTTTGAATTTTTTTTTTTTTTTTTTGAGACAGGGTTTCTCTGTGTAGTTTTGCGCCTTTCCTGGAACTCACAGAGATCCGCCTGCCTCTGCCTCCCGAGTGCTGGGATTAAAGGCGTGCGCCCCCGCCGCCCGGCGAGACACAAATTTTAAACTGCTATGCCAGTCGCCCTGTGGCTCAGCTTAGCACATGGCACTGGCACATGGTGCTGGAGGCCGGCTCCAGCCGGCGGGCAACAGCCGGGAGCCGGTCCTCTGTGTGCCGCGGAGCACCAGCCCACCTGAGAGGCTGCAGGACTAGGAAGCTACATCTGGCTCCTTGTCCAGAACTTTTCTTGGCTTTCTCAGGCCCTGTGTTTGTTTGGATGTTCAAGCTCCCACACACTGGATGCCATATGCAAACAGATTTTTCTTTGGTCTACCAGCTCACAAAAAAATGACATGGAGACTTACTATTAATTATAAAAGCTCTACCTTAGCTTAGGCTTGTTTCTAACTAGCTCTTATAATTTAAATTAACCCATTTCTATTCATCTATGTGCTGCCACGTGGGTCGTGCCTTTTACCTCTCCCCCTGCATGTCCTGCTTCCTCTCCCTGTCCTCTGGCATCCCACACCTAGATTCATCTCCTCTCCTTTCTCTACCCTGAAGTACCACCTAACTTCTTCCCGCCTAGCGATTGGCCATTCAGTTCTTTTTGTTTTGTTTTTGAGACAGGGTTTCTCTGTATAACAGCCCTGGCTGTCCTGGAAAACCCTCTGTAGACCAGGCTGGCCTTGAACTCACAGAGATCCGTCTGCTTCTGCCTCCCAGGTGCTGGGATTAATGGCACGAGCTACCACCGCCCCAGCTGGCCATTCAGCTCTTCATTAAACCAATCAGAAGGCGCCTTGGCAAAGACACATCTTTACAGTGTACAAAAGGATTATCCCACAACAGACTAGAGTTGCAGGTGACTATGAACCACCTGATGTGGGTGCTGGGAACCAAATCTGGGTCCTCTGGAAGAGGAGCGAGTGTTCTTAACCACTGAGCCATCTCTCCAGCCTGCAAAAGTTGTCTTTTGACTGCCACATGAGTGCCATAACACACACACACACACACACACACACACACACACACACACACACACACATAAATAAATGTGATTTAAAAATAAGGCTTAAGGGAAAATAAGAGAATTTATCCACTAACCCAAATGAAAAGTTCAAGGGAAGTACAATGCCTAGGTACAGCTGGCACAAGGCGCTCAAGCCACTGCAGCACCCATCAGATTTCTCTGGCTTCCCAGCTCCCCTTGCTCATGGGCAGATAGATACTTCTGTGGGAGTCTGACAGAGTCCAGCTCCAGCCTGCTCCCACCTATCCAAGGGTTCTTGGGTGTAGGAGAGAGAAATGAGGAAATGATAGATAGAGATGGTAAGAAAGACAGAGACACAGGATAGCTTCGGGAGGGCCCTGGGTCAATACCCAGTCTCCCAGAGCTTTATTCCAAAGGGTTTTTTTATAATATGCCAAGGGGAGAGGCAAAAGACCTCCCCCTTACAAGATCAAAGCACACTGTACAGCCAAGTGTAGACCCTTCCAAACACCTGGTAAATATGCCCCTGGCCAAATCATCCTATTATGCAGCCCGGCTGGGTAAAGCAAGCTCAGATTCTCTCACTAGATAGCCTCTGTGGGCCGCCACACACTTCCCTTGTGGCCACAGGAGTACAGATCCTGTAGCTAGTTTATAGTCCATAGAGTCAGCAGCTCCTAGACAGAGAGTTTCTCTTGCCCATCAGAAAACATCTTTGTATAGCTTCATTGGTCTAAGTCAGCCCCACACGCACTGAGTATGTTTGAGAGGTGGATCCGCCAAACAGAAAGACACAGGTACCAAAGGCAGGGCAATCGGGGCTAGGGAGGATGTACCTCCATTGCTCAAGGCCCTGAGTTCAATCCCCAGCGTCACATAAACAAGAAGTGGTGGTGCACACCTGTGATCCCAGCACTCAGGAGGTGGAGGCAGGAGGATGAGAGGTTCAAGGTCATCCTCAGCTACACAATGAGTTGAAGGTCAGCCTGGGATACAAGAAACCTGCGTCGACAAAAGGGGGGTTTATATTATCCCTCTGTGGCTGGGACAAAACTCCTTGACTAAAAGCTGCTTATGGAGGAAAGAGTCTATTCTGGATTAAGGTTTGGGGAGGTGAGTTCACATCTGGATTAAGGTTTGGGGAAGTGAGTTCACATCTGGATTAATGTTTGGGGAGGTGAGTTCACATCTGGATTAAGGTTTGGGGAGGTGAGTTCACATCTGGATTAAGGTTTGGGGAGGTGAGTTCACATCTGGATTAAGGTTTGGGAGGTGAGTTCACATCTGGATTAAGATTTGGGGAGGTGAGTTCACATCTGGATTAAGGTTTGGGGAGGCGAGTTCACAGTGGTGGGAAGCATGGCGGAAAGCGACAGGCACACATCCGGAGCAGGAAGCAGAGCACTCACTTGGGGGGAGAAGTGCTAAGACAGTGTAGTCGCTCTGTAGCCCAGGCTGGTCTCGAACTCACAGAGATGCACCTGCCTCAGCCTCCCGAGTGCTGGGATTACAGATGTGTTCCACCATCCCCAGTTTTTGTTTTTCCTCTCCTCGAGAACGCTCACCTTTTGGTTTTACTGCTTCCCTTGTCATGCCTGGATGGGTAGTATTGCTATTCTTGTACCTTGGGCTGTAATTAAGTAAAAGAAGAACTATTCCTGCACAGACTCTGCACTATAGAGACGATAGATAAGAGAGGCTGCCGAGTGACTAACGAGAGGGCAGCAGCACACACGGTGTCAAAGGGCCAGGACAAAACACGCTACTCAGAAGAGCACCTAACCCAGCCAGGCCGTGGTGACGCATGCCTTTAATTCCAGCACTCGGGAGGCAGAGCCAGGAAGATCTCTGTGAGTTCAAGGCCAGCCTGGGCTACAGAGTGAATTCCAGAAAAGGCGCCAAAGCTACACAGAGAAACCCTGTCTCAAAAAACAACAACAAAAAAAAAATTTATTATTTTAATTTTTAAAAATTTCTTAAAATTTCTTTAGGTGCATTGTATTTGCTTACATGTATGCATCTGTGTGTCATGTGCCCAGCAGAGGCCAGAAGAGAGCTTTGGAATTGCAGACAGTTGTGAGTTGCCATGTGGGTGCTGGGAATTGAACCCAGGTCCTCTAGAAGAGCAGCCAGTGCTCTTAACTGCTGAGTCATCTCTCCAGCCCTTAAAAAATATTTATTTAATTTTATGCGTATGCATGTTTTGCCTACAGATATGTACGTATGTGCTCCATGTGCATGCATTGTGCCCATGAGGGTCAAAAGAAAGCATGAAATTCCCTGGAACTGGAGTTATGAATGGGTGTAAGAATGGGTGCTGGTGTGCTTCTTCCCCAGGCCTGGTTCTTCTGTCCCCCCCTTTCCTCCTAATAAAGCTCTGATACTGGAAGAAAAAAAAAAAAAAAAAAAAAAAAAAAGAATGGGTGCTGGGAGCTGAACCTGAGTCCTCTGCAAGAGTAACCAGTGTTTTAAACCATTGAACCACCTCTCCAGTCCCAACATTTTAAATATCTTTTTAAAAAACTCATGGAATGTTTACTTCTAGAATTTGTTCTGTTTTTTTTTTTTTTTTTTTTTGGGGGGGGAGGTTGGTTGTTTGTTTGGTGTGTGAGTGTTTTGGGTTTTGTTTTTGTTATTCATTGTTTTGGTTTGGTTTGGTTTCTTTTGAGACTCGGTCTCATGATTTAACCCTGGCTGATCTGGAATGATGCCGATCAGGCTGGGCTCAAACTGGCAGCAATGTGCCTGTCTCCACCTCTTAGGTATCCTGAGATTACAGGTGTAAGCCACCATACTGGGCTTTATTTCTGAATTTTCTCTGTGATATCGTAATTGACCACAGGGAGCTGAAATTGTAGAAAATGGAGCCACAAGCAGGGAAAGGCTAGCATGTTACCACTTTACAGATGTGTCAGAGGCACGGAGAAGTTCAGTGATTTAACCAAATTCACAAACCCAGTAAGTAATAGAGCTGGGCAGTGTAGGGCCCTCTGTCCTCAGAGTTCACACTGCAAACATTGTGCTGTCTTAACTGAAGCTGAACTCGACCGCTATGAGAAGTGCCAAGGTTCAAAGCCTGTCTTCACACAGCAGCTACATAGGCACACACCTAGAATTCCAACTCAGAGCCTGTGGGCCAAGTCTGGGCATTTCCACCGTTGTGTGCTGCCCCCTAGTGCTCCTATGAGAGAAGTACAGCAGAAGCAGGCAGCCCTCAAGGGAAACTTGCCGAGCCTGATCATGGAGCCCATACATCACCCACAGTCCCCTGAGCTCCCAAATCGCTGTGTGTCAGCTTCAGAACAGTCATCCGCGTGTACAGTGGTAATGTGCTTGACTGCCTCACGATGGCCCTCAAACCCAACAGGTCCAACCTAAGTTAGCATCGGTACACCTGAAGCTCTCTGTCCATCCAGGTGCATAAAGTCAGGTGCCTGAACTAGAGACCAGAGGAGGTGACCAGAAAAGCATAGCAGAGCAACAGAGAGTCGGCACAATGCCATCAGACCAGATGAGGTCAGGAGGCCCTGGTTACAAAGCCAATGCTCCTAGGTGGATGGTATAGGAGTGACCTGGAGGGTCTGGATTCCGTATCTGACATTGAAAAAATAAAACAAAACAAAACAAAAAAGCAAAGTGATTTCAGTGCTGTGGTGTAGAAAGCTCACCTAGCGTGTGCAAGGCCCTGGGTTTTGTCTCTAATACTAGAAAAAAAAAATTCTTTTAGTTAAAATAGAAAGGATGCTTTTGTTAGGAACGTAGCTCAGTTGGTAGAATGCTCACTTGCATGAAGTACTAGGATCCATTCCAGTACGGCATACAACAGGTGGGTATTTAATCCAGGCACTCAAGGTGATCAGAAGTTCAAGGTCATCCTTAACCAAAGAGAGAGTTTGAGGCCAGCTTAGGCTACCTGAGATTCTGTCTATTAAAAAAAAAAAAAGGTGTTTGTTGTTTTATAAATTATAAAACATTTAGGGCTGGAGAGATGGCTCAGTGGTTAAGAGCATTGACTGGACTGCTCTTCCAGAGGACCTGGGTTCAATTCCCAGCACCCACATGGCCGCTCACAACTGTCTGTAACTTCAGTTCCAAGGGATCTGACAGCCTCACACAGAGATATATGCTGGCAAAACACCAACGCACATGAAATAAAAATAAATAAAACATTAAAAAAAAAACACTCAAGGAAAAAGGGTGTTAATCTAGGATCTTCCCCCAGAAGCCTCTTCTTATCTTTGTCTTGCTGAATTCTAGGCCAATGAGACACTCTGTTTTGTTTTCGGGATATCCTATTTTGTTTTGCTTACTTTAATGAGAAGTAAAATTGCACATATTCTTTTAGTTTTTGTTTGTTTATTCACATTTTTTGTAGTTTTTGAGATGGGGGTCTCGTTGTATAGCTCAGGCTGGCCTTGATCTCAAGATGCAGCTAGGCTTGAAATGCTGCCCTCAGGCTTGAAATTCTCCTATTTCCAGCTGTCTGCACACCTGGCTTAAACCATTTTTTATTCATTTTGTCGTGTGTGTGTGTGTGTGTGTGTGTGTGTGTGTGTGTGTGTGTGTATGCAGAGGCCAGAGGAGATTTGAACTCGGGTCCTCACGATTGTGCAGTCAGTGCTCTTACCCACTGAGCCATCAATCCCCGCAGCCCCCTTAAGCCACCTTGAAGCATCAATTTAACCGCAATAATTACATTTATAGTATTATGCAACCTCTATTTCAAAAATGTTGTCATCATTCAAACAAGAACTCTGTACCTGTGAAGCAATAGCTGCCTGTGACCTCCAACCCAGCAGTGAATAACATCTACTCTTTCTGCCTCTGTGACAAATTCACATTCACAAAAATTACTATTCTTAATATTTCACATACTCATTTTATTTTCTTTTAGGCAGCACTGGAAATTGAACATAGGGCCTGATGCACTTTGGACAAACATAATACTACCACTGAGTTATATATATACCCAGACTTCAATATTTCATATTAGTAGAAACATACAGTGTTTATCCTTTTTTTTTTTTTTCTGGTTTGGTATGTTTTGTTTTGTTTTGCTTTGTTTTGTTCGAGACAGGGTTTCTCTGTAACAGCCCTAGCTATCCTGGAACTGGCTTTGTAGACCAGGCTGGCCTTGAACTCACAGAGATCCATGCCTGCCTCTGCCTCCTGAGTACTGGGATTAAAAAGGTACGCGCAACCACCGCCCGGCTTTGTTTTGTTTTTTTAATCACAGCAACAGGAAAAATTATTAAAACAACACCCTGTGAGGGAAATAAAATTGCCCCCTGTCCTTTTGACACAGGGTCTCACTAGATAGCTGAGGCTCACCAGAACTCATGATCCTCCTGCCTCACCCCCCTGAGTATTGGGGTTATAGGTGTGTGCTACCACACTCTGTTATTTTCTCATCTATTTAGCTGGGCATGGCAATACACGCTTTTAATCCAAACACTTGGAAGGCAAAGGCAGGTGGAACTCTGAGAGTCTGAGGCCAGCCTGGACTGCACAGTAAGACCCTGTCTCAAAAACAACACCAACAGGGTTTGGAGAGACAGCAGAATTAAGAGCAAGTACTGCTCTTCCAGAGGAGCATCACCCAGGCCAGCAGCTCATAACTGCCTGTAACTACAGCTTCAGGGGATCCCAACTCATCTGGTCTCTGTGGGCATCTGCATTCACATGCGCATACCTACACACACGCACACACGCAGTTAAAAACAACTTTAAAAAATTTAAACCACTATCAACAAAATTCACTTACCTATTGATTTAGTCACTTAAGGGGTATGCCATGAAGCACATGTAGCCGTCAGAGGACAACATACTTCCATGGTTCTCGTTCCATGACTGAAATTCAGGTCATCAGGCTTGGCTGCAAGCACCACTGCCCACTGAACCATCTCATCTGCCCCACTGCTCCTGTTTGTTTTATTTATTTATAAAATAGGCTGGGCTATATGAATTTGCTATTTTTAAAGTCAAAATAGCCCAAATAACAGAAACATCTTACAATTCAGCCTAATATTATGCTTAACCATAGCAATTCTGGTTGGTTGTGGGCTCTAGGGAATGGACTCATTTCATATGGAATCTTCTAGCACATCCTTCTGCTCTCTACTTGTTTCCTATGCACACCTTTAATCCCAGCACTCGGGAGGCAAAGCCAGGTGGATCTCTGTGAGTTCGAGGTCAGCCTGGTCTACAGAGTGAGTTTCAGGACAGCCAGAGCTACACAGAGAAACCCTGTCTCGAAAAACAAAACAAAAAACAAACAAACAAAAAACAACAACAAAAAACTTCGCTGCATGAATTTTCTGCATTTCCTTATCTCCTGTCCATGGTGTTTGGATTTTCACTTTGAGGCTACCATGAACAATGGTTTTGTTTGTTTGGTTGGTTGGTTGGTTTGGGTTTTGAGATAGTCTCCTGTAGCCCAGGGTGGCTTTGAACTACTGATCTTCTTGCTAGGATAACAGGCTGTGGCAGTTGAATGGCTTCTTTCTTCCTTTCTTTTTGCTTTGTTTTGTTACTGTGTTTGCTTGTTTGTTTTGTTTGCTTGTTTGGCTGGTTCTTTGAGACAGGGTTTCTCTGCGTAGCCTTGACTGTCCTGGAACTCGCTTTGGAGACCAGACTGGCCTCAAACTCCCATCTGCCTGCTTCTGCCTCCCGAGTGCTGGGATTAAAGATGTGCACCACCGCACTCGGCTACCTGAATAGTTTCTCCCAGCCCCCTGTACACATTTCCACCTGGCATAGCCCTGCAGGAACATCTTGGGAATGTGCCCCAGAACTGGCCTTTCTGGTCTTAGAGTACCCAGAAGCGCCACTATACACCATGGGACTCATTTGCTGAGCTACAAATGGGAACACAGTGTGCCCCTTTCCCAAGAAGGAGCTGTGGAGGAGCTGTGGTGGGAAGGCCTGCCATCGGGTCTTTGGTGGGAGCAGCACACCTCTGTGTATTTGCCCCAGTGATCTCCTCCTGAATCTTTTTTCTCCTTTTATATCTGTTATCTTTTCTCAACCTCACTGGTCAACAGAGGTTATCTTCTTTTTTTTCTTTTTCTTTCTTTCTTTCTTTTATTTTTATTTTTATTTTATTTTTATTTTTTTTTGAGACAGGTTTCTTTGTGTAGCCTGGAACTCACTCTGTAGACCAGGGTGGCCTGGAGCTCACAGAGATCCACCTGCCCCTGCCTCCCAAGTGCTGGGATTAAAAGCATATGCCACCACTGCCTTGAAGAATCTTTATCTATCTATCTATCTATCTATCTATCTATCTATCTATCTATCTATCTACCTGAGACAAAGTCTCTCTATCTACATAGCTCTGGAACTTACTACATGGACCAGGCTGGCATGGAAGACACAGAGATCTGCCTCTGGAGTGCCGGGGTTAAAGGCATGCACCACCATGCCCCACCCAGAGGCAGCCAGGGTACTTTCTTATGTCTTGGTTTTGGTCTGGTTTTTGTGACAAAGCCTTGCTGTTATATATCCCAGGTTACCTGGAAATTCATGACTCTTCTGCCTCCTGCTTCCCAAGTGCTGGAATAACAGGACTGCACCACGACATCTGGCTAGACAAGTTCCATCATCTACAGAGGGAAACTGCAAGACAGAAAGTGCTCCCACGTCAAATAGTTCATGTCAACTCTCTGATCAATGTCTCCTTCCCATAAGTTTCTACATCAGCAACGGTGTGTGTGTGTGTGTGTGTGTGTGAGATAGTCCCTCACTCACAAATACTTCCCACATTCCTTTTCCCCCTGTCAGGGGTATTTGTGTGGTTCTAGTTTGGGGCTACCATGAACAAGATTTCTATCTCGTAGATTAGTGGAAGGTTGAATGATACAATTCGAGTGAGGGGTTTAGCATGGACCTTAAAGATCCTCCTTAATGCTCCTGTCTATCAGTGCTGTTGTCCAGTTATGGAGAACAGGTAATCAGGAAAGAGTAAGCCTTGACTTCTTGACACCCAATACTATCGCCAGTTATGGGGCCTTCCTAGGGAAAGCAGTGCTTTTTGGTCTCTGCTCATCTCCCATGTGTCTCTCAGGGCCACACAGCCTGACCAACTTCTTTACTCCACTCAAGGCCCAGGGCAACTGTACCATTTTCTGTGGTGATATTTTGTTATACTCTAATAAAATTTGCTTGAAGATCAGAGGACAGAGTCAATCACAGAGTTAAATGTAGAGGCCAGGCAGTGGCGGCACACACCTTTAACCCCAGTATTTGAGAAGCACACACGCCATGAATCCCAGCACTAGGAAGGAAGTGAAATGGCTGGGTGGAGAAAGGCATGTAAGGCGTGAGGAGACAGGACCTAGAGACCCTTTGAGAGGCATTCAGTCAGAGGATTCGTGGGGTTGTCGAGGTGAGAAGTGGCCGTGGCGTGTTCATTTGTCTCTCTGATCTTTCAGCATTTACCCCAATATCTGGCTCCGGGTTTTTAATTACAAGACCATTCAGATTCTTTCAACATCTGGCGCCCAATGTGAGGCACAAATCCACGAAAAAGCCGCTTGCCTGCGGCTTTGCAGCCACCAGCTCAGGCACCTGGGTCAGAGTTCCTATCCTGCCGGCTAAGGTTTTGTTGCAGCTTCTCTGCAGCGGACTCCATAGGTTTGGGGCTCAAAAAGCCACGGGCGCTTTTGCACATTTTCCCTCTGCAGGACTCCACAAGTGCAAACCCAAGCCCAAGCCCGGGCTCAGGCTCAGGCTCCGGCTCCAAACGCCACAGGAATTAGCTGCTTTCCATGTTCACCTGTGCAGATGGCTGGCTCTTTGGCTTCTTCCCTCTCCTGCGGGGTGTGGCTTTCACTGGAGCCCTCCTCGGGCTGCTGCCACGCTAGGAAGCTGCCTCACTTCACCATCATCTGAATCATCATTGTCAGCCGATTTGGTGGTCAATTGGGATTTCTTAAAAGGGGGAATTAGTTAGGAAAAAAAAAAGACAGAGAGAGTTTTTTCCCACATTAAAAAAAA